>NC_090440.1:402893409-403225075 GCF_031143425.1 Pleurodeles waltl
ATGAAAACAAAGGCCTGATTCTGATGTTGGTGAATGGGATACACCGTGACAAACATGACGGATATCCCGTCTGGCATATTACAAGTTCCATTATATCCTATGGAACTTATAATAGGGAAGGAGGGATATCCATCACATTTGTGTTGGAGTATCACATCCGCCAAGATCGTAATCAGGCCCAAAGATTTTAATAGATCAAAACAAATCAAGACACTTGGCGATGTACAAAGGATAAATATTTGCTTAATCATTTGTGTGCTATATATTTTGTTTGTATGTCTGCACAAATGTAGTGGCCATTTTGATGGAAAATGCACAGGTCTGTAAATGTCAGTCTGCTACCTCACTATGCTTTATTAATATATTTGTGACAATCTGCTCCTTAATGCAAGACCAGCTATATACTACACCATTAAAACTCTCCTGCTGAATGGGTATGGCCGTTTGCTACACTTTTTCTTTGTGCAACACTTGGATTTCTCAAAATCCCTATGTCTTCAGTGATGTAACATTGAAAGCAGCATCCACTATTCTGAAAATGTTTCCAGCACAACTGCCACAGTCAATGAAGAACTGTAGAACATTGTTTTGTCCACCAGTCCCAATCAACTGTACCGTGTGAGGCCCGAAAGTCAACAAGCAATGAGAACTCCAGTACCTAACACATTGTTGGAACCCAAGTTCCTTAACCAATAATCACTACCACTCTATGTGGCATATTTTCAAGACATTGGCATAGGGAAGCGCTGCAAGTCTTTTAGCTATGCTGCCCTACGCCATTTCAAAAGGGCAGAAATAGACAGTATTTACAAGATACAGTGCATTTCTGTCCTTTGCCCCTGCGCTGGTGCACAATTTGCTGCCAAAGCATGCACCATTGCATCATGGTGGAAGGGTGTTTGCATTGATGGTGGGTTGTTTATGTGGAAGAAGGGGCACCTTCCTGCACAAAAACAATCCAGAGAGGCTTTTGTGTTTTCACTTGCTCTTTTAGCAACAGGAGTGGAAGAATGGAGGCTTTTGTGCTGCAACTACTACCCCTCTTTTAGTGGAAAGAGCCACTTGCTGAACTCCTCCCCGTTCTTTGGTAAATATATTCGGCCCACATATGCACAAGCCCCATCTGCGCCGTCTTGTGCCCTGCGCTTGCACGCTGGAGTAAAAGGCCTGGTGTAACCTGAGGAATTTGAAATGCAAACAGCAGCTTGTGGGAGCTGAGGCAGAACAAAATGAGCTTTTTATTGAATGCAGAGGAAATGGTCATGTTGACAGATGTTAATCTTCTAATCACTTTTCATGTAAGTGCCTGCCCATTTTCAGGTTAGTTGTGTTAGGGTGGTTCAGAACTTCCTTTGTAAGCATGCTTTTAGGTGTATAAGTGAACAATGGCATTGAAAGCACTTACATGAAAAGTGATTAGAAGATTAACATCTGTTGGCATGACCATTTTGTATGTAGTTGGAAGTAGGTCAGCGTTTCTTACAGGATCCCATCTATTGTGTGTATACAAAACAATGAGCTTGTACTGGGTACATGTTTAGATCAGCATATATGTTTAAAGGGACATGTTGTGTTCACCAAAATAGCTTTTACCTTTGGAGGGAGTTCTCTGCTTTGGGCCGAAGTACAGCCATCGCTCTTCACAAAGGAGTAACAGAGCATCAGCTGCAGGCGCTTTTTTTACCTAAGTTACCGAGCCACAGACAGTAGTTTGTGCAGCGGAAACAGATAGTGGGAGATCATCCGGAGAGTTTTCATTTTATCATTATACTGATACAGCAAGGCCTGCCAGACATGGCAAGTGCAACAAGGACTCCAGCATCTCCGTCATGCAGTGAGCCCCTGCCAGCATGGAGATTCTGTGCAGTGATACACTGGTTAAATTTAACAAAGAGCATAGTTTCTGTAAATCACGGCCACTTCCCTCATTAGAGGCAAAGTTCCATGCACACCAACTCAAGAAAATAATTGCTGCAACATTCTGTAGGGACATCCAACTTACTTTGCATTTGTAGTTTGCACTTTAATTCTAAAAACAGTGGCGGGCTCTCAGAGTTACTGTAACAGAAGGTCACAATAGTGAAGCTGCAGGTCCCCAACTGCAGAAGCATGCAGTGGTGAGCGTAAACTACCAAAAAGTATGTGCTTATGTGCTGTAAAAAGGCTTTAAGAAGTCATAATCTTTTTTATGTGGATTTTGCCAGGAATGGAAGGGAGCAAGGGAGTTACCAGCTGAGCTGTGAAATGCTTGCTTCTAACGGACATCTGTATATAAAAATGTATCATGTGCAGTCTGGGTATAACTAAAAACTATATTTTAGAAGCTGGGGTGGCCTTTGCACAGTGCCCCAGGCACAACCAACTTTGGCGACACCTATAGCTTTTGAATAAAACATTTCAAGCTTAGTAAATACGTATTTTAATTTGCATCCCACAACTTAGTATCCTGTACTTAGCAGTGCCCACAATGAGCATAGAATAATTTTGAGCTATGAACTGACCCTGGGCCTAAGCCCTGTCTCCACACCGACCCCGTTTGTGCCTTTTACCTAGGAGTAAAAAGACAAGCAAGATTATTGGGAAGGGATGGAGCGTTCGCTTCTACCCTTGACCTTCCCTACCTCTCTGGCAGTATGATGCTCTCTCCTGCCTGCCCCTGACTGCTGATGGGCTTTGTAGGTGCCTCTTTTGTATTTACAGGTCAGTCACTGGCTGTTTCACTCAGTGATGGGCCTGCTTTGAGCACCCCATCTTTTGCTCACCTCCCATGAATATCTTTGACACCAGCACCAAATAGAAGCTGAGGCACCTGGTGGGGGAGCAGGATAAGAAAAGAGGGGAAGGGAGGGAAGTGAGAAGATTGTTTTACAAGTAGGACACGAGCAACTGAAAAAATGATTAAAGGGCATCTTACCAAAATCAGATCAGAGAGCGACTGCTGTGTGGCCTGTATACAGGCAGGCCTGTGAGCACCCATGACCATCAACGCCCTCAGCATGGGCCCAGCTCGCCCATGCTAAAGGCTGGGCCTGCTTGGAAACAACATTTTATATTTTTTGCACATTGTGTAGCAGTCTATCTTACATTGTGTGTAATGCAAGCTGAAAATATTGACTTACATGTTAAAAATTAAATGCGGACATAAATCCAAGCACCTGGAACTGGAGTAATCTCAAGACTCGAACACTGTTTTAGCCAGTTTTGGGGGGAGCGGGTGAAAGGACAGAAAAGAGAAACAACATTGTTTCACCTCCCTCGAAGACTGCTCCCTCAGCACGGCAGTAGATAGACAAAAAACATTCACCTCCACATAATTCAACACAATGCCTCCCAATTGCACACCACACAATTCAGCACCATACAATTCTACACCATGCAACATATTAGCACTCCCAAAAAATACCACTCAGCATCATATTGTGGTGGGTTCATTTTACACTCTGCTTGGGCACACATATTTTAGCTTAGCATAGCTCTGTGGCCTGTGCTCTTTCACCTACATATGTGCTCTGATTTCATTTTTTCAGTTGTATTCATTTTTAGTTAGCCTGCTTTCAGCAGGGATGTTTTTATTTTCTAATTAGATGCAACTCTGTGATTCTGTGAAAGCATTGTTATTTTTATTCTTATTATTCTGTGCATGACATTTCACCATGTACCTCTGTCCAAGGCTGACAAGAACTGTACACGATGATCCAGCTAGAAATTGTCACCACAGTATTATGCAAACAGTCTGACACTTAGGCACATGGCAATGTCAGGCCTTTTTACGGAACAAGAATATGTTTCTTAAAAACACACTGTAGAGGCCAAGGGACAAAAGGAAGGTAATTCAGGCCAGGATTCCTTCCACGCTGCATGCCACTTCATCGCTGACCTCAGTCCTGTCTCTAAAGCCAGTCAGGAGATGGTGGGCAGACTCCTATCTTCCAGGTAATGGGGGTGGATGCTCCTCTCATGGATTAAGTACGGACAAATTGGCCTATCAACGCTATGCTTTCGCTTAGGAGTTAGGAGGCAGATAGAATTCATATATGTATGTTATTCCAATATTTTGGGACTGTTTATTTTCTTCTTGCTGGTCACCGCCATTCTACTCCTGTTATGTCTCACTGCTCTAATAACTACAACTCAAATTTTTTATCATAGATTGCAGTCTTTTCAATAAATATATTAAAAACCATCCTGCAACTCTTACTTTGGCCTGTGTGTGTGTATGAGACGTTTTGCTAATGAGAGAAAGGGGTGAGACTTGTCAACAAGGACTTTCCCTGAGAAGTCACAGTGTGTCATGTTTCAGGCTGCCACAAATAACCTTTTCTTTCAGGTTTGGGTGAGGTGGTGCAAGCTAGCCGAAAGGGTTGGGCCAACAGCTGCCTAGACATTGTGGGACTCAGTCACCCCCAAACGGTGGTGCTGGTACCCTGAATCCAGCAGTCTTTTTCCAATAACCGAAGTCCTACGACATGGCACCATTAATGTTGGCAAGGCCAGCAGTGGCCATCGCATTACTTAAGGGCAGGGGCCGGGGTGTCTAGACAAGTTACAAGAAAAAGAAAGCACTTACCTTGCCTATGTCGCCTGCCACCTCCTGTCTTTTAAGCAATGAAGGTCCAACATGGTCAACTTTCTCCACATATACACCACATCCCAATGTGCACCCCCACCTAATTACACGCTACTCAATACCACATAAATACACCCCACATAAGTCCATTCTATGCCACATAACAACAATCCACATAAATACACTCCACACAATGCCACATAACTCCGCTCAATATAATTTCACGCCACATAGTTCCATGCTACACAATTCAACTCCACACAATTCAATTCCACACCACATACTTCCACACCAAACCATATAATTCAACTACCAATTCACAACACAGAATTCCACATCTAGCCACAAATTTCAACACCACACCACATAATTCCACTCCACAACATGTCACTCTGTGGCACACAATACCACTCCACATAATTACACTCCATGACACACAATCCCTCGCCACATAATTTCAGTACATTCAATACCACATTATTACTATCCACATAACTCTATGGCACCCCATGCCACTTAATTCCACTCCACTCAACACTATAAAATTCCACGCCACCCAATTCCACCACAAACAATTCCAATCCGACCCACATAATTCCAATCCACACCACATACATCCACTCCACACCATAACACATGGTTAAAAGACATGCACATTGACAACGCCAATAGTTCTCAGATTGCGGAGACCTATTGGCTATGCCAATGCTTGTTTGCTCCTGTAGAGAGTGGAGCTGCTCTTATCCTCCAGGCTCCTGCTCAGATCACCTATATATGAAACCTTGTTTGTACATGTGCATGCTTATGTTGTGTCAAACCAATGTACAGTTTGTTTGTTGTTTTACCCTAGCAGACATTAATGACACCATGCACTGATATTAATAAGGGATGAAAATTTCACCCTCGATAGTCTCATCTAAAATGGGGAATAATGTGGAGGAATTACTGTTCCTGCATAGATTCCCTCATGTGACCCCATCATTCCAAACATTTCACTGAGGAAAAAGTCCTCTAGGTATGACCCAGAAGAGTTGTCCCTGGTAAAAAAATATTTTTACATTCGGGATCTCCAAGTACAGTAACACGACATCAATTGTAATCCTTTTTAAGCCATTTTTCAAACAAAGATGTTTTTTCAAAAAACAGTTCAGTCCCTATAAGCAACTAATAAAACTATGAAATCAAAACAACATTTCTAAAATTCTGGCATATGCTCAAACTCCAGACCCCAGCTCTTGGCTACAGCTTTTGTTACAATGAAGAGTAGTGTGGGCAATGCTAAACTGAGCTATACTTGGTAGAGGGCAGCGGTCTGTTGTCTTCAGTTCTTGTGGCTGGAATAGTACCAAATGACTCAGCCATGGCTGGTCAATACCCGTCAAAGTTCAGATAAACATTTATACTGAGAGAGATCAAATTGTATTAGTATATCAGTGGCATAGATGTTAGCATATGGTGACTAATGAACCCACATTTAAAACCTAACTGAGAAAATAACATGAGTTGTAAAATGCGCAAGTTTGAAATATGGTGGACACATGGCCGCCATTTGTATAAAACACTACGTTTTAACATGAGAGGATTTATATTCATATTAATTTAAGTACGTAAAAGAGTTAACGTTAAGAGTGTTTTATTAAGATGTAGATTAAGAATTGAAAGTATTAAATGAATGTGAATTAATCATACTTGTACTGAATTAAATGGATTTCATTAATGCCAGCTAAATGTATGCAGGAAAATAAATGCAAGTCTTAATGAGCTCTAACATGTCGTAATTGATGATTGCCATAAAATAATTTGCTTTATATTTTTTATTTGCATTGTAAGGTGCACAATAGGTTTATTAATGTATTATTGTGTATTAAGGCTTCTTGGCTTGACTAGGCCTGAGAGATTCACTTTGCAGCAATAATGGAAAATCACTTGTTTATTTTATTCTCTATGACCTGAATTCATTTCCTGTGTTGCTAATGTGATGTTGAATGCCATATGGTCTTGAAGGCAATAAGCATGTTTGTTAATAACAATGTTGCATTATTTGTTCTAGCTGCTGAACAGGACAGAAAACTTGTAATTCCCATGAAAATGTATTAGTTCACTTAGGGCCAGATGTAGCAAAATTTCGCGAGTCGCAAATGGCCCGATTCGCTATTTGCGACCCCGCAAAATCGGAAATGGGATGCAAAAATCCCATTTCCGACTCGCAAAATGCGATGCGAGCCGGTACTGACTCGCAAAATATGCTACCCCATTTTGCGACCCGCAAACAGGAAGTCGCAATTTGCGAGTCGCAAACCATATGCAATTGCAACTCGCAAATTGCGACTAGTCGCAAAAAGCCCATTTTGCACTTCCAATTTACCACTAACTCAGAGCAGGTGGTAACCATTACCAAAGTATAAAAGGAGACCCAGAAGGCATCTGGGTTACTCAAGATGGCGGAAATATACCTGATAGCAGTGAGGAGGAGAGCCCACGCAGCCCAGCAGAGGAGGAGGTTGCGCCATCCCTATGCATGTGCAAGTGCTATGCTCACTGCACCTCTTGGCCTCGGGTAGCTATCAGGGGGTCATTGCTGTGGCAGGTGGGGTATCCCAAAGTGCACTATCAAGGTTCTTCAGGGCATTCCTAGATGCCATACTCACACACATGTCCCGATACATATACCTATCCAGGAATGAGGCAGAAATTAACAGCACCAAGTTGGACTTTTACCGGATTGCCAACTTCCCCCATGTCATAGGGTGTGTAGACGGGACACATATTCAAATATGCCCTCCTGCTAACCTGGAATATCTGTTCCGCAATAGGAAGTGTACCCACTCACTCAATATTCAGGTGGTATGTGATGACCATTATGTCATCACTGGCATGGTTGCTAAGTTTCCAGGCAGTACTCATGACTCCTACATTTTTAGGCACAGTGGGATACACCAATGCCTGGAACGTGGGGAGTTTGGAGACGGATACCTCCTAGGTAGAGCTGAATACACCTTGAAGACATGCACACAGATCAATGTGCAAACCACCCATGCTTTGCTAACAGTGTACGTTTTGTGCCCAACAGGTGACAGTGCATATGCACTACGTCCATGGCTACTGACTCCGTACTTAACACCCAGCAATGAATGCGAGAGGCGATACAACAGTGCACATAAGAGGACCAGGAACATCATCAAAAGAACCTTCGGACTGCTGAAAGCAAGGTTCAGATGCCTCCACCGAAGTGGAGGTGCCCTCCAGTATACCCCAATAACGGCATTCAAAATAGTTGTCGCATGCGCTATCCTGCACAACATTGCCACCCGACGTGGTCTATCTCTCACCCCTGAAGACCCAGATTTGGAGGATGAAGAGCAAGAGCAACCACATCGCCATCATGGGGATAGGAGCATCGCCAATCAAGGCAGACTGAGACGGGAACACATTGCAAACCAATACTTTGGAGGTACGTGCCAACTTCTACCATACTCACCAATAGAACAAACAGTCCATGTGTTAAGTGGAAAGAACAAATGATTTAATAAGTGCAAATAACCAAACTATATCCAAGAATAAATAGTTCAGGGCCTTCAATAGTCCACCTGGCATGGGACACATTGCCATCATGTGCCCCAACCCCAGGGACAGTGTTTAGCTCACACCCTACGGCGGGCTCGGCCAGCCTGGCTGGTACTAGGTGGGTCAGCAGTGCTCTGCCTTGTGCTCCCACTACGTAGCACCCTGGTGTCACCGGCAGAGACACTGCTGACAGTGGAGCCCTCCTCACTGTCTTGTGGGGTGTCACCTGTGCCCCTGGACACCTGCAGTGCCTCCATTAGGTCTAATGCATGGGTGATCCGGCCCAGTCCCCGTGCCACATCACCCGCAAAGTGGCCCATGTCAACCTGGAGGCTGACTGTTCTCCTAGACAGCCCAGTTGTGTTAACTGCCAGCCTAACGATAGAGGAGGCCATCGTGTCCAGGCTTTGCAGCAGCTGGCGGTCCCTGCGCCGTGCACTGTCACTCTGCGTTAGCAGTCCAGCCACCAGTTCACGCATAGACAGTGCAAGGTCACCTGTGTTGTTCCCAATGACCTGCAGTTCTGAATGCACCTGCTGCATGCTGTTGGCATGGTGTTATAATTCAATATCCACAGAGTCAAGATTTGTATGTCAAGATCCTTATTTATTCAGCATCCACGTCTGTGCCAACTCTTCATTCCTGCTTCCTGCCACCTTCCTCACAACTCCTTCAGAACCCCCAGTCCTCTCATTCCGTTCTCTGACATCAGTAGCTCCAATGATGTCAGAGACCAGGAAAGCCCACAACACATCTCCCTTCTATAGAAATAATAACAAATTTAGTTTGAACATTACATGGAACATTGTAAACTCAACAACATAAGAATAAAAAGAAACGTCAACAGAAATTACAGCTACAGTTCATAAGAATGCAAACAGAAACAATAAAATGACAAAATCATGAGTATTAGATAAACAATCAACATATAATCAAGTATTGTCCAATCATGTGATGACATCCTCAACGTATGACGTCTTCTAAGTATTTTGGAATTGTTCTATTCCTTACACCTTTATTAAACTTCTCATTGGAATCTAGATCAGACCCACGAAGATTTCCTTCTTTAGGTGATTCATCTGATACTGGTTTTCCATCACGAAGATTTTCTTCTTTAGGTGATTCATCTGATACTGGTTTTCCATTCATACACTTAGCTAGACGCGACATGCTCCATACATCACCTCCTTCAACAACAACAACATTTCTTTTTACTTGTACAATTTTCTTCGGACCCATAAACTTGGAGTTTCCCTTTCTTGACCAAAAAGGTTTTTTAATGTACACCAAATCACTTTCATGCCATGACCTTTGATGGGCACCATGTCTCCTATCAAATGCCTCCTTATACTTCGCCTGATTATCAATAACTTTGCGTTGGACAGAACCCTTGTCCGCACATGACTCCCCAAAACCCTTGTCAGCCAATAACCACATGGGATTGAGTTTAGAACCGGCCAATCTACCCTTCAATAGTCTAAAAGGAGACATACCAGTAACAGCATTGGGGGTATTCCTGTGAGCCCATAATTTCTCCATGAGAACGGTTTTTAAAGGAACATTATTGTTCATGGCAGTTTGAGCACTGGCCACCACCAATTGGTTCATTTTCTCAACCAACCCATTGGCTTGAGGTGAATATAAAGCAGTGCGAAAATGGGTGATGGCCAAATTGTTGAGGAAATTCTTCATTTCCAGTGACGTAAATTGCACTCTATTATCTGTAATTATCACTTTCGGAATGCCTTCACATGCAAAAACGTCAGTAAAAAATTCTATCACCACCTTAGTGGTAATAGCACTTACACAACAAGCAGAGACCCACTTAGACATATAGGTGGTCATTCTGACCTCGGCGGGCGGCGGTCGCCGCCCGCCATGCGGTTACCGCCGAATGACCGCACCGCGGTCAAAAGACCGCAGCAGTCATTCCAACTTTCCCGCTGGGCCGGCGAGCGACCGCCAAAAGGCCGTCCGCCGGCCCAGTGGGAAAGCCCCTGCAACGAGGAAGCCGGCTCCGAATGGAGCCGGCGGAGTTGCAGGGGTGCGATGGGTGCAGTGGCACCCGTCGGGATTTTCACTGTCTGCAAAGCAGATAGTGAAAATCTTTGTGGGGCCCTGTTAGGGGGCCCCTGCACTGCCCATGCCAGTGGAATGGGCAGTGCAGGGGCCCCCAGGGGCCCCACGACACCCGTTCCCGCCATCCTGGTTCTGGCGGTGGACACCGCCAGAACCAGGATGGCGGGAAGGGGGTCGGAATCCCCATGGCGGTGCTGCAAGCAGCGCCGCCATGGCGGATTCCCTGGGCCAGGGGAAAACCGGCGGGAAACCGCCGGTTCCCCTTTTCTGACCGCAGCTTTACCGCCGCGGTCAGAACAGCCCAGGAAGCACCGCCAGCCTGTTGGCGGTGCTTCCTCCGCCATGGCGGTCATGGACCGCCAGGGTCGGAATGACCCCCATAATCAACCAATACAATTACAAATCTCTCATTGTGAGATAGATGTTCAAATGGCCCCACAAGATCTAAACCTAGTTTGCACCATGGCTCATCAGGGACACCAATTGGAGATAAAGGAGCAGTTCTTACATTCCTGGATTTATCACTCCTAGCACAGTACGTACAATCCTTTAATATCTCTTCAACCTGTCTGTCCAAGCCCGGCCACCAATAACATTCTCTGATCCTGGACTTGGTCAAATTCCTCCCTAAATGTCCCTCATGAGCTAAATTAACCAGCTTCTCATGCAAACCAAGTGGAGGAATCAATCTATCACCTCTGTATACATCCATCCCCACAATGCTCAATTCATCCCTAACATTCCAAAACGCTTTAATACTGTCCGGACAAGTGTGTAAATCAGGCCAACCTTTCACAACATAATCTAAAATAAGTGCACGATCAGTGTCATGTTCACATTCCAGTTTCCATTCTTCTCTATCAACAGCTGGCTCCTTTACCCACAGAACTGGAACCTGAACATTTGTGGCATTTTCTGACAAAGGTAATCTAGAAAGAGAATCGGCAAGAATATTCTCCTTTCCTGGAAAATATTCTACATGAAAATTGTACTCAATTAGATTCTCCACCCAACGTTTGATGCGAGGAGTCATATTCTCTATGTTGCGACAAGAAAACATTTGTACTAAAGGCCTATGATCACTCCTAATAACAAGTGGTAACCCCCAAAGATAGTATCTAAAATGGTTGACAGCCCAATTACATGCTAAAGCTTCACGCTCTATTACTGAATAACGTGTTTCTGCCTCTCTTAAGGAACGAGAGGCAAACACACCACTCTCTCCTCACCATCAACCAACTGTGAAAGGACTGCACCCAGACCTTTAAGGCTTGCATCTGTGGACAACAAAGTCTTCCTTCGAGTATCAAAATGCCCCAATGTGGGCATCTCAGCAATTCTGGATTTGACAACATCAAAAGCCTCATCACACTCCGAAGACCACAAAAAATCAACACCCTTCTTTAACATAGCTCTCAAAGACTGTACTACACTTGCAAAATTTTTAATACATTTCGAGTAGTATTCAGCTAAACCAAGAAATGATCGCACTTGATCTCTGGCAGAAGGAATAGGCATAGATATAATGGACTTAGCCAATGTCACCTTAGGCTTGATACAGTCTCCAGAAATGGTGTGCCCCAGGTAAGAGACTGTACCAACTCCAAATTTACACTTTTCTTTTTTTAGGGTTAAACCCTTTTCTTTTAGTCTTCTCAAAACTGCTCGTAGAGCAATATCATGTTCCACTACATCCTTCCCATATATTAGCATATCATCTTGGAAAAATAACACTGAACTTAAACCCTTAAGAACCTCCTTCATTACCCTTTGAAAACATGCAGCAGCCGATGCCAAACCAAACGGCATTCTAATAAACCGAAAAGCCCCCAAAGGCGTGACAAAAGAAGTTAGATGTCTTGAGTCTTCATGAAGTAAAACTTGATGATAGGCTGCCGATAGATCCAATACGCTAAATACTTTAGCCTCCGAGAGCATGATCAGAGTCTCATTAATGTTAGGTAATGGTTGGCGATCAACCCATATGCACTGGCTGAGGCCTCTCAAGTCTACACACATCCTAATTTTTGAACCATTATCCTTGGGAACCAAAACAACAGGGGCCAACCATTTAGAAGCCTCAATTTCCTCAACAACACCCAAATTTAACAGTCTGTTGAGCTCATCCTGCAACAGAGACAACATCAAATGAGGAACTTTTCTTACCTTATATACTACTGGTTTAGCTGAATCCTTTAGAATGATCTTATGTTTGAAACCAGCTAGCAAACCCAATTTGTCACTAAACACATCAGAAAATTCATTCACAATTGAATTATCACTCCCTAAATTAGATATAGACAGAACTTGTTCCGGAGAGTTTGGGTTGAGAATAATGCCAAGATCCCTCTGATGTCTCCACCCTAGCAAGTTATCACCTCGTTTGGTTACATAAATCTTCCCAACCGTTTCACGACCTTTAAATTTGATTGTCATTAGAGAATAGCCAAATAAATCAATTTTCTGTCCCCCATAGCCTATGGGATCAATGTCTGGAGGAAGAAGATCAATATGATCATTGCCAAAGATTGTTTCACAATTTTTATCTCCTATTAATGTGAAAGGAGAACCCGAATCCGCAAGAACTTGAACAATGTTACCATCAATTTCTATATCACACTTTGGCATAATTAACTTAGTATCACTATTTATAAGAGAATTATGAATGATAGGACACTTCACATTTAAGATTACATCTTGAGTTAATACAGTTTCATCTACTGCATTGACCTTTTGGTTCTTACAGGCTTTTGCCAAATGTCCCTTCATCCCACAATTTCTACAGTTGACATTCCTAGCAAAACATCTTGGATTATTCGCCAAATGTCCAGGACTACCACATTTG
Organism: Pleurodeles waltl; assembly: GCF_031143425.1. NCBI lineage: Eukaryota > Metazoa > Chordata > Amphibia > Caudata > Salamandridae > Pleurodeles > Pleurodeles waltl. The sequence goes on from NC_090440.1 coordinate 402,906,465, forward strand.
TAACATCTTGGTCTGGAATCTTTGGTCATCTCATTGCCACCTTTCAAACGATACGTTAGCGGTTTCTGTATGACATTCCTGTCAACTTGAGTCGACACTTTAGCTACTGTTGGATTAACCAACGGTTCAGTTAAGCAACCTGAAGTGGTGTTCTTCATCTCCTGAACCCAAGAAGTAGCATGTTCTAAACTTTCCACAATGGCAACAGCTTCTTCCAAAGAGGGATTCTTAGCTAATAATTTTTCCTGAACCCTTGGATTATTTGTGCATCTCACTAGTTGATCTCTGATGAGAGAATCAGTTAAACCAGCAAACTCACAAGTCTGTGCTAAAGTTTTCAAAGCAGCAATATAATTACCTACTCTTTAATTTTTGGCTTGTGTTCTCATAAAATATTTATGTCGTTCCATGACTATGTTTATACGCATATCAAAATGTTTTTTTAACATCATGACAGACATGTCATAAACATCTCTAGGATCTCCATCCGCTGTGCCAAGCGCAATTAAATCAAGACTGTCATAAATATTTCTGCCTTCAATACCCAAATTATGAAGAAGAATACCTTGCTTCCTTGGAGGCGAAAATTTTTCTCCACCTATCCCAATTAAATAAGATTCAAAAAGATTAATCCACTTCTTCCAAGGTAGAATGGGTTCTCCACGTTCAGATAAGAATTGCGGTGGTTGAGCCAAACTAAGCGTAGCTAATTGAGACATTGCGTAAAAACTTATACAAAACAACAAACAGGAAAAAAAAAAATATATATATATATATATAAAATAGTAAAAGTAATAACAATATTTCTAACACTAAAATGCAGTCAAAATACTGAAAATTGAGCACTAAACATTAGTTACCTTCCATCTAAGTTATAAATTATAAGTAAATGAAGTTAGCAGTCTAGTCGTTTGAGTATTCAACACACGCGAGATTTGATGCAAATAGCAACTTCACAGTGTTTAAAACGAAACTCCAGTGGGTATGAGGCATTTCACTCGAGATTGAAGAGGAGATAAATATGATTTTCTTCCAGAAAATGAACGCGCCATCAAGCGACTTCAAGGTGAGTTGCTGACTGCCAGATTGTTATTATTCCAAATGTTTTTCTTCACTAGGGTTTCACGCGCAGTCGCGCAACTTCAAGATCAGCTGCTGCGGTTTACCGCAATGAGCGGCGGCAACAACACAGTGCGTGACGGCTTCACGCGATCAGCTGCTGCTTAAGGAACACCAGGCAGTTCCAGTCGCGCGCTAAGAATGTTACAGTTTAAATCTACAAACCGCCCAACTGTGTATTTCAGTCGTTGTTGCCGCTAATAATATAAGAATATAAACAAATATAAAAACAGTTCAAAAAGTATTACCAGGCGTTTTCCGTAAAGTAAAAATGATAAGTACAACGAAATACTCCTTTGTTTCTTCTAAGCACACTGAATAATAACACTGCTCATCAGTTCAATAGTCGGTATCATGTCGGTATCATGCCATCATTGCAGGAAAACTCAGAATTGTAGATCCAAGTCATTAGTATTTAAGATACTTGTAAAATCAAAGTGTCCAGACAAGTATAAGATCCGTTCAATCATTGGTCCATTGCACGCCAGGTTCAATGGATGCTGAAGACCTTCGTCGCCACTGTTATAATTCAATATTCACAGAGTCAAGATTTGTATGTCAAGATCCTTATTTATTCAGCATCCACGTCTGTACCAACTCTTCATTCCTGCTTCCTGCCACCTTCCTCACAACTCCTTCAGAACCCCCAGTCCTCTCATTCCGTTCTCTGACATCACTAGCTCCAATTATGTCAGAGACCAGGAAAGCCCACAACACATGGTTCCTCTCAAAGCGCTGCAAAACCCCACTTATCCTCCTTAACTGTTGGTTTTGCAGGCGCTGACCCCGTAGCAGTTGGGCCTCCGTTGGTGTTGCGGAGGGAAGCCCTGACTCTGCCTGCTGCTCTGCTGTTGTCATCCTGCGTCGCCTGCGCAGCGGTGGAGGCCCTGTAATGTCTGATATGGCACTCTGGCTTGTACCTGGTGCAGGCTCCAACACCACTGTTGCAACAGGTGTTTGTGTTGGTGGTGCAGGTGGGAGTGGTGGCTGGTCCTGTTGTCTCCCCTCTGTGCTGGCTGACCATTGGCACCTGGCTGCTTGGGCTGGTGGGGGTGTCTTGTGGGAGACCTGTGGGACATGGGGAACACACTGTCAGTGTCTACTATCAGTTAAAAACTTCCTAATAAACGATTGCCTATGAAATGCCTACTTGACTACATTGCCCATAATGCATCATTCTGGTGTTTGCTACTCTGAAATGGGGCTATCTTGGTTGTGCATGCCCCTGTGTACATGGTGGGTGGGGGTATGGCATTGATGGGGGTACAAGCATATCACATGGTACTCACCGGTTGATGGTCCGGGCTCAGAGGTGTCCAGTTCTCCAAATCCAGTGACAGCCTCCGGCACAAGGGTCTCCTCAACCCTTTCCTCCAGGGGTGTGGGTGGTGGTATGGTAGATGGTCCCCCTCCTGTGCCTCTCATCTCCCGGAGCCGTTCTGCCACCCTCTCCTTGGTCCGGGAGCGGAGGTCGTACCACCTCTTCTTTAGTTCTTCCACACTCCGGTGGCTGACCCCCAGGGAGTTTACCTTGTCCTGGATATCCTGCCAAATTCGTTTTTATTCTGTGTCTGGCACAGTGAGGGCTGCCTTGCCAAACAGCTCATCATGGTGCTGACAGCACTCATCTGTTAGCACCTCCAACTCCTTCTCAGCAAACTTGAGCTTCCTTTTCCTGGGAGTGTCAGCCATGGTTGCTGGTGCTCTGTTAGCTGTGCTGCAGTTAAAAAGGGTGTGGTCCTCCCTCCTCCCAGGTGTATTTTTAAACTTCCTGGCTGTGATGTCATCATCATGTGCCAGGAAGTGTTTTCCTGAGTGTTCTGAAGTGATTTCTAGAGTGTTCTGCAGCACCTGCTTTCAATTTTGAGCACAGTCGCAATTTGCGACACCCACTCGCAAATTGCGAGTCCGTTTTTTGCGCGGTCGCAAAAAGCGACCTCGCAAACAGCGAACTCGCTATCTGCGGTGCGACTCCGGGTGCGAGTCGCAAATTGACCGCGCACTTCCTACCTGAATTGCAGTTAGCGACTCGCAAATTGCGACTCGCACATGCTCGCAATTTGCGACTCGCTATTTTTTTTCTACCTACATCTGGCCCTTAGTGTACCGTGAGAGATCATAATGTTGCAAATGACTAGATAATGTAATATTTTGTAAGAACTGTGTGAAATCATTGAAATGACATTGCAATCTAGCTGAGAAAATCCGGAATAGTTGCAAATTTGATGGACAACCATTGGACACTGAATCTGACACCTGAAATGAGACCACCTGAAGGACCAATGAATGCATTGGGCATACTTCTAATTATTTAGGTACTCTGGAAATCTGGAGATAATCCTAGAGAGTTTGCATTAGTGCTAGTTTGAGTCGGTCCTGATGTGTTGAAGATGTCCAGCTTCTCTCTGCTTCTTCTGAATCCATTTAACCCTTAGCTGCCTTTGATTAATAAAGTCTTAGTTTTAACTGCCCTATTCTGTTATGTGGTTCAGTACTAATAAGCCAACTAATTCTAAACTGCTGATCTGTCCAATGTGCAGCCCGTGCTCTACACTGTCCTGATGCTGCTTTCAACTGACGCCGGAAGAAAGTGACCATTCTACTGATGAACTATAGCTGTCTGCTGTCCCATGGGGAGAGGTATAACTAACTGTGTTTTTTGTTTCCTTTCCAGTTAGATCATTACAGGAGTGTATTTTTATAGTGAGTTGCCCTAGTTAGATGATTTTCTAAATCATTTTGGACACGGCCAAAAGGAACTTCCACTCTGGAATGGAAACCGTCACCACCTGGATGAGAGAAAGCTGCCTCAAGCTCAACTCTGACAAGACAGAGCTCATCATCTTCGGAAATGCCACCTCAGCATGGGACGACTCCTGGTGGCCCACATCTCTCAGCACACCACCTTCACTGAGGCATCATCCTCGACTCCTCCCAATCTATGACCCCACAGGTAAACTCAGTCACCTCATCCTGCTGGCACAGCCTCTAGCAACTTTGGAAATTTTTCAAATGGATCCCAGCAGACTGCCGCAGGAAAGTCACCCACACCTTAGTCACAAGCAAGCTTGACTATGGCAACGCTCATTACGCCGGCACCGCATTGAGAAACATCAAAAAGCTGCAACTCATCCAGAATGCTACCGCCAGACTTGTCCTTAACCTCCCAAGCCAAGAACATATCTCGCAGCACCTGAGGACCCTCCACTGGCTCCAGATAGAAAAACGAATCACCTTCAAGCTACTCACCCACACGTACAAAGCCATATACAACGTCGGACGGGCATACCTGAACCACCGCATCTCCTTCCACACCCCTGCCAGGTCCCTCTGCTCCACTCAACTAGCTCTGGCCACTATCCCATGCATTAAAAAAAACACTGCAGGAGGATTATCCTTCACCTACATCGCAGCAAAGGGCTGGAACAACCTGCCCCTTAGACCTCAGACAAAGCCCATCGCTCACCATCTTCAGGAAGAACCTCAAGGTTGAGGCTCCACCCTTCCACCCCTCTTGCTTCCAAACCCCCCCACCCCCAGCGCTTTGAGAACCTCAGGGGTGAGTAGCCACGCTTTATAAAAACTGATTGATTGATTGTCTTTCTTTTTCTTTGCTTTTGCCCGCATGTGTTAGCCCATTCCCACACAATGAAGTCTAAATTTGTGTAAGTGACAGGAATGGCCCATCCCTGAAACCTTTAAATCTGAATACTAAAAACTGTATTTTGATGATTTTGAAATCATCTGCTTTGAAATCTGATAAAAATGCACGTATTGTGTTGTTGGTAATCTATAATATTCTTTTGGAGTGTCTAACGCTATTGATGTTTAGTAGGTTAAATCTTTTCAGATGTTTTGGTCAGCCAATGCTTTTCATGTATGTTTATAATTTAGTTTTACGCACCATATACATGACATTGATTTTGGGATTGTAATAAACTTTTAAACATAATTCAGTTTGGAGTTAGATTTAGGCCCTCATTACAACCCTGGTGGTCGGTGATAAAGTGGCGGTAATACCGCCAACAGGCCGGCGGTAACAAAAATGGAATTATGACCACGGCGGAAACCGCTCAGACAGACAGCCACTTTAACACACCGAGCACCATGGCGGTAGCAACAAGCACCACAGCGGTAACCGCCAACAGCCAGGCGGAAGACAATGTTCTGCCCACACTATTACGACAGGCCTATCCGCCACCTTTTCCGGGGTGGTACCAACGACATCAAAAGCACGGCGGAAACATAACACAGAAGTCTAAAGACTCACCTCTGGAGACTCAGGGAACAACTACGACACCATGGAGCACGAGTTGCACATTTTTCCGATGCTCGTCTACCTTCTCCTGCATTATGAACACCAACGCCGGCGAAGACGACCACGTTGAGTACTGCCGCCTAGCACACAAGTGAGGTGGGAGGAAAAAGAGAGTGACACACACACGCAACAAGCAACACCCCCACCCCCAACACCATACACACAACCAGATGCAGTAACTTTACATAAACATCCTGTACCCCTCAGGAATAATGCAAGGACAAAATGATTGGAATAAAGTGAGTGTAATACGATAAAATAACATGAATAAGTGCATCAAAATACAAACGTATACACATAATTACAAATGGAGGGACACTGCCCAGTCCTCAATGTCTGTGGGCCACAGGGCCACATCACAAAGTCCAAAGCTCCACCTCACTCCTGCAACAACACGGAGAGAACACTGCAGGGGCATCAGGTCGAAAATACACAGGCACCTCAGGGGGACAGGGGATGGGGGGCACCTCAGCTGGAAGAGGGGACAACGCCACTGGTCCTGGAGGGGGCTACATGCCCTGTGCGATCTCCTGGGGAGTGCAAGGCCATAGTCTCTCAAGTGGGTGGTTTGCCCACTGCTTGGTCCTGGGGAGTGCAAAGCCAGAGTCTCTCAAGTGGGTGGTTTGCCCACTGCTTGGTCCTGGGGAGTGCAAGGCCACAGTCTCTCAAGTGGGTGGTTTGCCCACTGCTTGGTCCTGTGGAGTGCAAAGCCATAGTCTCTCAAGTGGGTGGTTTGCCCACTGCTTGGTCCTGGGGAGTGCAAGGCCACAGTCTCTCAAGTGGGTGGTTTGCCCACTGCTTGTTCCTGGGGAGTGCAAGGCCACAGTCTCTCAAGTGGGTGGTTTGCCCACTGCTTGGTCCTGGGGAGTGCAAAGCCATAGTCTCTCAAGTGGGTGGTTTGCGCTCTGCTTGGTCCTGGGGAGTGCAAAACCACAGTCTCTCAAGTGGGTGGTGTAGGAAAGTACCATCTTGCCTGGCATGTTACCCCCATATTTCACTGTATATATGTTGTTTTAGTTGTATGTGTCACTGGGACCCTGCCAGTCAGGGCCCCAGTGCTCATAAGTGTGCCCTATATGTGTTACCTGTGTTTTGACTAACTGTCTCACTGAGGCTCTGCTAATCAGAACCTCAGTGGTTATGCTCTCTCATTTCTTTCCAAATTGTCACTAACAGGCTAGTGACCAATTTTACCAATTTACATTGGCATACCTGAACACCCTTATAATTCCCTAGTATATGGTACTGAGGTACCCAGGGTATTGGGGTTCCAGGAGATCCCTATGGGCTGCAGCATTTCTTTTGCCACCCATAGGGAGCTCTGACAATTCTTACACAGGCCTGCCACTGCAGCCTGAGTGAAATAACGTCCACGTTATTTCACAGCCATTTTACACTGCACTTAAGTAACTTATAAGTCACCTATATGTCTAACCTTTACCTGGTAAAGGTTGGGTGCTAAGTTACTTAGTGTGTGGGCACCCTGGCACTAGCCAAGGTGCCCCCACATTGTTCAGGGCAAATTCCCCGGACTTTGTGAGTGCGGGTACACCATTACACGTGTGCACTTATACCTATGTATAGCTTCACAATGGTAACTCCGAATATGGCCACGTAACATCTCTAAGATCATGGAATTGCCCCCCCAATGCCATCCTGGCATTGGTGAGACAATCCCATGATCCCCTGGGTCTCTAGCACAGAACCCGGGTACTGCCAAACTGCCTTTCCTGGGGTTTCACTGCTGCTGCTGCCAACCCCTCAGACAGGTTTCTGCCCCCCTGGGGTCCAGCCAGGCCTGGCCCAGGAAGGCAGAACAAAGGACTTCCTCAGAGAGAGACACCCTCTCCCTTTGGAAAAAGGTGTTAGGGCTGGGGAGGAGTAGTCTCCCCCAGCCTCTCGAAATGCTTTCATGGGCACAGATGGTGCCCATTTCTGCATAAGCCAGTCTACACTGGTTCAGGGATCCCCCAGCCCTGCTCTGGCGCGAAACTGGACAAAGGGAAGGGGAGTGACCACTCCCCTGACCTGCACCTCCCCTGGGAGGTGCCCAGAGCTCCTCCAGTGTGCTCCAGACCTCTGCCATCTTGGAAACAGAGGTGCTGCTGGCACACTGGACTGCTCTGAGTGGCCAGGGCCAGCAGGTGACGTCAGAGACTCCTTCTGATAGGCTCCTTCAGGTGTTGCTAGCCTATCCTCTCTCCTAGGTAGCTAAACCTCCTTTTCTGGCTATTTAGGGTCTCTGCTTTGGGGAATTCTTTAGATAACGAATGCAAGAGCTCATCAGAGTTCCTCTGCATCTCTCTCTTCACCTTCTGCCAAGGAATCGACTGCTGACCGTGCTGGAAGCCTGCAAAACTGCAACAAAGTAGCAACGACGACTACTGCGACCTTGTAACGCTGATCCTGCCGCCTTCTCGACTGTTTTCCTGGTGGTGCATGCTGTGGGGGTAGTCTGCCTCCTCTCTGCACTAGAAGCTCTGAAGAAATCTCCCGTGGGTCGACGGAATCTTCCCCCTGCAACCGCAGGCACCAAAGAACTGCATCACCGGTCCTCTGGGTCTCCTCTCAGCATGTCTGTCCAAGTGACTCCCACAGTCCAGTGACTCTTCAGTCCAAATTTGGTGGAGGTAAGTCCTTGCCTCCCCACGCCAGACTGCATTGCTGGGAACCGCGTGTTTTGCAGCTACTCCGGCTCCTGTGCACTCACCGAGGATTTCCTTTGTGCACAGCCAAGCCTGGGTCCCCGGCACTCTAACCTGCATTGCACGACCTCCTGAGTTGACCTCCGGCGATGTGGGACCCTCTTGTGCAACTTCGGGTGAGCTCCAGTTCACTCCACTTCATAGTGCCTGTTCTGGCACTTCTGTGGGTGCTGCTTGCTTCTGAGTGGGCTCCTTGTCTTGCTGGGCGCCCCCTCTGTCTCCTCACACAATTGGTGACATCCTGGTCCCTCCTGGGCCACAGCAGCATCCAAAAACTCTAACTGCAACCCTTGCAGCTAGCAAGGCTTGTTTGCGGTCTTTCTGCACGAAAACACTTCTGCACGACTCTTCACGACGTGGGACATCCGTCCTCCAAAGGGGAAGTTTCTAGCCCTTGTTGTTCCTGCAGAATCCTCAGCTTCTACCATCCAGTGGCAGCTTCTTTGCACCCACAGCTGGCATTTCCTGGGCATCTGCCCACTCCCGACTTGATCGTGACTCTTGGACTTGGTCCCCTTGTTCCACAGGTACTCTCATCAGGAAATCCATTGTTGTTGCATTGCTGTTGTTGTTGTTTCTGGCAGAAATCCCCTATCACGACTTCTGTGCTCTTTGGGGAACTTAGGTGCACTTTGCACCCACTTTTCAGGGTCTTGGGGTGGGCTATTTTTCTAACCCTCACTGTTTTCTTACAGTCCCAGCGACCCTCTACGAGGTCACATAGGTTTGGGGTCCATTCATGGTTCGCATTCCACTTCTAGAGTATATGGTTTGTGTTGCCCCTATCCCTATGTGCTCCCATTGCATTCTATTGTGACTATACATGGTTTGCACTGTTTTCTATTGCTATTACTGCATATTTTGGTATTGTGTACATATATCTTGTGTATATTTGCTATCCTCATACTGAGGGTACTCACTGAGATACTTTTGGCATATTGTCATAAAAATAAAGTACCTTTATTTTTAGTATATCTGTGTATTGTGTTTTCTTATGATATTGTGCATATGACACTAGTGGTACTGTAGGAGCTTCACTCGTCTCCTAGTTCAGCCTAAGCTGCTCTGCTAAGCTACCTTTTCTATCAGCCTAAGCTGCTAGACACCCCTCTACACTAATAAGGGATAACTGGACCTGGTGCAAGGTGTAAGTACCACTTGGTACCCACTACAAGCCAGGCCATCCTCCTACAGGTGGTTTGCCCACTGCCTGGTCATGGGGAGTGCAAGGCCACAGTCTCTCAAGTGGGTGGTTTGCCCACTGCTTGGTCCTGGGGAGTTCAAGGCCACAGTCTCTCTAGTGGATGGCTTCTTCCACTGGTTCTGGAGGGGTGCTGGTGGCGGTGCTGGTGGGGGTGCTGGCAGGGGTGGGGGGAGGCTCCAGCCCTTCCCTGGCAGCCTCGGATGGCAGAACCACCATGGTTGGTGGTGGGGGCTCCAAATGAGTCCCTGCACCAGGCCTCCTGTTCTTCCTGCCTGCAGGCCCCTTGCCCTTCCCTTTCACTGCTGGTGGTGCCCCCTTGCCCTTCCCTTTCACAGCTGGTGGTGCCTCCTTGACCTTCCCTTTCGCAGGTGGTGGGGCCTCCTTGCCCTTCCCTTTCTCAGCTGGTGGTGCCACCTTGCCCTTCCCTTTCGCTGCCGGTGGTGCCTCCTTGCCCTTCCTAGATGCTGCTGCAGGTGCCTCCTTCACCTTCCTTGATGCACCTGGTGCAGGCAGACATTCAGTGCTGCTGGCTGGTGCCTGGGATCCTCTCCCACCTGCAGTGGCTGTCGACAATACTGTGGCCGTGGACTGGGTGGCTGAGGTGCTCGCCTGGGTTCTGACCACCCTGGCCCGATGTGAAGGATGGGGGCGGAGACTGGTAGGGAAGAGGTCAAAGGTGGAGAGGAAAAGCTTCTTAGGGACATTGGGGTGGGAAGGGAGTGAAGGTTTGGGAGTGGAGGAAGAGAAAGTAGTTGTAGGAGGTGTCAGTCTGCTGTGTTTGGGTGCAGGTGCATGGGCTGAATGCTGCTCTGCGGTGGATGGCTGTTGGGTGTCTGAGTGCTTGCATTTGGCTACTTTGGGAGGAGGGGGCACAGACAGAGTGGGAGAGGACACAGGGGACGTGTGCATGGATGTAGGGGTGATGACTGCCAGTGAGGGGTGCGTACTGATAGGCGTGCTGGTGATGGAGGTAGTGGATGAGGATGTAGTGCATGCAGGTGTGAGTGTAGACACTACTGGGAGGGAGGTGGACGAGGAGGAGGAGGGGGCCACAGTGGAGGCAGTGGATGTTGGTATGTTGTCTGCATCTGGATGGTGTTTGTGTGAGTGCCTGTGGGATGATGTGTGGTGCTTGTGTTTGCCTGAGCCACTTGTGTGTGTTGTCCTGGGTGCATGCTCGTCTGCCTGTGTGCTTGGGATAGGTTGGGGTGGAGGGGGATGGGACTGGGTAGAGGAAGTTGGAGGGAGGAGGCTAGAAACAGGGACAATGGCTGCCATCAGAGAGGAGGGCCAGAGCCTGGATTGATCTCTGTTGGGCTGCCATGCCAGAGTGAATGGCCTCCAGGCATGTATTTGTTTGTTGCAAATGGGCTACCAGCCCCTGGATGGCATTCACAATAGATGACTGCCCAACAGAGATGGATCACAGGAGGTCAATAGCCTCCTCACTCAGGGCAGTAGGGCTAACTGGGTGCTTGGGGAGAAGGAGATGCCCACCCTCCTGGGTGAGCGGGCACAGGAAACACGCTGCGGGGCTGCTGGGAGGGCAGTGCTGGTACGGAGGTGGCGGCTGTACCTGTAGTTGGGGTGGCCACAGAGGTGTCCGCCACCACCAGGGAGCTTCCATCGGAGGTGGTATCACTGTAAGAACTGTCCCCTCCTGTCTCCGCCGTGGTGCTCCCCTTACCCTCCGTCCCACTGGTGCCCTCATCATCGGTGGATTCGGCCTCCTGGGCCATGTGGGATGCAGCTCCCTTCGTCGCCGGTGCCTCTGCTCCTCCGCTAGATGATGCTAATGCACAGAAGGACAGGGTGACAAAACAAAAAATGGGGGGAGAGAGACAAAGGATACACTTGGTCAATAGCGGCAACAACACCACCGTTGGTGTACACGACAAACACACAGGGAACAGCCCTACGTATTAGGCAATGCACTAACAGTCACAATGCTAGTCACCAGGCCATGGACAGGAATACCTAACACCAATAGCAGCATACCTGAGCCCCACAGACCCCTGCCCAGTAGTGGATGCCTACTGGCTTGGTTGGAGGTGGTTCACATCATACCCTGGCCAACATGGGATCTCCTCTGCAATGTCAGACCTGGCCTAGGGGCCCCCACAGGCCCACATCCCCCATCCGGAGACCACCATACCACGCGCAAGTAGTATATTAGGGAACTGTACTCACCAACTTGCGGCTGCTGTGATGCCCTCAAGTGCCCTTCCAGCTCTGGATAGGCCACTGCCAGTATCTGGGCCATCAGGGGGTCCAGGGTTCGATGGGCACCCCTTCCTTGTTGGGAGGCCATCCCCAGCTGGGCCTCCACCGTCTTCCTTGCCCAGCGTCTCAGGTCCTCCCACCGTTTGCGACAGTGGGTGCTCCGCCTGCCATAGACCCTCAGGGTCCGCACGTCCTTGGTGATGGCGCGCCATATACCCGTTTTTTGATGGGTGCTTACCTGCAGAAAAATACACATAGATAAAAGGGATCAGTCAGACCGTCCGCCTGTTACACCCATGTCCCACATAGCCCTCACATTCCATTACGCACAGACATTGCCCACCATATATGCAGCACACTGCCCAGGATCCTTCCGCCAACCCCCACCCTTACACGAGGCCCTCACACACAGCACTTCATGCATTCATGCCCCATGCATCATGCTCACAGTGTACTCACCTGTTGGTCTGGAGGCCCATACAGCATTCGGTACTGGGGTAGGACCCATCCACCAGTCTCTCCAACTCCGCAACAGTGAAGGCAGGGGCCCTTTCCCCAGTGACATGAGCCATGGCCGGTTCCAGACACAGGTCACAGCAGCACTTGCAGTGTAGGTCCTCTCCTGTTGAAGGTCAGGTAGCAAGTGAGTGAACAGATAGAAAATGGCGGTCACGTACACGGTGGTGCGTACCGTCACCACCGGCGTACATCACCATTGGCCACTATACCCATAGGGCCCAATGTTAACCAATGAGAAGTAGCACAGCCGTACTCAACTGCCTCATGCAACGGCGCACAACATCAGCGGATTTACCTCATTTCCACATGTCCCTCTATTCAGGCAGGCAGACGCCACTTTGGGGGGGGCAGGCCATGGCATCTAACAGCGTCACAGTACACATATGCACCATTTAGACCTATACAACAATATACTGTAACTGTCACAACATGCAATGCAGTGTAGTGTTTGGTAATGTGGAATACTGACCAGCTGCTCACCGTTTTGCCCCCTAGATCACAACTGCTGCGGATGAATAGGAGATGGAGACATCCCCTGTGTACAGACCCCTGGTGGACTTGGCAACTATGGAGGACAGGCACATCATCCTCACCTATAGGCTTGACAGGGCCACAATCACAGAGCTGTGTGCCCAATTGTAGCCTGACCTGATATCCGCTATCCGTCAGCCCACCGGGATCCCCCCTCTTGTGCAAGTCCTATCTGTGCTCGATTTCTTGGCAACTGGCTCCTTCCAAGTGACAGTGGGCTTGGCACCAGGAATGTCACATCCTATGTTCTCAATAGTGCTGACCAGAGTGTTGTTTGCCCTGATAAAACACATGCGCTGCTACATCGTATTCCCCCAGGTGGAGGATTTGGCCACAGTGAAAGCTGACTTCTATGCAATGAGACATATCCCCAATATTACTGGGGCTATTGATGTTACACATATTGCCTTTGTCCCCCCCTGAAGAAATGAACAGGTGTTCAGGAATCGAAAGAGCTTTCACTCGATGAATGTGCAGAAAGTGTGCCTGGCAGACCAGTACATCTCCCATGACCATACAAAGTATCCTGGGTCTGTGCATGATGCCTTTATCCTGCGGAATAGCAGCATCCCATATGTGATGGCTCAACTCCAGAGGCACAGGGTGTGGCTAATAGGTGAGCCCTGGTTCCCACCAAGTGGATGTTGGTGTATGGGTATGGTGTGGGACCTAAGGGCTAGTGTGTGGCTAACAGTTGTCCCTCGATATTTGCAGGTGATTCTGGTTACCCCAACCTCTCATGGCTACTGAACCCAGTGAAGAATGCCAGGACAAGAGCAGAGGAATGTTACAATGAGGCACATGGGCGGACAAGAAGGATTATCAAGAGGACCTTTGGCCTCCTGAAGGCCAGGTTTCGTTGCCTCCATCTAACTGGTGGATCCCTGTACTAATCACCCAAGATGGTCTGCCAGATCATCGTGGCATGCTGCATGTTCCACAACCTTGCCTTGAGATGCCATGTGCCTTTTCTGCAGGAGGATGAGGCTGGAGATGGGCATGTGGCAACAGTGGACCCTGTGGACAGTGACGATGAGGAGGCAGAGGATGAGGATGAGGACAACAGAACTGCAATAATATGACAATACTTCCAGTGACACACAGGTAAGACAGTGTAACTTCACTTTACATTGACAGTTTTGTGTTTGACATTGTACATGGCAGGCAGATTCTCCCACTTCTATCGCCACTTACTATACCCTTTGGCATCTCTATTTTCAGATATCTGTGCCCCACTCTGGCTCCTGGTGTGTTGACTGCAGCCTACTACAGGTCATTCCTATGTATACATTAATGTACAGTTGTATTGAAGTGTTTAAAGCTTGTTAAACAAATACATAGTTCAATTATTTCCCAGGCTCCATACTTGTATTTTTTAAAATGGTGTTTATTTAAGTGCCAATAAGTAGGGGGGATGTGCAATGGGCTGGGGTGATGGTGGAGAAATAGCCAGGGTATTGTTCAAGTCTATTTGTATCACAGGTGCATTGTCCAAGGGGGCATAGAAGGGGAGCAATGGCAGTTCAAGGTGGACAGGGTGACAGAGTGGGACACAAGGGTGACAATCAGAAGAGTCTTATTTCCTGGTGGGGGTCTTGGCAATAGTCTCTGGCTTCTGCCTGGATCGCAGGGACCGTTTGTGTGGGTGGGTTCTCCTTCTGCAGGGGTGGGGGCGCTGGTGGCCTATTGTTCCTGTGGTGGGGCCTCCTGTCCACTAGCGGCAGTGGAGGTGGAGGGCTGTTCAGTAGTCTGGCTAGAGTCAGGGGCCCGGTGGTGTGCCACTGCCTCCCTCATGGTGTTGGCCATGTCTGCCAGCACCCCTGCAATTGTGACCAGTGTGGGGTTGATGTCCTTCAGGTCCTTCCTGATCCCCAGATACTGTCCCTCCTGCAGCTGCTGGGTCTCCTGCAACTTGTCCAATATCTGGCCCATCGTCTCCTGGGAATGGTGTTATGCTCCCAGGATCCCTGAAAGTGCCTCCTGGAGAGTCGGTTCCCTGGGCCTGTCCTCCACCTGTCACACAGCGGTCCTCCCAGCTTCCCTGTTGTCCTGTGCCTCTGTCCCTTGAACCGTGTGCCCACTGCCACTGACCCAGGTCCCTGATCGTCCTGTTTTTGTGGGGTGGCCTGGGGTCCCTGTAGTGGTGGACACACTGCTGATTGATGTGTCCTGGGGACAGAGATATGGGCCCGCTGGGTGGGTACTGTGGTGGTGTTTCCTGAGGGGGAGGCTCTGTGGTGGTATGGGGCTGTGCCTGGGTAACCGACTGTCGGGAGATCCCTGATGGGCCTGGTTGGTCATTTAGATTCAGGCGTCCAGAGCTGATGTCATCACTGTTGGCCTCGTCTGGGGGGGACTGGATGTTGGTGGCATCTCCTCTTCGGTGATGTTGGGTGGGGGACCTGTGGGGATGTAAATGCAGTGTTATTGTTTCTGCGTGTGAATCCTGTGCATGGGTGTGTTGCCCTCTATGGTTGTTATTGCCCTGGCTGCTTTGCCTTGTGTGAGTAGTCATTTGGTGGGCTAGGTGATTGTCTCTAGTGTTCATGCTTTAGTGATAGGTGTTCATGCAGGTCTGTGATGGGGGTCCGTGCATTGGTGTTACCTGCAGGGCTTGGTATTGGGATAGGTGGGTTTTGATGGTGGGGTGTATGTGAGGTGGTGGAGTGATGGGGGTGAGGGTACGGGTGGGGGGTTGTGATGGCATGCAGGTAGGGGGGGGTGTTAGTAATAAAGAGTTGACTTACCAGAGTCCAGTCCTCCTCCTACTCCTGCCAGACCCTCAGGATGCATGATTGCCAAGACACGCTCCTCTCATGTGGTTAGTTGTGGGGGAGGAGGTGGGGGTCCACCGCCAGTCCTCTGTACTGCTATTTGGTGTCTTGCTACCACAGTATGCACCTTCTCCCGTAGGTCATTCCACCTCTTCCTGATGTCATCCCTTGTTCTGGGGTGTTGTCCCACAGTGTTGACCCTGTCCAAGATTTTCCGCCATAGCTGCATCTTCCTAGCAATGGATGTCTGCTGCACCTGTGATCCGAATATCGGTGGCTCTACCCGGTTGATTTCTTCCACCATGACCCTTAGCTCCTCCTCTGAGAACCTGGGGTGTCTTTGTGGTGCCATTGGTGTAGTGTGAGTGGTGTGTGTGAGGATGTGTGGGTTGATGAGTTGGCATGTGTGCAGTAAGGTGCGTGGATGGTGTATGGGTGATGGTGTTATGTGGCTCTGGTTCTGTGGGTGCTCATGGTCTATCTCAGTTGGCAATTTTTTTTAGTCGTAAAGGGTTGTGGGTATTGTGGTTGTGTGTTTTATAGTGGTGTGAGTGTGTGGGTGTGGTATGTGTATGTGTGTCTAGTTTGAATTGTCCAATGTAGTGTTGTTTTGTATGTGTGTGTGTACTTGGAGCGCGGCGGTATGTACCCCTAATGGTTTACCGCATATGAATATCCGCTGCGGTAATTCATGGGTCATAATGCTGTGGGCGTAGTTTTGTTGACGTAACGGTGTGGGTTTTGGTACTGCCAGTTTATCACTGACCTTTGGGCTGGCGGACTTCTGTGTGTGGCTGCATAGTGGAGGATCCCTATGTGTGTGTCATAATAATATAGGCAGCGGTAATCCGCCACAATGGCGGTATGTTGGTGGCAGTCAGCATGGCGGTAAGCGGGGCTTACCGCCAACGTCATAATGAGGGCCTTAGTGTTGAATTGTCTATGGCGTCTTTCATTGCTTATGTGTTATGTCACTGATTTGTGATTGAATGATTCTGACTACTACACTCTTCAATTCTAAAGATCTAGTCAACCTCTATTGGTGAGAATAGTGATGGTGTCTCACGAGCGCATTGTTGTTTCTGAACCCGAATTGGGAGAACATTTTATTGGCACAATGCGCCAACAGTTTCAATCAGAGGTGAGAGCAATGTCCACTAATGCTGAAATAAGATTGTGCATAAACCCTTTGTTTTGAAGTTGGCCATGTCTCAAAGGGCACCTGATGTGCATAGTGCAAATGGAATTGTCTCAATAGCAACGTGTGGCATTAAAATTATAGAAAAAAAAGTGATGGCTGGTTAATTTTGAAAGTGGTAAGATGTGAATATTGCCTATAATTGCATTGTGTTAGCCACCAAAGAAAGCAAGCCCAGCCTTCTCCAGCAGTGATGACATGGATAATTTAAGGATTCTCTGGTCATTCAATGTTTAGAAATTGGAAATTGGGCCAAATGACACATGTTATATCACAGTTGCCCCATGAATTGCCTAAAAATGCAAACAATACACAACTTGGAAGGAGGGTGAAAACATTTAAATTTTAAACATTGTACAGGTGTCACAATACCGATGTTGTTGTGTCTGCAACTGGATGGTGTTTGTGTGAGTGCCTGTGGGATGAAGTGTGGTGCTTGTGTTTGCCTGTGACACTCTTGGGTGTTGTCTTGTGTGCATGCACATCTGCGTGTGTGCTTGGGATAGGTTTGGGTTGAGGGGAGTGGCACCGGGCAATGGAAGTTGGAGGGGGGAACGGTAGAAACCGGGACAATAGCTGCCATCAGAGAGGAGGCCAGAGCCTGAATCGATCTCTGTTGGGCCACCAATCCAGTGTGAATACCCTCCAGGAATGCATTAGATTGTTGCATCTGGGCTGCCAGCCCCTCAATGGCATTCACAATGGTTGACTGCCCTACAGAGATGGATCTCAGGAGGTCAATAGCCTCCTCACTCAGGGCAGCGGGGCTAACTGGGGCAGGGCCTGAGGTGCCTGGGGGGAAGGAGATGCTCATCGTCCTGGGTGAGCGGACACGAGCAACTCAATGAGGGGCTGCTGGGAGGGCAGTGCTAGAACGGGAGGTGGCGGTTGTACCTGTAGCTGGGGTGGTCACAGAAGTGTCCGCCACCACCATGGAGCTTCCATCGGAGGAGGTATCTGTGTCAGAACTGTCCCCTCCAGTCTCTGCCGTGGTGCTCCCCTCACCCTCCGTCCCACTGGTGCCCTCACAGTTGGTGGACTTTGCCTCCTGGGCCCTGTGGGATGCAGCTCCCTCCATCGCCGGTGCCTTTGCTCCTCCGCCAGATGATGCTAATGCACATAAGGACAGGATGACCAAACAAGAAAGTGGGGGAAAGAGACAAAGGATACACTGGGTCAATGGCTGCACCAACACCACCGTTGGCGTACACAGCACACTCACACACAGGGAACAGGCCAATGCAATATGCATTCCACTACCAGAGAAATAGCCACCAAGGCATGGGGAGGGGCACACACCGCCAAATGCTGCACACCTGGGACCCACGCAGCCCTGACCAGTAGTGCCTACGAGCTCGGTAGCAAAATGTTACCTTCTGAACCCTAGCCACCAGGTGACCTACGCTGCAATGTCAGGAATGGCCTAGGGGCATCCCCCACCTGGATACCACCCTACCATGTGTAAGTTGTACTGATGGGCACTGTACTCACCCCTTTGTGGCTGCTGTGATGCCCTCAAGCGCCCATCCTGCTCTGGATAGGCCACCGCCAGTATGCAGGCCATCAGGGGGATCAGGGTTAGACAGGCACCCCTTCCTCGTTAGAAAGCCATCCCCAGATCAGCCTCCGCCGTCTTCCGTGCCCAACGTCTCAGGTCATCCCACTGTTTGCGACAGTGGGTGCTCCACGTGCCATAGACCCCCAGGGTCTGCATCTCCTTGGCGATGGCATGCCATATACCCTTCTTTTGATGGGCACTGACCTGCAGAGGCAATACACAGAGGAAAATAACATTAGACAAACAGTCCTGTCTATAACACATATGGCCCACCATACCCCTTCACATCACCATTTACATACACATGGCCCAGCACACAACCTGTATGCCGCCAAGAGGACATCCACCCACCCCCCTTACATGAGGTCTTAACACACAATTCCATGCATTCATGCCACATGCATCGTGCTCACTTGTTGGTCTGGAGGCCCATACAGCAGTCCGTACTGGGGTAGGACCCCATCCACCAGTCTGTCCAACTCCTCCGAAGTGAAGGCTGGGGCCCTTTCCCCGGTCACACGGACCATGGTAGGTTCCAGACACAGGTCACAGCAGCACATGCAGTGTGGGTCCTCTCCTATGGAAGGTCAGGTAACAAGTGAGGAATTAGATAGAAAATGGCTGTCACGTCCGTGGCGATGCAGACCCTCACCGCCGGCGTAGATCACCATTGGCCACTGTAACCCATAGGACCCAATGTTAGCCAATAGGGAGTTGCACGGCGGTTCCCAATCGCCTCCCGCAACGGCGCACAACGTCAGCGCAATTACCTCACTTCCACATGTCCCTCCACACAGGACAGGCGAAGCCATTTCAGGGTGGGGGTGCAGGCCCTGGAATAATGCTGTGTCACAGGAGATACTAGCACATACTGGACAAATCACAATGACCCATTTCATGTTTACACAATGCAAAGTTCAGTTATAGTTCCATTGTTCAGTTTGTGACCGGCTCCTCACTCTTTTGTCCCTTAGATTCCTACCGCTGCCTATGAATAGGAGATGGAGACATACCCCTGTGTACAGACTCCTGGTGGACTTGGCAACACTAGAGGACAGGCACATTATCCTCACCTATAGACTTGACAGGGCCACAATCACAGAGCTGTGTGCCCAATTGGAGCATGACCTGATATCTGCTATCCGTCACCCCACTGGGATCCCCCCTCTTGTGCAAGTGCTATCTGTACTCCATTTCCTGGCAACTGGTTCTTTCCAAGTGACAGTGAGCTTGGAAGCAGGAATGTCACAGCCAATGTTCTCAATAGTGCCGACAAGAGTGTTGTCTGCCTCACACAACACATGTGCGGCTACATTGTTTTCCCCCAGGTTGAGGATTTGGCCACAGTGAAGGCCGAGTTTTATACAATGGGACATATCCCCAACATAATTGGGGCGATTGATGGGACACATATTGCATTTGTCCCCCCCCTGCCAGAATGAACAGGTTTTCAGGAATCGTAAGAGTTTCCACTCTATGAATGTGCAGATGGTGTGCTTGGCGGATCAGTACATCTCCCACGTCAATGCTAAGTATCCTGGGTCAGTGCATGATGCCTTTGTCCTGAGGAATAGCAGCATCCCAAATGTGATGTTCCAACTACAGAGGCACAGGGTGTGGCTAATAGGTGAGCCCTGGTTCCCACCCAGTATATGGTGGTGTATGGTATGGTGTTGGCCATATAGGATAGTGTGTGGCTTAATGTTGTCCCTCAATATTTGCATGTGACTCTGGTTACCCAAACCTATCATGGCTGCTGACCCCTGTGAGGAATGCCAGGACAAGGGCAGAAAAACTTTATAATGAGGCACATGGGCGAACCTGAAGGATGCCAGGTTCCGGTGCCTCCATCTAACAGGTGGGTCACTATGCTACTCACCAAAGAAGGTCTGCCAGATAGTGCTGGCATGCTGCATGTTGCATAACCTGGCCCTCAGACGCCATGTCCAATTCCTGCAGGAGGATGAGGCTGGAGATGCCCGTGAGGCAGCAGTAGACCCTGTAGACAGTGAGGATGAGGAGGCAGAGGATGAGGACAACAGAACAAATGTGATCTGAAAATACTTTCAGTGACACACAGGTAGGACAGTGTCACTTCACATTTCAATGACATTTGTTTAAAATTGTGTGACAGTGGCATGCTGATATTTGCAAGTTCTAGGCCCACTTACTCTTCCCTCCGGCAATCCATTTTGCAGATGTTGGTGACCTGATATATACTCGTGGTGTGATCACTACAGCCAGATACAGGTCATTAATCTATGTTCATTTTCTGTTTAGTTGATTTGCAATGTTTGTACCTGGGTCAATGAATACATATTTGAAATACATGACATACTCCAAATAGTTTTTTTTCAAAGGATGTTTATTGAAGTGCTAAAATATGGAGGGGCAAGTGCAATGGGATGGGGTGATGATGGAGGAAAGTATAGGGTATTGTTCCAGTCTGTTTGTAGCACATGTGCATTGTCCAAGGGGACATAGGAAGGGGAGCAGTGGCAGTTCAAGGTGGACAGGGTGACAGAGTGGGACACAAGAGTGACAATCAGGAGAGTCTCATTTCCTGGCGGGGGTCTTGGCAAGTGTCTCTAGCTTCTGTCTGGATCACAGGGAACTTTTGGGGGGTGGTTCACCTTCTGCAGGGGGAGGAGTGCTGGTGGCCTGTGAGTCCTGTGGCGGGGCCTCCTGGCCACTAGCGGCAGCAGAAGTGGAAGGCTGTTCAGATGTCTGGCTAGTGGCAGGGGCCCGCTGGTGTGAAACTTCCTCCCTCATAATGTTGGCCATGTCTGCCAGCACCCCTGAAATGGAGATCAGGGTGTCTTTAATGGCCTGCAAGTCCTCCCTGACACATTATCCAGGATCTAGCCCATCGTGTCCTGGAATTTGTTGATAAGCTCCCAGGATCTCTGCGAGGGACTCCTGGAGAGTCGGTTCCCTGGGCCTGTCCTTCCCCTGGCGCACAGCAGTCTTCCCAGTGTCCCTGTTGGCCTGTGCCCCTGTCCCCTAAACCGTGTGCCCACTGCCACTGACCTCAGGTCCCTGATTGTCTTGTGGGTGAGGTGTGCCCTGGGGTCCCTGTAGAGGTGGACACACTGCTAATTGACGTGTCCTGGGGACAGAGGTATGGGTACGCTGGGTGGGTGCTGTGGTAGTGTTTCCTGATGGGGGAGGCTCTGAGTTGGACTGGGAGTGGGCCTGGGTAACCGGCTGTCCAGTGGTCCCTGATGGGCCAGGTAGGTCATCCAGGTCCTGAAGACCAGAGTTGCTGTCATCACTGTGGGCCTCTTCATTTGGGGGACTGGATATTGCTGGCACCTCCTCTCCGGTGATTTTGGCTGGGGTATATGTGGGGATGTAAATGATGTGTTATGGTTAAAGCGTCTGACATATTGTACATCCGTGGCTTCCCCTCTTTGGTTGGAATTGCCCTGGCACCTTTTACTTGTGTTTGTTGGTTTATGGTGGGATTGTTAGTTCTCTATGGTGTGCATGCTTTAGGGATTAGTGTCCATGTAGGGCTGTGAGGGGTGTCCATGCATTGGTACAGCATGCAGGGCTTGGCATTGGGATGAGTGAGATGTGATGGTGGGGTGTGTGGTAAGTAGTGGAGTGATGGGGTGAGGGTTTGTGATGGCATGCAGGTAGGGGGTGATAGTAGTAGAGAGTTGACTTACCAGAGTCCAGTCCTCCTCCGACTCCGGACAGGCCCTCAGGATGCAGGATTGCCAAGACATACTCCTCCCATGCTGTGAGTTGTGGGGGAGGAGGTGGGGGTCCACCGCCAGTCCTCTGTACAGCGAGCTGGTGTCTTGCTGCAATGGAACGTACCTTCCCCCGTAGGTCGTTCCACCTCTTCCTGATGTCATCCCTAGTTCTTGGGTGCTGTCCCAGGGCGTTGACCCTGTCCACAATTCTCCGCCATAGCTCCATCTTCCTAGCTATAGATATCTGCTGCACCTGTGCTCCGAATAGCTGTGGCTCTACCCTGACAATTTCCTCCACCATGACCCTTAGCTCCTCCTCTGTGAAACGGGGGTTTCTTTGTGGTGCCATGGGTGTTATGTGAGGTGTGTTGGTGAGGGTGTGTTGGGTAATGTTGGGGTGTGTGATGTGTAGTTCGTGAGTGGTGTATAGGTGTGAATAGTGTGTGTATGTAGTTGTGTCAGTGGTCTTGGTGTCTCTCTGTTGGCAATGCTTTGTAATTGTAAAGGGTTGTGGGTAATGTGGATGTGTTTTTTATAGTGGTGTTGGTGTGTGAGTGTGGTGTGTGTATGGGTGCCAGGTGTGTGTTGTATGAATTGTCCAATGTGGTGTTCTTTTGTATGTGTGTGTCCATTTTGAGCACGGCGGAATGTACCGCCAATGGTTTACTGCCGATGAATGTCCGCTGTGGTGATTCATGGGTCATAATGTGATGGGTGGAGTTCTGTTGGCGTAACAGTGTGGGTTTTGATATCGCCATTTTATCACTGACCTCTGGTATGGCGGATTTGTGTTTGTGGTGGAATACTGATGGATTGGTGTGTGTGTGTCATAATATGGTGAACGGATATTCGCCACGGCAGCAGTAAGTTGGTGG
The DNA here is from genome assembly GCF_031143425.1 of Pleurodeles waltl. NCBI lineage: Eukaryota > Metazoa > Chordata > Amphibia > Caudata > Salamandridae > Pleurodeles > Pleurodeles waltl. The sequence continues at coordinate 402,929,193 of NC_090440.1, forward strand.
CTGTCAGTGTGGTGGTAAGTGGGATCACCGCTAATGTCATAATGAGGGCCTAAGTGTTTTTTTAGTGGCAAGATACAACAAGCATCAATCTGGTCATCTGGTCGCACCTCGACCGGGGCGAAGTCAAAGTTTAAGGCTGACTGCGATGGAGCCCTGTTTGGCTACAGCAAGTGGGAGGCCTTGGCCAAAAGTTTACCTTCGGACTTAGGCCCATATTTATGCTCTGTTTGCGCCGGGTTTGCGTCATGTTTTTTTACGCAAATCCGGCACAAACTTAACTCCATATTTATATTTTGGCGCTAGACATGTCTAGCGCCAAAATATTGTAGTTAACAACATTTTCTGCCTGCGGAAAACTACCTTGTATCAATGAGATTCAAGGTAGGAGTTCCTGGGCAAAAAATGCTTCAAAGGCCGTAGCGCCTTATTTACCCTCCCATGCAAAAATCATGCACAGGAGGAGGAGGGCGGTAAATAATGGCACTAAGCCTGCTTAGCGCCATTATTTAACGCCTGGGTATGGGCAGGCGTAAGGGGACCTGGAGGCAGATTTCCATGGTCAGAGACCATGGAAATTGCCCACAGATGTCCTTCCCTGTCCCCAGGGACACCCCCACCCACCCCTACCCACACCAGGAGGTCACCCACAGATGGGGGACCCATCCAAAGGTAAGTCTGGGTAGGTATTTTTTGTTCTATCCAATGCCGCTCTGGGGCCCTGACTTGTGGCCCCCTGCATGGCGCTGGCCCCAATGGCCATGCCCAGGGGACATTTGTCCCCTGGGCATGGCATTTGGGGTGGTGGGCATGGCTCCTGTCTTTACAAAGACAGGAGCCATGTCCATGGGGCTTGTGCACCAGAAAATGGTGCTACACTGCTTAAAGGCCATTTTTTTGCCTCTAAACAGCATAGCGCCATAATTTGGTGCACAAGCCCCAGTTCCCCCTACGCCTCCCAGGCCCTGTTTGCATCCTTTCAAAGGACGCTAACAGGGCCTTAGCGCCATTCCTTAAATATGGCGCCTGGCCGGTGTCTAGGAATGGAGCTAGCCGGCGCTGCACTTTTTGCAGCAAACCTCCACTAACGAAGGTTTGCGGCAAAAAGTATAAATCTGCCCCTTAGTCGTTTTCTTGAAGATTTTCTTCAGCGGGACAAAGTCGCCAGTCCGATCTGACTTCCCTGGAGCCCTTCTTTGGATACGCGTCACAGGAGGCCTTAGTGAAGATTTCTACGTTCGGACTTAGACGATTTTTATAGAAGAACATCCTCGCCCGTCAAACCTGAATCTTGATCCGACGTCCCTGGAGCCCTCTGTGCGGTAAGGCCTGGTCAACTTTCTACATTCAGATGTAGTCATTGTTTTTGGAGCTTTTCTTCAGTGGTACGAACCTGCAAGTCAGGCTAGGTCGCAGTTGAGGCAAGCCGGCTAGACTCACTGAAGCGGGTCGGTCCCTCTATGGAGCTTTTTCCAAAAAGTTCACCAATCTTCTCCAAACTTCTGGATCTTCTTCCAGAAGGTCTTTGAAGGTCATTTAGGAGTCCACATCTCACCCCAAGGTTCCAGAAGCTCTTAGTTGCTCTTTGAGGGTGAGCAATCCAACTCCCAGAATGCACCTGGCTCAAACTCCAAAATGGCCACTGGACAGTGGTCAGCTGGTCAGTTTCTTAAGGATTTGATGCAGGGGACTCTGGTTAGCTACTTTTCACCTGTAGCAAACAGGGAGTCCCTTCTTGAACCAGTTGAAGGCAGGCAGGGTCCTTCTTGTGGTGAAGTCCGAGTGTGCCGCTTGTGCAGCCCATAAAAGTGTAGTGTCCAGGTGCAGATCAAGGGTCCAGCAGGGCAGTCGTTCTTCTTCTGATGTTCTTCTTTGTAGGGATCTGAGGTTTGGGTGCAGCTCTGCCATATTTATCCTTGCTTCTGGGTGGAAAGCAGGGGGGTCCTTGGTATCCAATCACAGGCAGACTCCTTCCCCCTTTGATGACCACTTCCTGGGAAGTGTGGCAAAAATCTATCCCAGTGAGCAACATTCCTCAAAAATCCAATAGGCTGAAAGTGATTTTTGGAGGTCAGATCTGGCTGAGCCAACCCACTGGTGTGGCTAAAAATCCTAAACACACCCCTCTCCTTCCCTCTCCTAATCTAATCAAGAGGGCACCTAGTTGTCTGGGTTGCAGGATGTGAGGGAGGTGCTGAGCTTCTCCAAATGTCCTTCCCTGCCTTTGAAGACCAGTTTGGCTGCTCTTCCCCCCATCCTGTTTCCCCATCTGCTGAGGCAGGTCTCCTCACCCAGGCACATCCATTGTGTTCAGCCCAGGCCACTTCACACCTCATCAAGGCAGCCTGGCCAGACTGCCAGAGGCTGGCCAATCAGAGACAGGCACTACAGAGCTGCAGCTGGCAACTTTCAGGTAGAGTTTAAAAATCTTTACCTGAGCTAGTTATATTAAATCCAACAATTGTAAGTGGTGAGATTTATTATAACAATTAATTTGATATCAAACTCAAGGTATCTGACACTTAAGGGGACTTGGTTAATTAAAATAAAGTCTCCCCATTTTAGCTGATGGAGGCCATTCACTACAGTGAGGGAAAAGCACATTTGGCTATTTTACCTCACTAGGGCTTATAAGACAATGTTTATAAGGTCTCTGCTTATAGTTATATGGCACCCAACCCTGGGGGCACATAGGGCACACCTTAGGGGTGACGTATATGTAAAAATAAGGTAGTTTAAGACTTTAGAAGTGCTTTTAATTCCAAAGTCAAATTTTCACATAACTTTAGTTTAAAAGCAGCCAGCAAGGCAGGCCTGCCTTTCAAATAACACTGGGCACCTCAGCTGTGCACCTATGGGTGCACTACATATGATGGGGTCCCTAAACCTATATGCCCTACCACATACTAGGGACTTATAGGTAGGTTATACTGCCAGTTATAATTAGCCTATTGTGCATATCCACTTTACACAGAGCACTGGCCCTGGGACTGGTAAGCAGTACCCAGGGCACAGCCAAGAATAAAAAACCACCAGTATATGTTCAAACGGTTTTGGGGTGACCAGGGCAAAAAGGAGGACTTTCCTACAAAGGTCATTGGCCAGTCAATATTCATAAAATGGTGTTGCACCAAAGGCACAAAATGGTGCCCCACCTTGACTCCTAACTGACTTGTAACCTCCACAGGTAGGAACATCAAGGGGGTAGGCAGACACCTCAGGTACTCTTGGGGGGTGGCTAGGGAGAGGGGGGCTTAGGCTGGGGAGGTGGAATTTGGGCTTAGGCTTAGGGGGGGGTTTAGCTTGGGAGAGGGTTGGGACTTTTTAGGAGGGGTTGCCTTCTTGGTGGGGGAGGGGCATGGGTACTGGCAGGAGTGGTAGGGGAGGCTTTGGAGGTGGAAGGGATGGCCTTGGAATGGGAAACAGATCTCTTATCAGTGTCACAGGGTGGAGAGTAGGGAAATGGTCAAACTCCAAGAGGAAAGTTTTTTTGGACACACAGGACGGTCATAACAAAAGGGCTTGGGTGTGGAGGGAGAGGGAGTGGTTGTAGGAGGTGTTGGTGTGGATGTCATGGGTGCGTGTTTGTGGGAGGTATGCTTGTGGGTGGTGGGTGTCTGGTGGGTGAATGAGGGTGTTTATGTATCTTGAGCTAAGGGGTGTAGAGGTGCGGGGGATGCAGTGTTCGGGTGTCTGTCTGTTGGGGTGGTGACTGCAGCTATGGTAGATGTGCTGCATGTAGGCGTGTCAGTGGTTGTGGTATCTGTAGGTGTGGTGACTGGGGTGGATGTCTGAGGGTCAGCTGGGGTGGTGTGTGTGGGTAGGATAGGTGTGGTGGCTGGATCAGTGAATTTTGGTGTGGTGTCTGCAGGTATATTATGTGTTGCATCTGTGAAGCTGGGGGTGGGTGGGTGTCAGGGCAGGTAGTGACTGTTGCTGTGTCTGTAGGTGGATGTTACCTGTGTGTATGCCGGTGGTGCGTCTTGTGGTGCTTATGTTTGTCTGTGCTACCCTTGGATATTGAGGCCAGTCAGTGCACTGTGAGTTATCTTCAGGAACGCATTACTCTGTTGGATTTGAGTTGCCAGTCCATCGATGGCAATCACAATGGTTGACTGCCTCACAGAGATCTACCTCAGGAGGCTAATATCCTCCTCCCTGAGGGCAGCAGGGCTAACAGGGACTGGGGCAGAGGTGCCTGCACCAAAGGAGGTGCCCACCCTCTTGGATGAGGGGGCACAGACAACTGGGTGGGAAGCTACATGGAGGGCGCTGATAGAAAGGGGGGTGGTGGACAGAGATGGTGCTGGGGAGGTCCCAGATGGATCCCCCATCATTAGGGAGTGGCCTCTGGAGGAGGATTCCGATGAAGATGTACTATATCCGGTCTTCCCCATGGAACTCCCCTCACCCTCCGGGCCACTGGGTCCCTTGGTGTCGGTGGTGTAATGACTGGGGGTCCAGCGGCCAGAAGCTTCCTCACTCTGCTGTGCCGCTTCTCCTTCGCCTGCTGATGCTGAAAAACAGAAGTGAGGTATGGTCATCACATTCACTAGATAACACTTCCGTCATACTTTACACATTAGTATCATTACATACAGTAGACCAACACCCTCAGGATTGTACCAGTTAAGTGTCACAACAAGATACAATGCATCCCGCTCTTTAAAAACATTGCTTCACATAGGCTAAGCTACCTAAGTCTTACCTCCAATGCCATTAGATCAGTAGACCTATCACACTGACCATTTCATGGCAAGGTGACTTTGCCACAAGATACAGGTTCCCTATCCACAACAACATAGTCAAGCACCAATCAAGCTATAGTTCAGAAATGTGACAGATACACAAACTCAACACATACACACAATTAACCCTCATGTCATGTACCAGACAATGAAACATATTGTATAGTAAAGTCAAGGCAGCCTGGTGTATACAGGCCATACCCACTTTCTCTCACATAGTTAACAACATGCACAATGGATATATGCAAACATGCAACTCCTCTAGTTGACATACTTAAGATGTTTGAGGTGAAAGAGTCAGAACACATGTCACACACACACCTGTACCAATAGTAATGTATAAAGGATTGTAAATGCATTGTGGACCAAAGCATCAAAGTCATTGTCCTCCAGAAAACAAACTTTAGCAGTCATGTAAGGGCCAAAAAAGCTCAGAGCAGTGTCTCACACACAATAACAAGTTGTCAATCATTTGTTTCTAGTCAATAGACCACTGTCATATGCAGGAAGGTGACAATCAGCCTTAACTAATCATTCAATTATTCCATCAGTAGCCCACTGACTGGGTGGTAACAACACTATCCACACATCAGACATGACCAGCCGTACAAGCCAAGTGCCTGAATAAACATACGTTACCACTCACATGTGTAAGTGAACTACCACACCTGCACCACATTGGTGTCAGTGCAAACAGTTGGTTCCCAAACAACCAGGATTCAAAAAACATATACTTCATTGCAACAGAAAGTATGTATATAACTATTTACAATGTGGAATCATGACAGAACCTTTCAATTGTCACATGATGTTGGCAAAAGAACTGTTAAGATTGTAACTGAATAATCTACCTTTGCCTATGTATCATGCCTACAAAAGTATGCCCAAGGACAATGCTGTGTAGACATTTTCCACCTAAAGAACATGAACATGGTACTAACATTCATAGCTGTGACACCAATATATGTGATCCAATAGAACTGTTGCAAAACCACCATTGTTTCCAACATGTATGTTGTCTACTCAGGTGAGACATCACAAATGTCTACGCACATCCCTCACTTACCAAGGGGGATCGCCTTGTAACAGATCCAAAGAATTTAAGCTAGAATGTCATGTGAAATGTCAGATGGACATCACAGCTTCATATGATGCTGTCACTCATCAGATACGTTTTGAAAAGTAGGAATTACTTCAATATCTCTGACTCCATGTTGCACGTAGACATGGATCAAGGGACATTGCAATGGACAGAGAGCATTACCTGGACACCTTACCATCATGATATTGGGAGTATTGACCTGTAGGTGGGAATGAACAACCAACAGAGTATGAAAAGCTGTATAGTGGTACACATTTGACACAGTCATATGTACATCATTATATGCTTTTGTGCTGAGGGGACAACATAGGTGATTAAAAAAGTCCCTAAAACATTAGTATGTGCACACCTGTGTGCTATTGCTGGGTACTGTACATCAATGTGTTGACAGGAGATCTGTGACACTTTGCACTTACCACATTGTCAGAGCTAATAATCTGTCACACCAGAGACTAACCTAGTAAAGGGGTGAAATTGTGTTAGGTCTGCACTTAACTCCTTGTGGCTGCTGTGCTGCCCTCAAATGCCTATCCAATTCAAGGTGGGCCACCACCAATATGTGGGCCATTAGGAGGGTCAACGTCCGATGGGCACCCCATCCTTATGGGGAAGACATCCCCAGCTAAACCTCTGCAGTCTTCTGGGCCCAGTGTCTCAGGTCCTCCCACCTCTTCCTACAGTGGGTGCTCAGCCAGCTGTGGACCCCCGGGATCCACACTTCCTTGGCAATGGCATGCCAAATCCCCTTCTTCTGATGGGCATTGACCTGCTTGGATGACACAGACAAGAAGAGAATGTAATGTCAACATGCACCATACTAAAACAAGCAGGGTGAAAAACAAGTTAGTTCAACAAGCCATACACAGACTGTCTTCAACATTCCCTCCAATGATAGATGACCATATGCAGTCAGGCCATGTGTGAGGCTGAAATTGGAAACAACATGCATATCCAGCACCAGGTGTCAGCTTCTTATATATGACCAGACCGCAAACACATACGTAAATATGGTATTCCTGGCAAAGTTTGATATACCACCTTCAGTGATCATGTATTATAGTCAGTAGGTGGGTCAGGGAACATACAAAACACACTCTCCACTATGTCTCAGAACTCAAAATCTATCAAAACACATTTGTACATACCCATGTCCCACACATATTACCACAACTTTTGAACTTTCCACATTTTCAGGACACAATCACAAACTTTGCCCCTCAACCATTGCTTGGTATAACAAAGCATAGATGAGCTAATAAAACATATGTGCACATGGTGCACTTACCTGTTTCTCTGGGGCACCATAGAGGTGTTCATACAGGGGTAGGACCTCCTCAACCAGCTTCTCCAGCTCCTCGGGTGAGAAGGGACGGGCCCTATCACCTGTAGGACGTGGCATGATGGCTCCCAGAGGCAGTACACCGCAGCTCAGGTGGTGGAGGTCTTGCTGGCAGCAGTGTCAGGAGTCAAGTGAGAGATGAAGTATGAGACGGCGGTCACGTCCACCACGTAAGAGACCGTCACCGCCAGCGGGCATTACCATTGGCCCAAGACCGCCAAAGGCAACAATGTGTTCCAATGGCAATATCCACCGCAGTAGTATCCGCCTAACGCCATGACGACTTCCGCCGTTGGTCGTAGTGCAGTTCCTATTGTCCAGTACATTAGGTCAGGCAGCTGCCATTTTAAGGTCCTTAGATGGGTGGAAAAGTCAATTAATTGATGCGTCACAAGGTCAGAATTACAACTGATGCATATTTTCCATGGGTGGCTTACAGCAACTATGTATGAACATATAGTGGATCATTACAACCCTGGCGGAAGGCGGAGAACCGGCGGTAAGACCGCCAACAGGCTGGCGGTCTGACTTTGTGGAATTATGACCATGGCGGTTACAGCCATGGTCATCCGCCGGTTTTCCATTCCGCCTGCCAGGGCGGAGACGACCGCTGGGCTGGAGACCTGGGTCTCCAGCCCGGCGGCCGTCACTAGACCGCCGGTGGTATTCGGACCCGGCTTACCGCTGTGGATTTCCAGCGGTTTCAACCGCCATGAAATCCATGGCGGTAAGCACTATCAGTGCCAGGGAATACCTTCCCTGGCACCGATAGGGGTCTCCCCCGCCCCCAACCCCACCCCAACTCCCTCCCCTACCCCTCCACCACTCCTGCCACCCCCCAAAGGTGGCAGGGCCCCCCTCCCCACCCCGACCCCCAACATCACATCACCCATACCCACACGACACGCACGCAGGCACCACCTACACACTTACACGCACACACGCCGACATACATGCCTATGTCCACACACACAGTCAGACACGCACACCCACATTCAAACATACACGCACACATCCATACAGACATACCCACAGACATACACGCACTCATTCCCATACACACAACACGCACTCACACACCCCCTCTACATACACACACGCACACCCCCATGCACCCACACAACACGCAACATCCCCCCACCCCCTCCCCTCACGGACGATCGACTTACCTGGTCCGACGATCCTCCGGGAGGGGACGGGAGCCATGGGGGCAACTCCGCCGACACCACACCGCCAACAGAACACTGCCACGGCGAATCACAGGACGTGATTCGCTGGCCGGTGTTCTGTTGGCGTGGCGGTGGAGATGGAGCAACCTCCACTTCCCCGCCTCCCGCCAGTATGGCTGTTGGCGGCTCTCCGTCCGTAAAAGGACAGAGAGCTGCCAACGGTCATAATAGGCCGAGCGACAAACCGCCACTACTGGCGGTCTTCCGCACGGCGGTCCCTCAGCGGTCTTTCAAAAAGACCACCGAGGTCAAAATGACCCCCTTAGTATCAACAGACATGTTGTGATATTTAAGTGATGAGAGCAATATTTAATTATTGGCATGGTCTGCAGCCTTGTAGCAAATGGATATATAGTAATTGTGCCTTTGTAATATGAAAAAGTGGTTGAGATGTCACTATTACAGAGACTATTTGTGACATTGTATCCATTATCAAAACCACAAAATGGGAACGGGGATGACATAGCAGTATTAAGCCATTAAGACCCTTGGTATGTGCTTTGTACCATGTTTTGACTATTTCTCATGGCATGTCCAAGCATTCTGTGTGATGTGTTTCAACACACTTACAATGGACAAAATGAGTGATACACTTGCATTCTTGTTTTATCTCACATAGTTACCCTGGCATGAGAAGAGTGAGAGAACCCCCAGTGTACCGTCCACTAGCAGACCCGTAGACCATGGAGAATCAACATATCATCCAAATCTGCCACCTTGATAGGCAGACAATCATGGATCTCTGTCGTCAGTTGGAGCCAGATCTGATGCCTATAGCATACCACTCACTGTATGCGTTATGTCAGTGCTGCACTTCTTGGCCACAGGCTCCTTTCAAAATTCTGTGACCCTAACTGCAGGGATGTCTCAGCTTCTGTTCAGTCTGGTTTTGGAAGCTGTACTGTCTGCACTGTTGAAGCACCTGGACATCTACTTCAGATTTCCACAACATAAAGATTTGGCCCATGTGAAGGCTGATATTTATGCTTTGGCACACATCCCACATGTGGTGGGAGCAATTGATGGCACCCATGTAGCCTTAGTTCCCCCCAATGCCAATGAACATGTTTATAGGAACAGGAAAAACTTCCACTCCATTATTGTCCAAGCAGTCTGTTTGGCTGACCTGTACATTTCACAAGTTTGTGCAAGGTACTCGGGTCAGTCCATGAAGATTTCATCACGTGGAACAGCAATATTGCACTGCTGATTGTGCTTGTGGGACAATATGTGAAGGAGGTTCACATCTGTTAAAATATGGACAGCATTAAGGGAAGAGAAAATGCAGTGAATACAGGTGAGTGTTTAGATTGTATGTGGGGGATGGTGTAGCGGATAAGATGGGTTGAAAGGAAGTGAAAAGAAGTATGTGCATACAGACAGTGAGAAGGCATGCTGAAAAGGAAAGAGATGATGTGGGATATGGAGATGGAGGATTCCATAAATATGCAGGGAGAAAATGGGCATGACAGTGGGAGACTGCAGAGGAAAACAGTATTGATGATTTCAGAAGTTTACTTCAAAGACCACTACTCCTTCCATAGACGTTAGTAATGTTTAATTCACAGTCTTAGTTTTTCTGAATTTAAACAATTACAATTCTAATCAATCACAACAAAATCGTTGTTGCTACTCATTCATTTGATTCTGCTAACAAGCATTGGGAAAGTCAATATTTTTGGCTTGTTTTAGGCCTATGTTTGCTGTTGTGTGATATGTCTGGAGGCACCCAACTACTGTTCAGGTGGCATGATATGTGAAGCACAGAAATTTAGTTTAAATGTTTTACACCACACCTTTAGTTGCACAGATCACGCCTCTTGGAAAGGATTTCTAGTTATGGTTGTTTGGCCCTGCCTTATCATTCCACTTGCAGCCCTGGCTCCATGCCAGTCCTGGGCTCATTTTACAGTCTATGGCTTTCTGCGAGTTGTGATCTTGTTTTAGCTCATTTGAATAATGCTAACTGTAGAATCAAGTAACAATTGATCTTTAAAAGAAAGGCAGAACTTGGAAATGGGGTCCCTACTGATATGGATCCACCTTGTGACCCTAACCAGACTGGGAAGATGCAGGCCACTGAAATCTTAGAGCTAATGAGTTTTACATGCAAGGCCGTCAGTTTCTTTTTTTGTATAGACACCTAATGCTCATTAAATTACTAACTGGTTGATGGTGAGACCGTTCCCCAACATAAGCTTTTCCTAGCTGTTATGTTGTTTTTTGGGGAAGTGTAGTCTTGTTCTATTAAAACGTAAGGATTCGGATTTTATAACAGTGATGCAGAACTGCCAGCGAAGGCTTTTTCCGTAGTCTGCCTTTCCACCGAACAGAAAAGTCACGGGAGCCAGAGGTTTATTTTTAGTCGTGGTTTGCTTTAGACACCAGTCATGCGCTAGTCACACACCGAAAGAGTCGTGGATGACACCGAAAGCCGTGAGCAGCGCGGACAGCGTTGTCTGGATGGGCACAGAGCCTGGCATTCCAGATGTGCAGAGGCGGCGTGGAATCTCCAGGGTTTATCACTCCAGTGTTTAAGCCTCCGTCAATCATTGATAAACCACAGAAAGGATTCCGAAGAGAACCCTTTGTATGGATATTTGCTTTGCCCAACACATGATGAGGGGGCACGTGCATCCTGGACAGGCCATGGTTAATTTACATTAATTATGGGAATAGCCGAGGGTCATCGTTGGCCAGGGCCATGGAATTGTGTGATTGGGCGGGAGCGGCGTTTTCGGCATTACTATGGATTTGCCACATAATCCACCATCTGTTGCACAATCTACAGATTTTAAGGGAACAAAGATTACTAAAAGTGTTGCAACATGTGTTCCTGTGCAAAGGAAGGACCTTCTCAAAGGTTGACTGGTCATCTTTCATTTGTGTATTGCTGTATGTGGGTGTTAAAATGGTACTAATAAGGTGAAATCTTTGCCCAGACCACTAGTAAAAATAAAAAAATAACGAAGTAATATTATCACAATAGGTGCTGAAGTAAATTAATAATTTACCCTTTCTTGCTGCATAGTTTAGTCTGTCCTGTCGCATAATATGGTTATTTTGTGATGCATAATTCCAGCGGCATTGTCTATAGCATGGCAATTATTTAAAGTCCCTGGGTCCAAGTAAGCGCATTGATTAAGAAGAGGGAGAAAGAGGAAACTCTCTCTTTAGGTAAAGTTCGGTGTACACACTAATCAAGGTGGAGTGAAAATGGCTTTAAAAGAGAGAAGTTGCATGAATTACATCCTAGCTTAAAAAAAATTAACACACATTTCAAAGTCACTTTTTAATTACTCCCAGGGCTCTGTAAGAGCTGCCACTGCACTGAGCCATCTGGTAGCTATAGGAAATTGGGTTACCGTGTTGTGTAGCCATTTTAGTTATAGCTCCACGCACGTTAGTTTAACTGTAGGAGGCTGGACTGGCTTGTAGTGAGTACCAAGGGGTACTTACATCTTGCACCTGGCCCAGGTATCCCTTATTAGTGTATAGGGGTGTCTAGCAGCTGAGGCTGATGGAAAATGGTAGCTTAGCAGAGCAGCTTAGGCTGAACTAGGAGACGAGTGAAGCTCCTACAGTACCACTAGTGTCACTTGCACAATATCATAAGAAAACACAATACACAGATATACTAAAAATAAAGGTACTTTATTTTTATGACAATATGCCAAAGTATCTCAGTGAGTACCCTCAGTATGAGGATAGCAAATATACACAAGATATATGTACACAATACCAAAATATGCAGTAATAGCAATAGAAAACAGTGCAAACAATGTATAGTCACAATAGAATGCAATGGGGGCACATAGGGATAGGGGCAACACAAACCATATACTCTAGAAGTGGAATGCAAACCACGAATGGACCCCAAACCTATGTGACCTTGTAGAGGGTTGCTGGGACTGTAAGAAAACAGTGAGGGTTAGAAAAATAGCCCACCCCAAGATCCTGAAAAGTGGGTGCAAAGTGCACCTAAGTTCCCCAAAGAGCACAGAAGTCGTGATAGGGGAATTCTGCAGGAAAGACCAACACCAGCAATGCAACAACAATGGATTTCCAGACGAGAGTGCCTGTGGAACAAGGGGACCAAGTCCAAAAGTCACGATCAAGTCGGGAGTGGGCAGATGCCCAGGAAATGCCAGCTGTGGGTGCAAAGAAGCTGCCACCGGATGGTAGAAGCTGAGGATTCTGCAAGAACGACAAGGGCTGGAAACTTCCCCTTTGGAGGATGGATGTCCCACATCGTTAAGAGTTGTGCAGAAGTGTTTTCCCACAGAAAGACCGCAAACAAGCCTTGCTAGCTGCAAAGCTCGCAGTTAGGGTTTTTGGATGCTGCTGTGGCCCAGGAGGGACCAGGATGTCGCCAATTGCGTGAGGAGACAGAGGGGGCATCCAGCAAGACAAAGAGCCCACTCAGAAGTAAGCAGCACCCGCAGAAGTGCCGGAACAGGCACTACGAAGTGGAGTGAATCAGTGCTCACCCGAAGTTGCACAAGAGAGTCCCACGACGCTGGAGGACAACTCAGGAGTATGTGCAATGCAGGTTAGAGTGCCGGGGACCCAGGCTTGGCTGTGCACAAAGGAAATCCTCGAAGAGTGCACAGGAGCCGGAGTAGCTGCAAAACACGCGGTTCCCAGGAATGCAGTCTAGCGTGGGAAGGCAAGGACTTACCTCCACCAAACTTGGACTGAAGAGTCACTGGACTGTGGGAGTCACTTGGACAGAGTTGCTGAGTTTAAGGGACCTCGCTCATTGTGCTGAGAGGAGACCCAGAGGACTGGTGATGCAGTTCTTTGGTGCCTGTGGTTGCAGGGGGAAGATTCCGTTGACCCACGGGAGATTTCTTCAGAGCTTCTAGTGCAGAGAGGAGGCAGACTACCCCCACAGCATGCACCACCAGGAAAACAGTCGAGAAGGCAGCAGGATTAGCGTTACAGAGTTGCAGTAGTCGTCTTTGCTACTTTGTTGCAGTTTTGCAGGCTTCCAGCACGGTCAGCAGTTGATTCCTTGGCAGAAGGTGAAGAGAGAGATGCAGAGGAACTCTGATGAGCTCTTGCATTCGTTATCTAAGGAATTCCCCAAAGCAGAGACCCTAAATAGCCAGAAAAGGAGGTTTAGCTACTTAGGAGAGAGGATAGGCTAGCAACACCTGAAGAAGCCTATCAGAAGGAGTTTCTGATGTCACCTGCTGGAACTGGCCACTCAGAGCAGTCCAGTGTGCCAGCAGCACCTCTGTTTCCAAGATGGCAGAGGTCTGGAGCACACTGGAGGAGCTCTGGGCACCTCCCAGGGGAGGTGCAGGTCAGGGGAGTGGTCACTCCCCTTTCCTTTGTCCAGTTTCACGCCAGAGCAGGGCTGAGGGATCCCTGAACCGGTGCAGACTGGCTTATGCAGAGATGGGCACCATCTGTGCCCATCAAAGCATTTCCAGAGGCTGGGGGAGGCTACTCCTCCCCAGCCCTGACACCTTTTTCCAAAGGGAGAGGGTGTAACACCCTCTTTCTGAGGAAGTCCTTTGTTCTGCCTTCCTGGGCCAAGCCTGGCTGGACCCCAGGAGGGCAGAAACCTGTCTGAGGGGTTGGCAGCAGCAGCTGCAGTGAAACTCCGGGAAAGGTAGTTTGGCAGTACCTGGGTCTGAGATATAGACTCGGGGGATCATGGAATTGTCTCCCCAATGCCAGAATGGCATTGGGGTGACAATTCCATGATCCTAGACATGTTACATGGCCATGTTCGGAGTTACCATTGTGACGCTATACATATGTCGTGACATATGTATAGTGCATACGTGTAATGGTGTCCCCGCACTCACAAAGTCCGGGGAATTTGCCCTGAACAATGTGGGAGCACCTTGGCTAGTGCCAGGGTGCCCACACACTAAGTAACTTAGCACCCAACCTTTACCAGGTAAAGGTTAGACATATAGGTGACTTATAAGTTACTTAAGTGCAGTGGTAAATGGCTGTGAAATAACGTGGACGTTATTTCACTCAGGCTGCACTGGCAGGCCTGTGTAAGAATTGTCAGATCTCCCTATGGGTGGCACAAGAAATGCTGCAGCCCATAGGGATCTCCTGGAACCCTAATACCCTGGGTACCTTAGTACCATATACTAGGGAATTATAAGGGTGTTCCAGTATGCCAATGTAAATTGGTGAAATTGGTCAGTAGCCTGTTAGTGACAATTTGGAAAGAAATGAGAGAGCATAACCACTGAGGTTCTGAATAGCAGAGCCTCAGTGAGACAGTTAGTCATAACACAGGTAACACATACAGGGCACACTTATGAGCACTGGGGCCCTGGCTGGCAGGGTCCCAGTGACACATACAACTAAAACAACATATATACAGTGAAATATGGGGGTAACATGCCAGGCAAGATGGTACTTTCCTACATTAACACACGAGGCCGCTGTGCATTTTGACCTAGATATATTGTATTCGGCTTCACATTGTTACTTTTACAATAACCAGTTTTACGGTCTTGTTTTATTTTCATCTATCTAACTGTTTTGCTTAGCCCAGCAGTGTGCTCTCAAACAAGACATTCTTGATCACTTTGTGCTTTAGTCAAGACTACAGTCTGGTACATTGCCGGTGAACGTGGTAGAAGTTTAGTCTCCAACATTCATAGAAAATACACATCCTTACGTAGGGACATTTTCTTAGAACATCAGCTGTGTTATTATAAAAACACTTCCTAGTCCCATTACATGTTAAGAGGGAGATTCCAGCCAGGGAACCACGACTTTATGCTGATTGCTGAATGCTTCGATGTAGATACTAACGCAGACTACAGGCCTTTGCTCAGGTATGAGGGTTGATGTCCTCCCGGGGGAACCTGAAAGGCAGAATTAGAGCTTAACATGCTGTGCTCAGATTATGACTTAGATAGGAAGTAGTCTATAAATCCTAGTGACAATATGATAGCATAATTCTTATGCTTCACTCTCGTCGTCACCATTTTAATTTTGTCATGTAGTGTCGTCCTGTTTATTGCAGCTCACACTTTGCTATCTAAAATTAAACCAGTCTTTAAAACTCATACTGCTTTTTATTGTCATTTATATGTGAGACTGAATTGTGAATGAGAGAACCGGATGCTACCTGAGTGACCACCACTTCCCTGAGAAGTATGATATTTAATGCGCTCGGCTGCCCAATCATCTCTATCTCGTGGTGGAGATGAGGCACTACTAGTTAGCCGGAGCAAAACCTGGATTTGGAGCGACAGGTGTCACCCACAGTGAGTCAGACTCAGTCTCCCACACCGTGGACGATCCTGCTGCTCAAAATCCAGTAGTCTCATTAGAATAATGAGAGCCTACGTGACATGGCGCCACCGTTTGGTCAGGCTCTAATTTTCGGGTCCTCCGGAGTATCTCTGTCTCATTATATATAATGATACCTCAATGCCGTATGCGGAGACGTCCGTGGTGCTGAGGATTTCCACCACAGCTGTGTAGGTAATCCTACTACAACTGGCGGTTGTTCAAGCTTGAACTTTAAAAGGAAACCCCATTTTGGTGTGCCTTCTCTGAACTCATAGTGTTACTATCATGGTGAATCCCAACATGTACAAATAGCTGTTAACATGAGACAACCTCTCACAGCACACTTACTAGCAAATGGCCTAATGGCCCAGGGAGGTCCTGTCACATTCATGGTGGATGCTCATGCAGCTTATCGAACAGAACTTTTTTACTCTTGGGTCATATTTCCAGCAGTCAATGGGAACACAAATACATTTCATCAATATACCCCTGCTAACGCGACTAGACAATACAGAGCATACGCATATTTAGAGATACCTCTATCTTATCAAGAACATAATAATTGGCTTGATAGCACCCTACCCCACACAATATTACCAGTAAGGTTAGGCCCACTAAGTGATGACGGTCCTACCTGGCCTTTATTGGCCACATATACACCACATCCTGTGGTAGCAAATTTAGCAGTAGCTGAGGTTCGTCGCTTATATATTGAGTTAATAGCAATATATAGACGATTAGTACAATTCATGATGCAAACACTAAACACAAACCCAGCTCGTGCTGCTCCGGCTCACCCACAGGCAGTAATGCCAGGAATTAATCCTGCGACCGGATATTCCATTATGGGTAAAGTACCCGCCAAACAAGAGGAAACTCCGTTTTGGTTAGCACAGAAAATTAATACGCTTGAGGCAGTATTTCCCCATACAGGACCTCAGGATAAACATAGAATATTAACGATGTGCTTGCCCTTTGGGATGGTCCCTACAATAGAAAACTGTAATACCGGGGGCACGGTATTTGCCGTGCTCTACACAACTGCACACGGTACACCGACACTTGCCAATTTACCAGAAGTGCTGAAACAAATTCAAGATGAATATGAGGCTGCCCCGGCCCTAGATTTGGGGATGCAATTGATGGGCAATTTTGCCACAGTGCCCTCAATCATTTTAAGTAACCTTAAAGGCGAAGCATGCAGCTTCGTGACGTTCCACAACAAGATCAAGAACGAGAGCTGCCTAAAATAATAGCAGAAACCTATTGAAGTATCGGTCAAGATAGCCTAGGGGCAAGACCAGTAAAACCTCGATTTCAGGGTAAATCAAATAAAGATACCCCCAGGCAAGCACCTGAGGGTAATAAGAAACGCTGGGGTAAAAAACAACAAACTCCTAAGAAAGAAAGGGGAGAATCTCCACGTATGGAGACCCCTCAAAATAGGTATAATCTCAGAAATAGAGATAATATCAAAAAGCCTGATAGATATCAATATACTGATACACGCCAATCTCGTTCCTTTCAGGACTCATCGGAAAAGAGAAATGAGAGAGGTGGGCGATCAGAGCGAAGAACAGAGTACGTGAAGCCAAGACAGGAATCACAACGCTCTTCGGAGGTTTCTGTTAAAAAGGAAGAGAAACCCGCCCAACAAAAACAACAATTCAAAAAGAAAAAAGTGGCAGCCATCGCACATGCCACACAGGTAGAGGGTCCTCTTGAAGAACAAGAATTGGGCTCTAGCCTTGCTAGACAGCGTGGCTGAGGTCACAATAGTTTGCCAGACTCTTCTAGAGCATCTGGAGGTGAAAGCAACTGATGACTTTATTCAAGTTGAAACTGCGGACATGCGTATCTCCAAGCCTGATAGGGTGTACAAAGTAACGCTACAGTTAGAAGGAGACATTGAACGCACAATAGACGCAATGTTTTGGGATCGCATAGTAAAAGTAAATGATGTATTGTTGGCGGAACAAGATTGGCCGCCTGACTTTGTCCGGACCTGCCCATATGGAGAAGATGCCATTAAGGCTTCCTTCTCGCCCCTTGTTCCAGAGGAACTATCTGAATCCCATTCCATTGAATGGGCTCTAGCACACCTTGTATTATACACCTTGCATTATACAGAAATCCCGTAGGATGGGATAAGGAATCCCCCTACCATGTAATTCCAATTAAAAGTGAACCTCAGCCACAACCGCAGTATCCTATAAAACATGAAGCAAAAGCACCAGTGAGAGAAATACTCACGCAATTAGAGTACCAGGGTGTGATTGAGCCCTGTGTCTCCCCAATGAATAACCCTTTATTCCCCGTAGCAAAACCAGACCATTCATACAGAATAGTCTTAGACTACAGACATTTAAACAGCCATACATGCACCTATGCTATCCAAAATCCGCATAGCACAGCACTAATGAGCAACATAGTCCGTAAAAAATACAAAACAACCCTAGACATTTCCAATGGGTTTTTCTGCCAGAATATAGTGCATGAGAGTAGAGACTTAACCAGTTTCAGCACACTAGGCTCCCAGAAAAAATTCTGTCATTTACCTCAGGGGTATAAGAACAGCCCAGGACTGTTCGTGGCTCGTGTCACTGCTATTTTGCACAAGATCGACCCTGAAGCATTGTCCTATGTAGATGATATATATCTCACGGATGATGAACTACTACAACATTTAAGATGGGTAGGCCGCATTGTTGTAGGGTATGCCGAATTTGGCTGCAAATGTAACTTAAAAAAAACAAAAATAGCCTTCCTTAGCGTCTCCTGTTTCTAGGATATGAACTGTCAAGTGAAGGGAAGAGCCTAGCGCCACAATCCTTAGAAAAGTGCGCAGTTACAACCACTGAATAGGATTAAAAAACTCCAATCATTATTGGGTTTCTTAAATTTTGGCAGAGCCTATATTCTAGATTATGCTACACGCATAAAACCTTTATATGACCTAATACGTCCCGATTTTTCAAGTAAATTCTGGACTATTGAACATACACGTGTTCTTAGAGAATTGCATACAGACATGCTTGCAGCACAACATTTACACACAAGGGACAACAAAACACATTTGGTTATCAGAGTAATAGCTGGGGCCATCGGTTTCACGTATGTGACATTTAATGAAGGTGAGACAGTCTCCGATTGCATACAAATCACATTTGTACTCAGCAGCTGAACAACACTTTGCTCCCACAGAGGAAATTCTCACTACTGTACAGATGGCTGTCATTAAAGAAAGACCTCTTGCCCAAGGAAAACGCATTATTGTCATTTCTCCAATCCCAGCCCTAGAGGCTGTTACAAAAGCTAGCATTCCAAACGCAAAAGCATTACATCCACGTTGGATACAATGGGCTACATCTCTCACAGCCACTGATGTAGACTACATTTTTGACCCAAAGCTACAGACTCAGGAATTTCTACAATATGAAGTAGAATATCCAGTTCCAGCAAATACTTTGCCTATTGATCAGTATCATAGAGTCATGTACACTGATGGCTCTGTACAACCTGCAATTGGAACTAAACATCAATATTCTGCTGCTTGCGCAGTCGTAAGTGGCTATTTGGAAGGGGACAAATTTTGTCCTCTACATTCCTTTACACAGACCCTAGGGGATTGTACAGCACAATTGGCTGAGCTAAAAGCTCTGCTGATGGCACTGGAACACACGGATCCGACACAGCCTACACTGATTGTTTGTGATTCATATTACTGTATCCAGTCCTTTAATGAATACCCGCATTATTGGAGCCAGAATGGGTTCAGAGATTCCAAAGGCAACACCATTAAATACAGACTACTGTGGGGGAAAGTAGCTGACCTGAAAGAGATGCTACCAAATGTCCATGTTGTACATACACTTGGACACCAGCGCATAGGAATACATGTTGCTGGAAACACATTGGCTGATGAAGCCGCAAAGTCAGCAGTGGCAGTAGCCACTGTAGCTGCAGTGAGTCGCTCGAGTTCCAAACCGGACGCAGACATTTGGGCTGCCGTGAAAGCTACAGCTGATGGTACGCCCCATCCTAAAGGATTTCCTAACAAACATCATTATCATTTGGGAAGTATGCTGAACGCTGAAGTTAAGATACCAGGCGTAGGTGTACGAGACATCCCTAACAAATACATAAGACCACAATTGATTAAAGCAGCACATGAAGGGGGGGCATCTGCACATGCTGGTGTGGCGGCTACAATTTTGATCTTGCAGGCCAGGTCTCTATAAAGAGAATAAGCAGTATGTCCTTTGTTGTGACATCTGTCAACAAATCAAAGTTTCCACTGCCAAGCGCCCGCCGCAGACACCCCTCTTAATTTCAAACAAACCATTACAATGTGTGTGTACTTGGACCACTGTGGTCCCCTATCACCTGATAGTGCATACAAATATATATTAGTCGCTGTTGATTCATGCTCCAGATTTGTATGGGTGTGGCCACAACGCTCGGCTGATGCTCGGACTGTTATGAAAGATTTGCAAGTCTTTATCGGTACATATGCAGTTGCGGCCTTCCATTTCGGACCAGAGCTTTTGCCTCAAGGGTGGTCTTGCCTTGCTTCGTTGGTGGTCCAACTCCAGTACTCGTCTCCGTTTCATCCTGAGGGAAATAGTGTAGTGGAGCGATTAAACCGCAATTTAAAGCAATCCTTAACAGCCAGAGTCTTAGGTATGGGTCTTAGTTGGCTCAATCACCTGTATGGATTCCAGAGAGCACTAAATAACCTGCCTAGAAGGTCCCTTGGGGGTAGTACTTCATATGAGTGCCTGTTCGGAACTCGAATGTATGTTCCGGATCTTGATGGTCCTGGCGTGGAGGCAGCAGAAACACCTTTTGACATAAATGAACGTGTCACTGTCTTACAGGAATTGCAACCGTTCCGTGATGATAATTCGTCCAAAAGTGCCACCTCCACAGGAATTAGGGATGTGCCTGTAACATCTACCGGCTGGATTCCCAGAGTTGGGGATCTTGTACGTGAAAAAGTCGCAGTGAAAAAGGAATTTGGCCCTTTTTATCGAGCACCAGTCCCTGCTCTGGGGATACACGGTACCAGAACTGTTATTCTACCACCGTTGGCAGGTGCCAAAGAAAATCGTTTTGTCTCTATTGACAATGTCAAACTACACCATGTGGCCAATCCTGCACAGTCGACCAAGAGGAACATCCAGTAGTTCTCGAATCCCTCTCACTACTGGCGAAGAAGTTCCACTACAGGTTGTTTACACCAACACCGACACCTCTCCGAGCTTGGGGAGGGTGGAAGATGATCTTGCATTAGTTCCACCAACGTCAACTAACCTTGAAACATTTGACCAAGTCAATTCGATTTCCAGCCAAATGGATGGTGCTGTCTATAGTGTGCCACCGCAGGAAACAGCAATACCACCACTGACAACGACTCCGCCATTTGCACAAACTGCCTCTGGTTATTTTGCCGACTTCAACGATGATTTCTCAGACTCATTCGCCTCTTCGACAGCTGATTTGTCAAGTGCACGTAAGATAACAAACTGGCTTAAAGAAAGGTATTTTATTTTTCCATGGAACTATCTATGGCTCTCTCTGACTGTCCTAGCCTTTCTACTTTGGATTGGTTTTGTTATTACCTTTTTCTTATGAATACATGGTCATCTTCTTCCTGAGAGATCAACAGTTGAACTGGTGGAGGAGGTTTTGAAACCACATTTTTCATCACACAAAGTCCGAAGAGATTTATCCTTTGTGAACATTTCCACAGTGCCAATTCCTGATGGGATTGTTTGGGACAAAGTAATGTTTGATATATATGGTCCTACGGAACTTATTCAAATACCGTATGTGTTTAAATTATCAATGAATGATATAGTGATACCAGGCATTGTATCTGATGATTGGGATGTGAAAACAGTTGATTCTATGATGACTGAATTGCAATATTATATTGTCTTTGAAAACGAAGATGTTTGCCAATTTAAAGAAAATTATGGTGATATGTTTTGCTAAAATTACTATGGGCACCATTTCATACATAGAGCAAGGAGTCCCAAAACTGTATTTAATTACACGCAATGGGAACATTGCCCAACTCCACTGCAAGGGAGTTCAAAAACATATTCTGAAAAGTTTGCATATTTTTCCGGGCACAATCAAAAGAATGCTAAGTCATATTATTTTAAGGTACCACCTACTAAGGATATACACATGTTATTGACCAATACAAAATTTATATATTCGGAATACTTTGTTTCCTGGCTATCGATAGAAGGCTATGAATATTGGTCCAAATCAATTGATCTGAAAAGTGTCTGGGGAACAAAAAATTGGCAAATTAAGGGAAAGGAAACATTGTTTAGAGCATGTCTTATTCCTGTTCAAATGATCTTTTTCAATGAAATAGTGCAACAAACAAGTTGTTTAGGCTTAGCAACAATCAGGGAATTAAACATGCCCAGTATACCTGCCCCGCAAATTTTTACAAATGGCAAAAATACACAAATGCAAATAAAGATGAGCTTGATGAGTGGGTCCAGAATGGTACGTTTAAAGCTTCACTGACACGTCCATGCAGATATCATTATAACATATAGTGTATGAAAATTATGCCAACAGTGGCTAAAATCATCCTCACTGAACCCGGTTAGGGAACACCTCAATCTCCTGTCCAACTACACTGACTTACAAGATTTCTTGTCAGGCCCTAGAACACCACGCAAGAAGTGTTTTTTATATGCAGTATATAATGAGATTTGGAAACTTTCCCAACAAGATGCTGCTGCCCGGTTAAGGCAAATAGACCAGGAAAATTTAAAAAAGGCAATAGCTGTTGTGGATAATGGGATTAACACCTTGTCCGACCGGATATATACAATTAATAACATTGTCTCTTCTGCTATAGACATTATACAATCTGATATGTCTTCCTTACATCATGGACAGAGTCAGATCAGGTCCATTATGCAGTTGGGTTGGGCGCTTCAAACATTGAAGGCGAGTCGCGTTCCATGGCAGCACGTCAGTGCAAGGGAGATATTTTCTTCCTTCAATCTAACGCGACAACAACAACTAATGGCTAAGAAAGAAGTGACTTGTGTCATGCTTAACAATGAGAAATTAGAAAAGTTGTCTTTTACCGTGGCCAAAATACCATCGGCTGAGTGGTTAATACATGGGGTTATTAATCTGCCTATTTCCACACTACAATTCACCTCCTGTTTAAAACACACTCCGGTAGGCAGATATGAAAAGCTGGGAGATAGTTACATCCATGAGGTGTGGGAGCTTCCCTTCTCGTACAAATGCTTCAATTGCATGAAAGAGGTCTTTCTTAGCGGTAGAGAATGCAAGACCTCAGTCAGCCATTCGATGATTTGTAAACAGCTGTCTTTGCATGGGGCGTGTAACGCCTCGGCTGCAAACTTGGCTTGTTATCTTAAGGGAGTTGCAGTCCCCTTGATTAAACCTACGTTCCAGGTGCTTTCTAACAGCAGCTACGTCCTTCTCAATAGTGAAGACTGTTGTGGCATGCGGGCCGGAATAGTTTACGTTGTTTCGGTCTATAAGGTCATTACATGCTGCAGGAACGTACTGTTTCCCCCCACTAAATTTAAGGAGGTAGCTGATATTTGGCCTTACATTGCTACTTCAAACGTGAATTTTGACAAGTTGAGTGGACTCAAGGCTTTACTGTTTCCAAAGCATGTGGCCCTTACAAGACCTGCGCACTTCAGGTGGCAAGGTCATCAGCAGAAATACAGTCCCTGTTAAATACGAACTTTCCGAGACACTTTGGTGAACTTGTGGGATGAATATTTAATGTGTCCAGCATGACTGGAATTGCACATTTTTTCAAAGCTGTTGGTTCTGGTTTCGTTCACACCTTCTCCTCCATATTCAGTTTGATACCCTCAGCTATCCACTCAATTTTCGGTAGTATTTTGGGGGGATTTCCGATAACTTTGGCTTTATTAGCTGGCATCCTGCTGTTGCTGTTGTTTATGTGCAATGGCTGTCCCACCGCAATGAGGAGAAATGACGGCACTCCCATCAGTGCAGCTGTGTCATGAATGTATGATGCAGCATTTTGGAGCAACACTCCTGGAGCAATTGGAGTGTGACTGGTCTTTGTCATTCAGACCGGTTCTGTATTGTGTGCAGCCCATGTTCCAGTACCTCTGGTGCTCTTTTGAACATGCACTGGAAGTTTGTCTTTCACAGCAGTGCTCCCCAGCAATAGATGCTGGTCTGTTGGTGTTCTCGCTGAGAGTTCATTACCAGACATTCGCACTGAGGCTGCGTTTGCTACGTGAAGCTAATTATGAGTTACCCTTCCTGGGGGAAGTTGCCAACAACTCATCAATGGGCACTTCACGGGATGCCACCTTGTTTGACACTGGGGCTATGGAACACACTTGCTCCTTGATCATTTTTGGCGCGGACTTTCCGGTTCTGTCACCTGCCGAAGTGGAAGATCTCCTGTTCTCCGTGGCTCGTACTTAATTTAGAACTTTTCTAAATTGACATGTCCGTTGAATTCGGTTATAAGCCACATGCTCATGTTTTAAATTGCCAAGTAGTATGCTTGTGTGTCCTTTTAACTTGTCAAAGTTGTTTTGGTTTTTATATATATCTTAGGTTGAGTTTTTTTTTTAGCAATGTAATTTTAGTTTTGGCTTTCAACCACTTTAACCGACAAGGGGAGGGTGTTGTGTAGCCATTTTAGTTATAGCTCCATGCACATTAGTTTAACACACTAGGCCGCTGTGCACTTTGACCTAGATATATTTTATTCGGCTTCGCATTGTTATTTTTACAATAACCAGTTTTACGGTCTTGTTTTATTTTCATCTATCTAACTGTTTTGCTTACCCCAGCACTGTGTTTCAAACAAGATATTCTTGATCACTTTGTGCTTCAGTCAAGGCTACAGTTTGGTACATTGCCGGTGAACTTGGTAGAAGTTTAGTCTCTAACATTCATAGAAAATACACATCCTTACATAGGGACAACATCAGCTGTGTTATTATAAAAACACTTCCTAGTCCCATTATACGGTAAGAGGGATATTCCAGCCAGGGAACCACAACTGCATGCTGATTGCTGAATGCTTTGCTGCAGATGCTAACGCAGACTACAGGCCTTTGCTCAGGTATGAGGGTTGATGTCCTCCCGCAGGAACCTGAAAGGCAGAATTAGAGCTTAACATGCTGTGCTCAGATTATGACTTAGATAGGAAGTAGTCTATAAATCCTAGTGACAATATGATAGCATTATTCTTATGCTTCACTCACCTCGTCACCATTTTAATTTTGTCATGTTGTGTCGTCCTGGTTATTGCAGCTCACACTGCAATTGTGCAAATGCAGTTGTTTTATTAAACCAGTCTTTAAAACTCATACTGCTTTTTATTGTCATTTATATATGAGACTGAATTGTGAATGAGAGAACCGGATGCGACCTGAGTGACCACGACTTCCCTGAGAAGTATGATATGTCATGCGCTCGGCTGCCCAGTCATCTCTATCTCGTGGTGGAGATGAGGCACTGCTAGTTAGCCGGAGCAAAACCCGGATTTGGAGCGACAGGTGTCACCCACAGTGGGTCAGACTCAGTCTCCCACACCGTGGACGATCCTGCTGCTCAAAATCCAGTAGTCTCATTAGAATAATGAGAGCCTACGCGACAACTGGTTGGGGGGGCATTAAACACTACTTACACAGCAACCAGAATTTGTCAGGGTGAAGCACAAGGAACCCCAAATTAACCCATGCTCAACCCTTTGGTAGCTTGGCACCAAAAGTCAGGTTTAACTGAAATGCAATATGTAAAGTATTTATGCAGTACTTCAAAGAGTTATACAGTCAAAACACAACACCACAAGACAAAACCCCACACCAATTTAGGAATAGAGTGTAAAGTATAATAAATGATTTGACACCAAAACATCAAAAATCCACATAGTACAGCCAAAGATATACAGTTTTAAAGATTTAGACAAAAATAGTGCTTAAAAGCGTGAAGCACCAATTGTGGTTATCTGATTATACTGGACCAGGGCAAAGTCACAAATTCAGGCAGAACACAATAGAATGCAGGCCGGATACAGGGATCAATATAGGCCCACTGAAAAAAGTACCTTAAATCCTGGTTGTGGAGTGTTGCAAGGTTCCGTGTTGAGGATGCATCACTCAGGAGTGATTTAGGGCTGAGAAGCGAGGTCCTGTGTCGTGGATGCGTCATACAGCAGCGGTTCCCAGGAGCTGCATGGCTGTGATGTGAGGTCCTTTGATGAGAATGTGTTGTGCAGCAGGGATTCTGATTTTATTTATTTGGCATGGCTACCCACTGGGCTTCCCAGTGCTTCTGATGAGCTGCAGGCTGCAATGCGACGTCCTGTGTCGAGGATGCATCGTACAGCGGCAGTTCTGAGGAGCTGTGAGGCCCTGTGTAGGAGCATGTCCAACATTTTCAATACACTGCAACCTGACCTCTAGGCTGCTTAGGGCCGACCCTAGAGGTGACATACATGTATGAAAAAGGAAGGTTTAGGCCTGGTAAAAGGTTTGCTTTGCCAGGTCGAAATGGCAGTTAAAAACTGCACACACTGGCTGAAATGGCAGGCCTGAGACATGTAAAAAGGACTACTTAAGTGGAGGCACAATATGTGCTTCAGGCCAACTAGTAGCATTTAATTAACAGGCTGTGGATACATGTGGTGCCACTATACTAGGGACTTACAAGTAAAATAAATGTGCCAAGCACTTTAGCACCGGCTGATAGTGGTAAAGTGTGCAGAGTCCTAAGGCCAAATTAAAATGAATTCAGCAGACACAGGAAGAGTAAGTATCACCCTATGACAGACATTTTAACATGCGTCTCCCAGCTGAAAGTGGGGGAAACCTACTCAACCTCCTGGGAGTTCTCATCACTAAGGATGAAGAACATGGAGAGACCATCTGCACTTGCACGGTCAGACCCAGGGTTGTGTTTCACCGTAAAGTGCTTTCCTTGTAGGGAGATTGAACACCTCAACAGCTTAGGATTTTCATCCCTGATTTGCAGTGACAAAACAAAACGTGAGGGGGATCCCCTGAAAAGTACCTTGAGGGGCCCACCTCTCCTCTGGACCCAGTGAGAGGCCTGCTGCCCATGTACAGTATACTGTTCTGAGGACCCTCCTAGAGCTTGGGGGTGCCCCCGTACTGCAGGGGGCTTTGTTACACCACTGCTGGTTTGCACAAGCAATCTGAGGGGACTATGGTCTGATGGAACCCAGAAGTGAGTCTCAAACAGGCATGGTCTCAGCTTCTTTAATGCCCAGTCCACAGCAAAGGCCTCCCTCTCAATAGCTCTCCACTCCTGTTCCCAGGATAGTAACTTCCTGCTAATGAAGGCGACAGGTTGGTCTAGCCATCCTCATTTACCTGTGTTAAGGCAGCCCCTATGCCATGCTCTGTAGCGTCCATTTGCACAATAAATTCTTGGGAGAAGCCAGGAGCCCTGAGTATAGGTGCTGGACACATGGCCTACTTGAGGGTGTCAAAGGCTTTCGGCCAGGCCTGTGTCCAGATCAACCTTTTGGGCTGCTTTTTGGAAGTCATCTAAGTGAAGAGGGCAACAACTATGCCGTATGCCTTAACAAACCTCTTGTTCTATCTGGTGAGGGCTCAATCTGCATTTTAGGAGGTAGCCAGGCCAGGATATTTTTAAGTATGGCCTGGAGGGGATAAAACTTGCCCCTGCCCACCAGGTAGCCTAGATACTCCAACATAACCTGCCCTCTCTGGCACATATTGGCCTCAACAATCAAGTCCACCTGCTGCAGAGCCTGAAGCACCTGCTGGAGGTGTTTCCCCAGCTGGAAATGAAGACAGTTATGTCATCTAGGTAGGCAGCACAGAATGCCTCCTTCTCAGCCAGGGCCCTGTTCACCAACCTTTGGAAGGTGGCAGGGGCATTCTTTAAGCCGAAGGGCATCACCCAAAACTGTAAGTGGCCTTCTGGGGTCGAGAATGCTGACTTCTCTTTGCCTCCCCCCTCAGTCAGAGCAACATGGCAGTACCCCTATTTAAGATCAAATGCAGTGAAGACCTTAGCAGCGCCGAGCCTGTTGATGAGCTTAACAGCACAAGTAATGGGGTAAGCATCAGTCTTAATGACAGAAATGAGTACTTGCTAGTTCACACAAAACCTGAGCTCTGTGTGAAACCCAATGGGGCAGCCTTGGGCACCAGCACAACTGAGCTTAACAATGGACAGTTGAGGGGGCTCAATCACCCCTCGTGCTAGCATCCTGGAGATTTCCTCATTGATACTAGCGCTCACCTTGACCAACAACCTGTACATTTTGTTTTTAAAAAGAATACTGTCTCCAGTATCTATGTCGTGGGTACACAGGTGTGTAACCCTGGGGTGAGAGAGAACAGGGAGGCAGGCTTAGCCAATAATTGGTGAAATTTCCTCTGCTGTTTTGGAGTCAGTGTAGGGGTTGGGTTGACACCCTCTACTGACCTGTCGGGCTCCTCAGAGAATTGGAGGTCAGGGGGAGGTTCACTCTTCTCCTCAGCCCGGCATCTTTCACCAAGACCATGATGACAGGAGATCTCTCAAAGTGTGGCTTGAGCCAATTGATTTTGGAGCACTCTTAGGGGTTTTCTAGGGGCTTTGGCGACCACCAGGTAGATGGTCTTGGCCTTTCACTTACTCACCTCATAGGGACCGGTCTAATGATCTTGGAAATCTTTGGAGTCTACCAGCTCCATGACCCACATCTTTGGCCAGGCTGAAACTCCACCAGAGTGGTCTTCTGGTTGTACTAGAGTTCCATTATTTCTTGGCTGGTCTCAAGATTCTTCTTAGCCTTCTTTCAGAAGCACTGCATCTAGTTATGGACAGCCAGCATGTAGCTGACTCCATCCTGAGGGGAGTTCCTAAAAGCTTACTTCTACCCCGTCTCACTAGGCTGAGAGGTCCCTTTACAAGGTGACAACAGAAGGGCTCAAATGGACTAAAGCCAACCCCGTTCTGTGATACCTTCCTGTAAGCAAATAGCAGGCATGGTAAGAGGGTGTCTCACTTCCACCCCCTGGGCTCAGGCAGGCCCATAATCATGCCTTTGAGGTTCTTGTTGAATCACTCTACGAGCCCATTTGTTTGGGGGTGATAGGGTGTGGAGCATTTATAGGTTACCCTTCACTCATCCCACATGAACTTCATGTACACAGACTTGAAGTTTGTGCCTCTGTCAGATAACACTTCCTTGGTGTACCCAACTTGGGTGAAAATTCCCATGAGGGCCCTTGCCATTGTAGGTGCAGTCACTGACATCAAGGAGCTAGCCTCTGGGTACCTAGTCATGTGGTCCACCAAAACCAGGCTGAACCTGTTGCCTAAGGCAGTTTTGGGGTCCAAGGGTCCAACAGTGTTGATGTCTACCCTCTCAAAGGCAGAACAAGCAAGAGGCAAGGGAATCAAGACAGCCTTCAGCTTTTTCCCTATTTCCTGATGGCCTGGCAGGTGAGAAAATAATGTATCTGGGGATGACTTCATCCGACACCAATAGAAGTGGGGTACAAGCCTGGCAAAGATCTTGTCCTTCCCCTGATGTCGAGCCAGGTACATGTCATGAGCCAACCCCAGTAGGAAGGCCCTTTAAGACTGGGGGGACCACCAGCACACAGGTTGCTCAGGTCAGGAATCTTACGCTTACTATACAGGAGGTCATTCTCCCAATATATAAGGTGATCTCCAGAGGTATAACTTACTGCCTGGGCCTCAGCTTGCTGCCTAAAACTCTCCAGAGTTGGGCACTCTTTCTGCACCTTGCAGACTTCGTCCTTGGTGGGTGCACCCTCATCTTGCCATCCAAAAAGCTCAGGCAGGTGTCCTGTGGCAGCAATGCCCTCCACTATAGACTTAGGGATAGCTTCCTAGGGTGACTCATCAACCAGTACCATGGGAGTGTTAGAGGCTGGTTTCCCATGACCCCTGCCCTTCCTCTTCTTAACAGCTGCTTGGGCCATTTACCAGGCTTCCTTAATTTCCCCTTTTGGGCAGCCAGGCCCCTGTGGTCATACAGACTAATTCAGGCAAGCCTGACATCTCCAGGTGTAATATGAGCTCAACTTCTTTCCAGGCAGTGTCCTCTAGGTTGTTGCCCAACAAACAATCTATAGGCATGGCAGGGCACACAGCTGCTTTTAGAGAGCCTGACACCCTCTGCCACTCAAAGGGAGCCAGAGTCTCTGAATAGTGACTCTCATAGTTGTCTGGAACTATAACCTGGTGGAATGAATTAGGGGTGACCTGCTCTGGAGACACCATATGACACCTCAAAGTAAGTCATCTCAAAGTAAGTCTTATGTCTCTCAGAGATTTCACCCTTTGCCCATTGATGGTGACTCACTGTAAATGCTTAAGTATTTTTGAAGACATGTGGACTTTTGGTACCATCGCAATATCCCCTAGGGATACTAAGTTAACCTTTGTCCTTCACCCCAAGCTAACGTGGACCACCTCCACCCCAAAGTTCTACACTCATTAACCCAGGTGTCTACCCACAAGTGGAGCATTGTGCCCCCTTGAATTATTTTGTGTTTCCCTCGGAGTGCCTGTATTTATAACACTTGGTACACTGGAGGATGAACCTCCCTGTCTGTTTGTCAAAGAAGCCCTTCTTCTTTGGTTTAGACTGGGACTGCTTACTGCTCCATTGGATGTTATTTTGGGGGGCTCTAGAGAACTCCTCATTTTTCAGTTTAACTTCCCTTTTTATTCAGGTGAGAAGTCTGACCACCCTTCCATTAATCCACTCCCTCCAAAAAACACAGATACCTTTTTAGACACTCTTGTGTTGACCCAGAGGTCTGCCTCCTTTGAGAGCACACTAGGATCAATGAGCTTACTATCAATTAGATGGTGCTGCAGTGCTGTAAAACAGAAATTGAACATGTACTCTCTTGGTATCAGATTAAACAACCAAGTAAATTCATCAACATTGCTGACCGCACCCAACCTTTCAGTTCTGTGTTTGTGAAATTAAGGAAATTCACTCAAAACTCGTTCTGTAACTTTTGGTAATTCCTGAAACTAATTCAGTACTTCCTTGGGGTGAACCCAAACTTGGTGACAAAGATAGTTTTCATGGGAGGGTACTTCATCTGGATCCCAACCTCCTATATAAGTAAGATAACCCTCCCCATTGTAGGCATGTCTTTACAGAGTGATGGTCCCCAATACTCTTCTATGACCCTGTTCATCTTGAGAGCCACTGAATAGGCAGAAAACCAATTGTTGATAACATCCACCACATCATAGATGGGTAACAGATGTGAAGGATGCTGCCACCATTGCTGCTGGACTCCATTTATTTGGCTCTGAAGTCCAACTCTTTAAGGCTTAGCTCATGGGCATTCTCTTTTCCTCCATGGCAAATTTATCTTCATCTAGGGCTCTCTGAGCGACTGTGGTCTTCATCTTAAGTTTTGGCCAGTGGCAGCATAAGCTTTCTCTCTCTTTGCCTTCCTGTCCGTCAGCTGCTCTGGGGACAGGCCTTGTGAGGACATACTGCTTTCAACTCTGGGAGGGAGTATCAATTCAGAGGACAATTTATCTCCCTCTTGTGTGTGCTGCATCTAAGGAACTGTCCCTAGGACCTCTTCTTGCACCTCTGTATTATCTTCCTCATCCTGGCCATCTGTTGCTGTCACAACTGGTGAGCCTCTGCCCAGGCCCTCTAAGGTTTCTGAAGCTCCAAGTTATTGGTGCAATTTTTGGTTGGAAGTCCCTTTTACTTACAGAACTCCTTGAGCTCAGCCAAAGTGTAGCTGTCCATATTGATGCGCTTGAATTCCATCTCTGCAGGTATGGTCACACACAGTCAGGTAGAATCAGAGTGAATTTTGAAAAGCCAAAAAGGCCAATCAAGGATAATTTTTAAAAACTCTAATTGGGATCAAATTATTTATCTACGATTTTTAGTGTAACACAAAATCACTTTATGGCACTGCAAACACAAGTACTGAATCTCACCACTGAATACCAATGTAGAACATTGGGTTGCTGGTTGAGGGGAATGGAACTCTATTCAAGCACCAACCACAATTGTTGTCAGGGTGAAACAAAGCAAACTCCAAATTAACCTGTGCTAGCTTGGCATAAAG
Organism: Pleurodeles waltl; assembly: GCF_031143425.1. NCBI lineage: Eukaryota > Metazoa > Chordata > Amphibia > Caudata > Salamandridae > Pleurodeles > Pleurodeles waltl. The sequence continues at coordinate 402,961,046 of NC_090440.1, forward strand.
CGTCCAGGCTTAACTTAGAGGCAATGTGTAAAGTATTTAAGCAATACTTTAAACAGTAACAAAGGGAAAACACAGCACAAGAGAAATTCCACACCAATTTGAACAAAGTACTCTAAACTCTGGTTGCGGAGTGTTGTGAGTTCCTGCAAAAAGGATGCGTTGTGTAGAAGTGGGTTGGGGCTACGATGCAAGATCCTGCATCGAGGATGTGACATGCAGGGTCAGTTCCAGGGTGCTGGGGGCCTGCAATGCGAGATTCTGCATCACACAGTGGCAGTTCTCAGGAGCTATGGGGCTGTGCTGTGTGGTCCTGCATCAAGGATGCATCATGCAGCAGCGGTTCCAAGGAGCTGCGAGGTCTTGCATCAGGGATGCATTGCACAGCAGCTTTACCGATGCAAGGCTGCATGGTGATGCATCGCGCTGCGTCAGTTCTGCTTGGACCACAGATGGGGTGGCAGAGCACTTTTAGGCCCACTTCCAAGGGTCTAGGACTGGATAGCACCATTACGGGGCAAGACTCACAGCAGACAGAGACCAGGTGCTGAGTTCAATGTGGTTCGAACCTTTTTTGTCTCTGAGGCTATGATTACGAGGCCAGACACCTGGCCCTTGGAGTCACTCTGGCAGTCCTAGGTTGATTGCAAGTCCTGCCCTTTTCACTCAGCACAGTAATCTTTCTTATGATTCTTCCACAGGCCCAGATGTGTACTGAAGAGTTGGGTCTGTGGGTCAAATATTTATACTTAATGCCAGTTTTGAAGTTGGAGAAGCTTCTAGAGTCCCTCCCCTACAGAGGTATCTGAAGTTTCTGGCCCCACTGCCCCGGTTCTAGCTTGTCGTAGGAGATACAATAGAATGGTGTGAAACACCTTTGTGTGTTGAGGCAAAGTCTTTGTGATGTCCAAGTGTTTTGGTTGACAGCTCCTCGCCCTGTAAAGTCAGAAATGGCCCCTCCGGCCAGTACCTATTCCCCCTTTGTCTCATTATCTGTGAGCAATATACAAAGACCAACTGCCAGCTGTACCTAGTCATGTGACCCAGGAAACAGGCTGCTGGCACCAAATGGTTAGCACAAGAAAATGTTAACTTTGTAAAAGTGGAATTTTTCTGATTTTGACTTAAAATCCAACTTTACTATTAAAGAATGTTTTAAGTTACAATTCTTTAGAAACCAAACTCAACATTTGTACCAGCTCCCACTTGAAAGTTATCACTTATTACATGTAATAAGGTAACATAATGTTAGCCTAGAGAAGAGGTAGGCCTTGCAGTTGTGAAAAAATAATTCAAGTTTTTTATTACAAGGACATGTAAAACCTAAAGATACATGTCCAACTTTTCAAACATACTGCACCCTGCCTTTTGGGCTGTTTAGAGCCCACACTAGGGATGATTTATATGTATTAAAAAAGAAAGTTTTGACCTGGTAAAAAGTTTATTTTGTCAGGTCAAAATGGCAATTAAAAACTGCACACACAGGCTGCAATGACAGGCCTAAGACATGTTTAACAGACTACTTAAGTTTGGGTCACAATGAGTGCTACAGGCATACTAGTCGCATTTCATTTACAGGCCCTAGATACATGTGGTACCACTATACTAGAGACTTACTAGTAAATTAAATGTGCCAATTGGGTCTAAGACAGTTTTACAATGTGTAAAGGAGGGAGCACAAACACTTCAGCACTGGTTAGCAATGGTAAAATGTAGAGTCCTAAAGTCAACAAAAACAAATTCAGTAAAACCAGGAGGATTAAGGGAAAATGTTCGGGGGAAGTCCACCCTCAGGCTGACATATCTACAGTCCCAAAAAGAGCGGTGCTACTATGTATGCTGTGGAAGCTATGCTCTCACACATGGCCGGTGGGACCATTCACAGCTGGATAATCCTCCGATTTTGTTCAATGCTTCACGTCAACTGATTGCTTTTTCTACCTGTGACTTTATTTTCATGATAGGCAGCAATGACATAAGCTTCTTGCAAGTGTCCGAGGATAACTATGAAGGCAGCAAGGCAGGCATAAAAGCTGTTTTATCACATTCCACTCTGAAGGGCACAAAACTGTTATGTCTCATACACCACTCCTAACACACAGCCATATCTCTAGAAGAAGCCTTCTGTTGTCTTCCAGTTCCTCATCAGTGTAGTCATCTTTGTAATTGCTCGAGGTGAGGAATTCACAAAAGAAAGCATAGCAATCGTAAGAAGCAGCCACCTGCTTTGTAGAACGCAGGGTTATGACCATTGCACAGGAGGCAAGGGCAGTTGCTTTCAAGGTGAAGCACAGAGATTACAAGAGGCATCATCCTTCATGTTTGTTCTCCTATTCTGCAGGTCTCCCATGAAAAGAAGGGTAGAAACATTATGTTTGTGAAAGGTTTTTATTATGCAAATTCAGTTTTGTGTATTTCCAGATTAGTGGTCTTCAGGTGGTTTTCACATTGTCACACTGGGGGTCATTACAACCCTGGCGGACGGTGTTAAAGGTGCGGTAATACCGCAAACAGGATGGTGGACAAAAAAAGGGAATCATGACCGTGGCGGAAACTGCCAACATAGACAGCCACTTTAAAACTCCGACTGCCACGGCGGTACAGACAAGCAGCGCGGCGGTCACCGCCAACAGACAGGTGGGAGACAATGTACCGCCCACAGTATCACAACCCGCCAATTCGTCACCTTTTCCGTGGCGGATTCACCGTGGATAAAAACACGGCGCAAACAGCTTTTGCAATGGGAAAATGCTCACCTTCTACACATCCCACGAGGAAGGAGGACACCATGGAGCCGGAATTACAAATCCTACCTGCCCTTGTCTTCCTGCTAATTTACGAACACCAGCAACGGCGGCGGCAAAGACAACGGTGAGTACTGCACCTATGACATTGGGGAGGGGGGAGGCAAAAGTCAGGGGGACACACACGAAACACCCCCACCACCACCCTCACCCTCGCACATTATAACACACACACCAATGCATGTCAAAACATCACTGTAACAACCCACAACCCCCCCAGAAGAATGCAAAGACCAAAGGAAATCAGTCCAAAAATTGTAATTTATCAAAATACAGTTACCAAATATATACAGATATATATATATATATACACATTCAAAAGTATATACATTACGAGAAGCAGTGCAGGTATGCACATATCAATGTCCGTGCACCACGGGTCCAAAAATGCATGGGCGAGGCCCACAATAGATACCTGTCCACTAACGGAGAGAACACTGCTGGGGCATCAGATCGAAATACAACAGGCACCTCAGGGGGAAGGGAAGGTGGAGGCACCTCAGCCGGATTACAGCACCACGCCAGATCCACGACGGGGCTCCATGCCCATTGATGTATCCTGGGGAGTGCAAAGCCACAGTCTCTCAATTCTCTACAGTGGGTGGGTTGCCCAATGTTACATCCTGGGGAGTGCAAAGCCACAGTCTCTCAAGTCTCTACAGTGGGTGGTTTGCCCACTGTTCCATCCTGGGGAGTGCAAAGCCACAGTCTCTCAAGTCTCTACAGTGGGTGGCTTGCCCACTGTTCCATCCTGGGGAGTGCAAAGCCACAGTCTCTCAAGTCTCTACAGTGGGTGGCTTGCCCACTGTTACATCCTGGGGAGTGCAAAGCCACAGTCTCTCAAGTCTCTACAGTGGGTGGGTTGCCCACTGTTACATCCTGGGGAGTGCAAAGCCACAGTCTCACAAGTCTCTACAGTGGTTGGGTTGCCCACTGTTCCATCCTGGGGAGTGCAAAGCCACAGTCTCTCAAGTCTCTACAGTGGGTGGATTGCCCACTGTTCCATCCTGGGGAGTGCAAAGCCACAGTCTCTCAAGTCTCTACAGTGGGTGGTTTGCCCACTGTTCCATCCTGGGGAGTGCAAAGCCACAGTCTCTCAAGTCTCTACAGTGGGTGGCTTGCCCACTGTTCCATCCTGGGGAGTGCAAATCCACAGTCTCACAAGTCTCTACAGTGGGTGGGTTGCCCACTGTTACATCCTGGGGAGTGCAAAGCCACAGTCTCTCAAGTGGATAACAGTCTCAACTGCTTCTGGAGGGGGAATGGTGCCCACACTGCATTAGGCTCCCCGTGACGGTTCCTGTTCCGTCACAGTCCCAGCTGTACATGGGATAACGATGCTTGATGTGGCGGTGTTCCCTTGCTCAGCGGAGCTTTGCCATGGTGGTCTCTGATCTGTTCAGCGGTTCTCTGCCCTGTTCAGCGGTGCTTTGCCCTGTTCAGCGGTCTTCACCATGTCGGTGATTCCCTTGTTCAGCGGTTCTCTGCCCTGTTCAGTGGTGCTATGCCCTGTTCAGCGGTCTTTACCGTGGCGGTGATTCCCTTGTTCAGCGGTTCTCTGCCCTGTTCAGCAGTGCTTTGCCCTGTTCAGCAGTCTTCACCATGGCGGTGATTCCCTTGTTCAACGGTTCTCTGCCCTGTTCAGCGGTGCTTTGCCCTGTTCAGCGGTCTTCACCATGGCAGTGATTCCCTTGTTCAGCTGTGCTTTGCCATGGCGGTCTCTGACCTGTGCATTGGTGTGTGGCATGACGGTCCCTCATTGCCCAGCGGGGCTGTGGCAGCCGGGGCCCTCCTGGCCACTGACTCCGGCGGTGGTCTCCTGACCAGTGACGATACTCCTGCCCTCCTGGGCAATGACTCCGGCGGTGGTCTCCTGACCAGTGACGATATTCCTGCCCTCCTGGGCAATGACTCCGGCGGTGGTCTCATGACCAATGACGATACTCCTGCCCTCCTGGGCAATGACTCTAGCGGTGGTCTCCTGACCAGTGACGACGGTGCTGGCGGTGGCATCCCGGCCGCCGGGGAGGGTGGCGCCCTTCTCCGTCGTGCTGCTTTCACCAAACTGTGCAGACTTCTTCTGGCCCTTCACCACCTTTGGAGGAGTCACAGCTGACTCTGCAATCCACCTGGGACCCTTGTGAGCAGTTTTGCCGGCAGGAGTCTTCACCCTGTCCCGTTGGCCACTTTCCAACTTGAGATGCTTTACAGGGGGTGGACTGGCAGTGCTTTGGCTCCGTGTCACACTGCCTGCCCTGGTGGCCGGTGCACTCCACACACCTGTAACATGCACCACTGGTATTGGAGTCTTTTTGGCTGAGGCGCTACTACGGGACTTATGAATTGGAGGGGTGGGGATGGGGGCAAAGAGGTCAACGTTGCTGAGGGAGAGTTTATGACGAACACTGGGATGGGTAGCTGGAGGGGGTCTGGGAGTGGAGGAAGAGGAGGTGGTTATAGGAGGTGTCACTTTAGGTGTTTTGGGTGTAGGTGCAGGTACTGGAGGCTGTCGTGAGGTGGATGGATGTTGGGTGTGTGGGTGCCCGCGTTTGTGTACTTTGGGAGGGGGCGTCACAGACACAGTGGGAGAGGACACAGGGGACGTGTAAATGGGAGTGGGGGTGGTGAGTGCAGGTGAGCGGGGTTTGGTGCTGGGTGTTCTGGTGTGAGTCCTAGTGGCTGTAGATGTAGTGCATGCAGGTGAGAGTGTAGACGACACTGGGAGGGAGGAGGGAGACGATGAGGAGGGGGACACAGTGGAGGCAGTGGATGTTGCTGTGTCTGTATGTGTGTGATGCTTGTGTGAGTGCCTGTGGGATGGGTGGTGCCTATGTTTGCCTGAGCTACTTTTGTGTGTTGAGGTGTGTGCATGCTTGTCTGATGGTGTGCTTGGGATGGGCTGGGGTACAGTGGATTGGGTCTGGGTGGAGGAAGTTGGAGGGGGGAGGCTAGACACAGGGACAATGACTGCCATCAGTGCTGAGGCCAAAGATTGAAGGGTTCGATGAAGGGCAGCCTGACCAGAGTGAATGCCCTCCAGGAATGCATTACCGTGTTGCAATTCCCTTTCTACACCCTGGATGGCATTCACAATAGTAGACTGCCCAACAGTGAGTGACCTGAGGAGGTCAATGGCCTCCTCACTGAGGGCAGCAGGGGTGACAGGGGCAGGGGCTGAGGTGCCTGGGGCAAAGGTGATGCCCACCCTCCTGGGTGAGCGGGCACGGGGCGAACGCTGAGGGGCTGCTGGGATGGCGGTGCTGGTAGGGGAGGTGGCGGCTGTACCTGTAGAAGTGGGGGGGCACAGATGGTGCTGCCACCACAAGGGAGTTCCCATCGGCGGACGAGTCAGTGTCGCTGGTTGGTGATCCTGTCCCCAACGTGAAGCTCCCCTCGCCCTCCGTCCTACTGGTGTATTCAGAGTCTGTGGTGTGGCCCTCCATGGCCATGTGGGATGCAGCTCCCTCGTGCTCCGGTGCCACTGTACCTCCGCCTGATGATGCTCATGCACAAAAGAACAGGGAGAGCAGAGAAAGGGGGGGGAACGACAGAAGAAAGACAGGTTGAGTGCATGGCTTACCGCTACCGCTGGCGGACAATACAGACACAGCAGCCCCCTGCACTACGCCGTGCTCCTGGCCTCTACAGATGCAATTCCTGGGATATGGCCTACTTCGCTATGGAGGACATCTGCACACATGGATGCCACAGGGGCAACTATACCTCAACTTGGCACTCTGCTGAGGTGGGGTTGAGTGCCACATGGCCTGCATTACGGAGGGGCCTAGCCTATGGAAGTCGCCCTGGCCTAGGGAAACCCACAGCCCTCCTCCCACACCCAGACCCCTCAACTGCACGCAAAGTCCCCAGAATGAGGGTGTACTCACCCCCTTGTGTCTGCTGTGATGCCCTCAAGCGCCCCTCCAACTCAAGGTAGGCCACCGCCAGGATCCGGAACATCAGGGGGGTCATGGGGCGACGGGCACCCCTCCCACGTTGGGAGGCCATCCCCAGCTGAGCCTCCGCCGTCTTCTTGCTCCAGCGGCGAATGTCCTCCCATCTTTTCCGGCAGTGGGTGCCCCGTCTCTGGTGGACCCCCAGGGTCCGTACGTCCTTGGTGATGGCACGCCAAATGTCCTTCTTCTGGTGGGTGCTGACCTACATGACATGCACAGGGGAAGAAGAGAAGTCATTAGCAAGAGCACTGTCGAAGTGAGTGGCCCACATCCCTGCCCTTGCCATGTGGCACATGCATTCACAGTCCTTCATGTTCACTGCACTCTGCCCCCTTCCCTCTTACAACCAGCCCTCTCCACCCTGGCATAGCCCATACAACGTGCTCCCTGTGTACTTACCTGTTGGTCTGGAGGACCGTAGAGTAGCGTGTACTGGGGGAGGACTCCGTCCACGAGCTTCTCCAACTCCTGAGCAGTGAAGGCAGGGGCCCTTCCCCAGACGCAACAGCCATTGTCCCTTCCAGACCGAGGTCACAGCAGCACTTGCAGAGTAGATACCTCTCCCTCGAAGATCAGGTATCAAGTGATTGAACAGAGAGAAAATGGCGGTCACGTCCGCGGCGGTGATGTCCGCGGCTGTGCGTCGCATCACCGCCGGCGCACTTCATCATTGGCTCCTGGGATCCATAGGGTCCAATGTTAACCAATGCAGCTTTGCGTCGCGGTCTTCGACCGCCTACCGCGACGGTGTACAACGCCAGCGCGGTTAACTCACATCCCATTGTCCCAGTTTGGAGGTCAGGCAGCCGCCATTTCAGGGGCCCACATGGCTTAATTTGCAACTGCATCACACATACCTAGGCCTACGCTCGACACACATACAGGAAGAGTTTTGTCTTTGGTGTCGTGTTCTGTGTATCTGTGGGTACATACCTGGGATTTTGTTGACTCTGTGGTCGATGTTGTCCTTCCTAGGCACCGTCAGCTTGGACATTTGAGAAGATGGCGGAATCCTCCGGCATACCGACCGCTGGTGGACCTGTTGACAATGGAGGAGCGACATTTACTCATCACCTACAGGTTTGACCATGCCACTATCCAGGAACTATGTACCCAGCTGGAGCCAGACCTGATGTCACCAATCCGCCAGCCCACAGGAATCTCCCCTCAAGTGCAGGTGCTGTCAGTGCTCCATTTCCTTGCAAGTGGATCATTTCAGACAACAGTGGCCATGGCATCAGGGATGTCCCAGCCTATGTTTTCCAACGTGTTGTCCAGAGTGTTGTCTGCCTTGCTGAAACACGTAAGGAGCTACATCGTTTTCCCTCAGGTGGAGGATTTGGCTACAGTGAAAGGTGACTTCTATGCCCTTGGACATATCCCCAACATCATAGGTGCCATTGATGGGACCCATGTAGCTCTGGTCCCCCCCCACCCGAGTGAACAGGTGTACAGGAACCAGAAGAGTTTTCATTCCATGAATGTACAGATGGTATGTTTGGCAGACCAGTACATCTCCCAGGTAAATGCTATGTTCCCTGGCTCAGTGCATGACACCTACATCTTGCGCAATAGCAGCATCCCTTATATGATGGGTCAACTCCAGAGGCACCGTGTGCGGCTATTGGGGGACTCTGGTTACCCCAACCTGTCCTGGCTATTGACCCCAGTGAGGAATCCCAAGACCATGGCAGAGGAACGCTACAATGAGGCCCATGGGCGGACTAGGAGGGTGATCGAACGGACCTTCGGCCTCCTGAAGGCCAGGTTCAGGTGTCTGCATATGACAGGTGGTTCTCTATTCTACTCACCAAGGAAGGTGTGCCAGATCATCATCGCCTGCTCCATGCTTCACAATCTTGCTTTGCGACGCCAGGTGCCATTTCTGCAGGAGGATGGTCCAGATGGCGGTGTTGTGGCAGCTGTGGAGCCTGTGGACAGTGATGAGGAGGAAGCTGAGGAAGAACACATAGACAACAGGGAGTCAGTCATACAGCAATATTTCCAGTGACACACAGGTGAGAACAGTTTTGTTTTTACCATTACATTCACTTTCACACTTCTACCTCCATCCAGTCTGTCAGTTCATAGCAGTATTTGGTCACTGAGTTGTACCTTTCCATTACGGTTTCACAGGTGTGGTTGGCAACGTGTGTCATCTGCTTGCATCCTTCAAGGACTTGTGATGTGTGACATAGGTATGTTGGCTTTACAGTTGTAAACGCATGTCGACACTGTCATTGATTATACATATTTACCAAATCACAGACTGACTCCAGATTGTTTTGTGGTTCAAGGGTGTTTATTTCAGTGCTCACAAATGGAGGGGGGTAGTAATATGGTGATGGGGGACGGTGGAGGAATGTCCATGGCAGAGTCCAGTCCATTAGTCACACAGGTGCACTGCCCATATGGGCATAGGAAGTGGAGCTGGGGCAGTTCCAATTTGGACAGGGTAACAAAGTGAGACAGTGGGAGGACAATCAGGGTGGTCTCATTTCCTGGCGGGGGTCTTGCCATCTTGCTCTGTCCTGTTCCTGGATCTCATGGACCGCTTGCGGGGTGGTTGTCCGTCTGCAGGGGGTGGGGTGCTGGTGTGGTGGTCCTGTGGCAGGGCGTCCTGTCTACTAGCGCCGGCAGAGGTGGTGGGCAGTTCATGGTCCATGCTAGTGTCAGGGGCCCCTTGGAGTGCCACGGTGTCCCTCATGGTCTTTTGTATGTCCTTCAGGACCCCTACGATGGTGCTCAGGGCGGAGCTGATGGTTCTGAGCTCCTCCCTGAACCCCAAATACAGTTCGTCCTGCAGGCGCTGGGTCTCCTGAAACTTGGCCACGACCGTCGCCATTGTCTCCTGGGAGTGGTGGTAAGCTCCCATGATGGAGGAGAGGGCCTCGTAGAGGGTGGGTTCCCTTGGCCTGTCTGCCCCCTGTCGCACAGCAGCCCTCCCAGTTCCCCTGTGTTCCTGTGCCTCCGTCCCCTGGACCGTGTGCCCACTACCACTGCCCCCAGGTCCCTGTTGTTGTTGGGGTGGTGGGTTATCCTGGGTTCCCTGTAGTGGTGGACACACAGCTGATTGATGTGTCCTGGGTACGGAGGTATGGGCCCGCTGGGTGGGTGCTGTGCTGGTGTTACCAGAGGGTGGAAGGTCAGTGTTGGGCTGTGCCTGTGTAAGGGGAACCAACTGTCCTGAGGCCCACGATGGTCAGGGCTGGTCATCAGGATCCAGTAGGGCAGAGCTGCTGTCGTCACTGTGGGCCTCTTCTGTGGGTGGAGTGGAGTTGTCTGGACCCTCCAGTGTGGTGAAGTTCCGTAGTGGTCCTGCAGGGATATAAGAGCATGATTATTGCATGTGTGTGTGTAATGGTGTGCAATGGGTGGGTGTTTGTGTACCCCAGTGCAAGCATTCCTGTGTGTGGGTTTGTGTGATGATGGTTAGAGGTTGTTATGGGTATGTGCAGTGAGCATGCTTTGGTGAGGGGTGACCATGCTTTGTTTTTGCATGCGGGGCTTGGTGTTGGGATTTGTGGTTTGTGTTATTCGTGCATTAGTGAGGAGTTGGATGATAGGGGAGGTTTAACTTACCAGTGTCCATTCCTCAAACGACTCCTCCGAGGCCCTCTGGATGCATGATGGTCAAGACTTGCTCCTCCCATGTTGTTAGTTGTGGGGGTGGAGGTGGGGGTCCGCCGCCAGCCCGCTGTACTGTGATGTTGTGCCTGGAGACCACAGAACGCACCTTTCCCCATATGTCGTTCCACCTTTTCCTGATGTCCTCCCGATTTCTTGGATGCTGTCCCACAGCGTTGACCCTGTCCACGATTCTTTGCCATAGCTCCATCTTCCTGGCTATGGATGTGTGCTGCACCTGTGAGCCAAATAGCTGTGGCTCTACCCATAGGATTTCCTCCACCATTACCCTGAGCTCCTCCTTGGAAAACCGGGGGTGTCTTTGGCGTGACATTAGGTGGTGTGGGTGATGTGTGGGGTGGTGTAAGTGTTGATGTGTGTGTTGATGTGTAGTGGTGTGTGGTGTTTTGTGAGTGTAATATTGTATGGGTGATGGTGTGGTGTGCCTCTGCGTGGTGGGGTTCTCAGTTGCTGTGCTCTCCGTCTATCTGGCCTTCGTTTGTGAATTATGGTCGTAGGGGTTTGTGGGTGATGTGGGTGTGTGTTTTATATTGTATTGGGTGTGTGGGAGTGGTGTGTGTATTTGGAATTGTCCAATGTGGTGGTGTTTTGGAGATGTGTGTGTATTTTGAGCGCGGCGGTGTGTACCGCCAATGGAATACCGCGGTTGAAAGACCGCCGTGTGGATTCGTGGGTCGTGATAGCATGGGCGTGTTTCTGTTGGCGTGACGGTGGAGGTTTTGTTTTTGCCAGTTTATCACTGACCTTTGGTGTGGCGGTCTTGTGTGGGTGTCTGAATTTCGGCGGATTCCGAGATGTGGGTCATAATAGCTGTGGCGGAATTCCGCAGCCGCGGCGGTGTTTTGGCGGTCTTCTGCACGACAGTAAACGCCTTTAACCGCCAATGTTGTAATGAGGGCCACTGTGTTTATGCCTTAGGAAACTATTAATCTTGCAAGTGTTAATTGTATCTAAAACCCAATGGGTCTTTTTCTCATGAGTACAATTATTTGTGAGCCTTTTTGACGTGAGTGAATACATTTCTGAACTTTTCCTCATAGGTGGCTCACCACTGGTGAGAGAAATGTACGGCAAATTACACATGCATAGAAAACATTTAAAATGGGTAGCATGTCATATTAAAACATTGTGGAAGCCCAGATCTTCATCCGAAAGACCAACCTTAGAAGTCTCTCCTTCACTTTTTTAAGAGTTTTTGCAAGGAATATAAAAGAATTGTGTGAAAAATACTTTATGTACCCTCAATAAGGATGCTCCAAAACCTGCACAGAGGGACAAGTACATATAGAAGGGCATCTTTGCTAAGGAGACTTTGAAAGAAAGAAGTGACACAGAAGTGAAGGAGGTGGTTCACCATGGGTAAAGGAAAAAATCTCAGTCATGACTCGAACCATGATTTGACCCAGCTGCGTCCACCAAGAGGCATTGAGGATGCCTGTCTTAAAATGTTACATGTAGATTTAATTTTAGCCACCTTCTCAGGCCAGCCATTGATTGCCTTCAAGGAAATGGCCTTAGAGGACACAGAGATCAAGAAATGATATGCCAGTTTGCAACTGGCCGAATGGGTGAAAATATGCTACCTATTTTTTAAGGGTTCTTTTTGAAGGACTTAGAGGAGTGATGACAAGTACTTGATAAACAAACAAGTCAATGCCATGATCCCATCCTGCTGTCCAATACTTAGAATGCTTCGCAAAATCTTCAAATGGCGTCCCACGTATGCTGGACACAGGGCCACCCAGGCCCTCATCACTAGCAGAAATGATTATGGCAATACACTCTGGCCCTCATTATGACATTGGCGGTAAGTGCCGCTTACTGCCATGCTCACTGCCGCCAACATACCGCGACGGCAGCGGTATACCGTTGCGCGTATTATGACCCACACATAGAAATCCGCCACTATACAGACACACACACAAGTCCGCCAGCCCAAAGGTCAGTGATAATATGGCGGTACCAAAACCCACACCGTTACGTCAACAGAAATACGGCCACAGCATTATGACCCACGAATCACCGCAGCGGACATTCAACCGCGGTAAACCATTGGCGATACAGACCGCCGCGCTCAAAATACACACACACATACAGAACAACACCACATTGGACAATTCAAACTACACACACCTGACACACATACACACACCACACCCACAACCCTTTCCAAAAAGAAAATTTACAACTGAGAGAGAGACATGCCAGGAGCACCCACTGAATCAGAGCCACAGAACACTATCACCCACACACCATCCACGCACCTCACAGCACACACCCCAACACATCACCCCACACACCATCACACACAACACTCACACTACACCCATGGCACCACAAAGACAACCCAGGTTCTCAGAGGAGGAGCTAAGGGTCATGGTGGAGGAAATCATCCGGGGAGAGACACAGCTATTCGGATCACAGGTTCAGCAGACATCCATTGCTAGGAAGATGGAGCTATGGCGGAGAGTCGTGGACAGGGTCAACGCCGTGGGACAGCACCCCAGAACAAGGGATGACATCAGGAAGAGGTGGAATGACCCACGGGGGAAGGTGCGTTCCGTGGTTGCAAGACACCAGATAGCTGTACAGAGGACTGGAGGTGGACCCCCACCTCCTCCCCCACAACTAACAACATGGGAGGAGCAAGTCTTGGCGATTATTCATCATGAGGGCCTGGCAGGAGTAGCAGGAGGACTGGACTCTGGTAAGTCAAATCTTTACTACTTTATCCCCCCCACCTGAATGCCATCACAAACTCCTACCCCTACCCTCACCCCATCACTCCACCACCTCACATATACCCCACCATCACAACCCACCCATCCCAATACCAAGCCCTACATGCAACACCAATGCATGGACCCCCATCACAGACCTGCATGGACACCCATCACCACAGCATGCACACTAGTGACAATCACTTAGCCAACCAAATCACAACTCACACAAGCCAAATGTGCCTTGGTAATAACAACCATAGAGGGGAACATACCCATGCACAAGATGTCACACGCAGAAACAATAACACTGCATTTACATCCCCACAGGACCCCCATACAACGTCACTGGAGAGGAGGTGCCAGCAACATCCAGTCCACCCACAGGAGAGGCCCACAGTGATGAAAGCAGCTCTGCACGCCTGGATCAGGATGAACAACCTGGCCCATGAGGGACCTCTGGACAGTTGGTGACCCAGCCACAGTCCCAAACCACCACAGAGCCTCCCCCCTCAGGAAACACCATCACAGCACCCACCCAGTGGGCCCATCCCTCTGTCCCCAGGACACGTCAATCAGCAGTGTGTCCACCACTACAGGGACACCAGGCAACCCCACAAACACAGGACAATCAGGGACCTTGGCTCAGTGGCAGTGGGCACACGGTTCAGAGGACGGGGCACAGGACAACAGAGAAGCTGGGAGGACTGCTGTGCAACAGGGGGAGGACAGGCCAAGGGAACTGACTCTCCACGAGGCACTCACCAACATCCTGGGAGCATAACACCATTCCCAGGAGACCATGGACCAGATACTGGCCAAGCTGCAGGATACCCAGCGGCTACGGGAAGGACAGTACCTGGGGATCAGGGAGGACCTGAGAGACATCCACACCACCCTGGTGACCATTGCAGGTGTGCTGGCAGACATGGCCAACACCATGAGGGAGGCAGTGACACACCAACGGGCCCCTGACACTAGCCACACCGATAAACACTGCTCCACCTCCGCTGACACTAGAGGACAGAAGGCCCCGCCACTGGAACAACAGGCCACCAGCATCCAACCCCCTACAGAAGGAGAACCACCATGCAAAAGGTCCCTGCGATCCAGGCAGAAGCCAGAGAACATTGCCAAGACCCCCACCAGGAAATAAGACTCCCCTGAATGCCACCCTTGTGTCCCACTTTGTCACCCTGCCCACCTTGAACTGCCATTGCTCCACGATCCAACGCCCCCTTGGACAATGCACCTGTGATACAAATAGACCTGACTCTATCCTAGACATTCCTCCACCATCAACCCAGCCCATTGCAATACCCCCTACACTTATTATCACAGAAATAAATACCCTTTTAACTAATACAAGCATGGAGTCTGTCAATTGATTGAAATATGTATTAGTTCAACAAGCTGTAAACATTGCAATTCAAATGTACAGTTACAAATACATAGGTATGACCTGTAGTGGGCAGCGGTAAAACACCAGGAGCCAGAGTGGGCACAGATATCTGAAAAAAGAGATGCCAAAGGGTACAGTAAGTGGCCATAGAAATAGGAAAATCAGGCTGCCATGCACAATGTCCAACACAAAACTGCAATGGAAGGTGAAGTTACAGTGTCTTACCTGTGTGTCACTGGAAGTACTGTTGAATTATATTAGTTCTGTTGTCAACATCCTCTGCCTCCTCTTCATCACTGTCCACAGGTTCCACTGCTGCCACACGACCATCTCCAGCCTCATCCTCCTGCAGAAAAGGCACCTGGCGTCTCAAGGCCAGGTTGGGCAACATGCAACATGCAATGATGATCTGGCACACCTCCTTGGGTGAGTAGTACAGGGATCCACCTTTCAGATGGAGGCACCGGAATCTGGCCTTCAAGAGGCCAAAGGTGCACTCAATTATCCTCCTTGTTCACCCATGTGCCTCATTTTAACGTTCCTCTGCCCTTGTCCTGGCATTCCTCACTGGGGTCTGTAGCCCTGAGAGGTTGGAGTCACCTGCAAATTTTGAGGGATACCTGTTAGCCAGACACTCACCCTTAGGGTCAACCCCACACCCATATACCAACAGACACTGGGTGGGGACCATGGGCTCACCTATTAGCCACACCCTGTGCCTCTGGAGTTGACACATCACATATGGGATGATGTTATTCCTCAAGATAAAGGCATAATGCACAGAGCCAGGATACTTTGCATTGACATGGGAGATGTACTGGTCTGCCAAACACACCATCTGCACATTCAGAGAGTGACACCTGTTCATTTCTCCGGGGTGGTACAAAGGCAATATGTGTACCATCAATAGCACCAATGTTGTTGGGGATATGTCCCATTGCATAGAAGTCAGCCTTCACTGCTGCCAAATCCTCCACCTGGGGGAATACGGTGTAGCTGCGCATGTGTTTCATCAGGGCAGACAACACTCTGGTCAGCACGATTAAGAACGTAGGCTGTGACATCCCTGATGCCATGGCCACTGTCGCTTGGAAGGAACCACTTGCCAAGAAATGGAGCACTGACAGGACCTGCACTAGAGGGGGGATACCGGTGGAGTGGTGGATAGCTGAAATCAGGTCTGGCTCCAATTGGGCACACAGCTCTTGGATTGTGGCCCTATCAAGTTTGTAGGTTAGGATAATGTGCCTGTCCTCCATTGTCGCCAGGTCCACCAGGGGTCTGTACACGGGGGGATGTCTCCATCTCCTATTCATCCTCAGTGGTTGAACTCTAGGGTGAAAAACGGTGAGCAGATGGTCATAATCAAACTTATACTCAGATTAATACGCCTTTCTTTTTTTACAGCAACAGTATGTGAATGTGTAGCTGTGACGCAGTTAGGTGCCATGGCCTGTGCCCACCTGAAAAGGCGGCCGCCTGACCTGTGAGGAGGGACAAGTGGAAATGAGGGAATTCCTCTGGCGTTGTGTACCGTTGCCGAAGGCGGTCGATGACCGCTGTGCAACACCGCATTGGTTATCATTGGGGCCTATGGGTTCCAGGAGCCAATGGTGATGTAAGCCGGCGGTGACGGTACGCACCACTGCAGACGTGACCACCATTTTCTATCTGTTCACTCACTTGCTACCTGACCTTCAACAGGAGAGGACCTACACTGCAAGTGCTGCTGTGGCCTGTGTCTGGAAGCGACCATGGCTCGAGTGTCTGGGGAAAGGAGCCCCTGCCTTCACTTCCGAGGAGTTGGAGAGACTAGTGGATGGGGTCCTACCTCAGTACCCTTTACTTTATGGTCCTCCAGGCAAACAGATGAGTATGCTGTGAGCACAATGCGTGGGGCATGAATGTATGGAGTGCTGTGTGTGTATGCTTCGTGTAAGGGGGGTTTGGGGGTCCTGGGCAGAGTGCTGCATGTTAGGGAGGCAATGTCTGTGAGTAAGGGGATGGGAGGGATATGTTGGGCCATGAGTATAACAGTCCGGACGGTATGAATAATACCTTTTCTGCTGTATCTTTTTCTGCAGGTCAGCGCCCATCAAAAAAAGGGTATCTGGTGTGCCATCGCCAAGGAGGTGCGGACCCTGGGGTCTTTGACAGGCGGAGCACCCACTGCCGCAAACGGTGAGAGGACCTGCGCCGCTGGGCAAGGAGGACGGCGGAGGCCCAGCTGGGGCTGGCCTCCCAACGAGGAAGGGGTGCTCATTGTACCCTGACCCCCCTGATGTTCAGCATCCTGGCAGTGGCCTATCCGGAGTTGGATGGGCATTTGAAGGCATCACAGCAGCCACAAGGGGGTGAGTACAGATTCAGAATCTTGACTTTGCGCGCGTTAAGGTGTTACCTGGGTGTGGGATGTGTGCTGTGGGTGCCCCTAGGCCAGGGCAAACATGGCAGGGTAGGTTCCATGATGGGGAAGCTCACATGCAGTCCAACCCCAATAATGCTAGTGGGCATCTACTACTGGGCAGGGTCCGGTGAGTCCGGTGAGTTTCAGGTGTGCAGCTAATGGCATTCAGGTGTGCAGCTAATGGCGTTAGGCATTGTACCCCATGGCCTGGTGACTAGCATTGTAACTGGTAGTGCATGGCCTAGTGCATAGGGCTGATCCCTGTGAGTTGTGTATGCCAACGGTAGTGTATCCTCTGTCTCTCCCCCCCCTTTTTGTTTTGTCACCCTGTCCTTGTGTGCATTAGCATCATCTGGCGGAGGAGCAGAGGCACTGGCGATGGAGGGAGCTGCATCCCACATGGGACTGGAGGCCGAATCCACCAACGGTGAGGGCACCAGTGGGATGGAGGGCGAGGGGAGCACCAAGATGGAGACAGGAGGGGATAGTACTGACAGAGACACCTCCTCTGATGAAAGCTCCCTGGCGGTGGCAGACACCTCTGTGCCCACCCTAACTACAGGTACAGCCGCCACCCCCTGTACCAGCACCACCCTCCCAGCAGCCCCTCAGCGCGCTGCCCGTGCCTGCTCATCCAGGAGGGTGGTCATCTCTTTCACCCCAGGCACCTCAGGCCCTGCCCCAGTCAGCCCAGCTGCCCTCAGTGAGGAGGCTATTGACGTCCTGAGATCCCTCTCTGTTGGGCAGTCAACCATACTGAATGCCATCCAGGGTCTAGCAGGGCATTTGCAACAAACAAATGGATACCTGGAGGTCATTCACTCTGGCGTGGCAGCCCAACAGAGAGCATTCCAGGCTCTGGCCAACTCACTGATGGCAGCCATTGCCCCTGTCTCTAGCCTCCCCCCTCCAACTTCCTCTACACAGTCCCAATCCCCTGAACCCCAGCCTATCCCAAGCACACCTTCAGACCTGCATGCACCCAAATCAACACACAGAAGTGGCTCAGGCAAACACAAGCACCACACTTCATCCCACAGGCACTCACACAAGCACCATCCAGATGCAGACACACCAACATCCACTGCCTCCACTGTGTCCCCCGCCTCGTCGTCGTCCACCTCCCTCCCAGTAGCGTCTCCACTCACACCTGCATGCCCTACATCCTCATCAACTACCTCCATCACAAGGCACACCTATCACAACACACCCCTCACTGACAGTCACCTCCCCCACATCCATGCACATGTCCCCTGTGTCCTCTCCCACTGTGTCTGTGCCCCCTCCTCCCAAAGTACACAAACACAAGCACTCAGACACCTAACAGCCATCCACCTCACAACAGCATCTAGCCCATGCACCTGCACCCAGACACAGCAGACAGACACCTCCTACAACCACTCCCTCTTCCTCCATACCCAAACCTTCACCCTCTTCCAGCCCCAGTGTCCCTAAAAGGCTTTTCCTCGCCACCCTTGGCCTATTCCCTGTCCTTCGACCCCCGTCCTTCACTTCGGGCGAGGGTGGCCAGAACCCAGCCCAGCACCTCACCCACCCAGTCCACGACCACTGTAGTTTCTGCAGCTACTGCAGGTGTGAGAGGCTCCAAGGAGGCACCCGTCAGCACAGCCAGTGTGCCTGCACCACCTGCCAAGGGCAAGAAGGGGCCGTCAGCTAACAAAGGGGAAGAAGGGGACACCAACCAGCAAGGGGAAGTAGCCACCACCAGCCAGCAAGGGGAAGGAGGCACCACCAGCCAGCCAGGGGAAGGAGGGAGCACCAGCCAGCAAGGGGAAGGAGGGAACACCAGCCAGCAAGGGCAGGAAGGGAACACCAGCTGGCAGAAGCAAGGAGGCACCACCATCTGCCAAGGGCAAGACGGGGACAACAGCTGCCAAGGCCAATGTTAAACGAACTAACACCGCAGGCAGGATGGATCTGGTGCCTGGGCCTGGAGCAGCATCTGGGCAAACAACACGAGCCATGGCACTACAGCCATCCGAGGCTGCAGGGGAAGGGCTGGAGCCTTCCCCCACCACTGACAACACTGCCGCCAGCCCCGCAACTGCCATCGACTGAGCAGCCATCACCGTTGTGACTATATAGGCTGTAGTGCATCCTGGCCCCCGCAACACCTGTAGGTGTGACACTCAGGTGAGAGACTGTGACCTTGCACCATCCAGGATCAGCATTACAGGGCACAAGGCCCCCTCCAGAACCAGTGGAAGAAGGCATCCACTCACCCCCTCCTTGCCAGGATGAAGCACACTGGGCACAATGCCCCCTCCAGAACCAGTGGAAGAAGGCATCCAATCACCCCCGCCTTGCCAGGATGAAGCACACTGGGCACAATGCCCCCTCCGGAACCAGTGGAAGAAGGCATCCACTAGAGAGACTGTGACTTTGCGCTCCCCAGGACCAAACAGTAGGCAAACCACCCACTTGAGAGACTATGGCTTTGCACTCCCCAGGACCAAGTAGTGGGCAAACCACCCACTTGAGAGACTTTGGCCTTGCACTCCCCAGGACATCGCAGAGGGCATGTAGCCCCCTCCAGGAGCCCAGTGGCGTTGTACCATCTTCCGGCTAAGGTGCCCCCCCATTCCCCGTCCCCCTGAGGTGCCTGTGTGTTTTTAACCTGATGCCCCTGCAGTGTTCTCTCCGTATTGAGGCAGGAGTCAAGTGTGGCCTTGGTCTATGTGTTATGGCCCATGGGCCACGGACATTTTGGAGTAGGTATTGTCCCTCCATTTGTACATATTGTACATACTGTTTAACACTTTGAGGACATATTTATCTAAATTTGTAATATTACACTCAATTTAATCAATTCCTTTTGTCCTTGCGTTATTCCTGAGGGTTACGGGGTGTATATGTGATGTTGTTGCATCTGTTTGTGTGTATGCTGTTGGGGGAGGGGGTGTTGCGTGTTGCGTCACTCTCTTTTTCCTCCCCCCCACCTTGTGTGCTAGGTGCGATACTCACCGTGGTTGTCTTCGCCGGCGTTCGTGTTCCTGGTGTAGGAGGAGGTATTACAAGCATGGGGAAGATCTGCAGTTCGGGCTCCATGGCGTTGTGGTTCTTCCTTGAGTGTCGAGTAGTGAGTCGTTTCCCTTCTGTGTACTATATCTGCTGTGCTTTTGATGGCGTTGGTACCGCCCCGGAAAAGCTGGTGGATTGGTGTGTCATAATGGAGTGGGCGGTACATTGTCTTCCGCCTGGCTGCTGGCGGTTACCGCCATGGTGTTTCTTGCTACTACCATGGCAGTCTGATTGTTAAAGTAGCTGTATGTGTTGCCGGTTTCCGCCGTGGTCATAATTTCATTTTTCTTACCGCCGGCCTGTTGACGGTATTACTACCGCTTTATCACCGACCGCCAGGGTTGTAATGAGGGCCTATATGTTGGCATCTCCAGTTAACTCACTCAAAGACTCCAAACCATCCAGAGCATCACCACCATACTCATCCTAGACATCCCCAGAAGTACACACATCATACCCTACCACTCGGAATTGCACTGGCTACCCATCCAAAAATGCTGCAAATTCAAGCTTTTTTTAAACACCTACAAAGCCCTCCCATAAGCAGTTCTAGCATACCTCAATGACCAACTCCAACTCTACCAAACCTCCAGACACCTATACTCCACTTCTGTCTGCTGCGCAAATCCCCTGCCTCAGCAGAAGCAAGGCAGGAGGTTGTGCTTTCTCCTTCATTGCAGTAAAAAGCTGAAAGAACACCCTCTACATATTAGTGCCACTACTCCACTCCTCAACTTCTACAAGAAGCTGAAGACCTGGATGTTCAACTTAGAGCACCTCCAAACCTAAGCTCATGCTCAGGCGACTAAATACCCTCACGAGTGATAAGTTGTGCCACAAAAATCTACATAACAAAGAGCCCTATTTAAGGCACTGGAAAAAGACAGTATACTCTTCTTTGCTTGAAATGATTGAAAAGAAAATGGAGCTTTTATAAGACATTGCATTTGAAGGAGTTAGAGCCTCTGTGTTGTAATTACATGTGGCCAGAAGGCAGGTGCACATTAGGGAATGAGGGCATATTCCCTCAATGTACCTTAGCTGGGAGTGTGTCTGTTTGAGGAACAGCTAGAAGACAAAGTCTATAACGTTTTTAGGGAGAAAAAGCCTGCTACAAATCCCTAGGGATGCATACTCAAGGTCTCAATATGTGTAATTTCTATAACCATCATCATTATGATCCTTTTTTCAGAACAATAAGTGAGTAACACAACCAGTAAAACAACAACACTTTAAGGGGTCTTCTTCAGAAACTGAGGTTACAAACTAGTACTGTGGTGGGTCAAAGTGAAGAAACTGCTGGGTGAACAGCTACATTCTTTTTAGAAATCGGGGAGTCAATAATTTAAGATCATTAGGTTTTTATCATTTTCAGTCATAGCTACTACACTAGCCACCACTTATGTCAGCAGCCATCTTATGCCATCGCTGAATAGCTCAAAGAGCAGAACAGAGTAGCTCTATTAGGCTCTCCAAATTAAAGAAATTTCAGTTTATAAAAGGCGGAATACATATAGAACACTGTTTTGTCTGGAAATCAAAGCATAGTAGTTAGGGAAACAATTGGTCCTGCTCCTCCACTCCCGTACAAATGTAGTGCACATACAGGGAAATGTGGTGGTTTATGTGTAGCTCGTACCAGGGGTCTGTCTCCATTTGGAAGTACTGACCATGTTCTGAAATTTTATTCCAGATGCTTTGGGAAAGAATGTGGGGTGGAGATGCTCTGTTGGCAATCTTTTCTTGGAGTCTTTTATATTGTATATTTCCTCTTCTTATTCTCATTTTTAGGTCAACTGTAAGCATACGACCTCTTGTATGCTTTTAAGTATACCTCTTCTGTGGGCTTCCAGCTATTTAATTTGTTAGTTTCAGTGTCATTTAAAAATCCATGCTTGCTGGTGGTCAGTCATAGCTCTTTGTCCTTCCTTTTCCTGTGTGGGAGCATGGACCGACTACTGTATAATTATGCTTTGTCCTGTTTATCTAGTGTAGGGGACTTCTGTTTACTTTCTTTCCTGCTCCTCTCCAGAGAAGCATCCCTTTTCATTTGCAGAGCATTCTGCCTCTGAGCTTAGCTGTAAACAAGGCTATAAAACATGCTGTCATCTTGATTACATTTGGTCTTTGTGGTCTCTCTGCACCCTCTCTCAGCTGCCTTTCCTTGGCTTGGATTTTCTTTACCAAGTGTACCTGGCTGTGTGCTGAAAGGACCAGTGCCAGGAACCCCACACGCGATGCCTGCCAGAGCACGTCAGTTCTTGCAGTCAGTACACTCTGCTGCTCCAGTACTGGGATCTCGGGCACAGCTCCAGCAGCGCACCGCAATTCACACACTCCAGGTCCTCAGAGGTGCCAGTGCCAGAAACCCCACATGCGCTGTCTGCCAGAGCACCTAAGTTGTTGCAGTCAGTACACTCTGCTGTTCTAATACTGAGACCTCGGGTGCAGATCCATCAGTGCACCACAGTTCACACACTCCAAGCCTCAGCCATGCCAGGAACCCCACATGCGCTGTTTGCCAGAGCGCCTCAGATTTTGCAGTCAGTACACTCTGCTGCTCAAGTATTAGGACCTCGGGTGCAGCTCCGTCAGTGCACCTCAATTCACACACTCCAATCCCCTCAGCCATGCCCGTGCAACCCCACACATGCTATCTGCCAGAGTACCTCAGTTCTAACAGTCAGTACACACTGAAGTTTCAGTACTGGGACCTTGGGCGCAGCTCCATCAGTGCACCTCAGTTCACACACTCCAAGCCCCTCAGCCGTGCCAGAACCCCAAACAAGCTGTCTGCCAGAGCACCTCAGTTCTTACAGTCAGTACACACTGCTGTTCCAGTATTGGGACCTCGGTCACAGCTCCATCTGTGTACCTCAATTCACACAGTCCAAGCTCCTCGGCCGTGCCCATGCCAGAACCCCACACATGCCATCTGCCAGAGCATCTCAGCTCTTACAGTCCGTACACTCTTCTGTTCCAGTACTGGGACATTGGGCGCATCTCCATCAGTGCACCTCAGTTCACACTCCAAGCTCTCAGCTGTGTCCATGCCTGGCTGTCTGCAAGAGCACCTCAGTTCTTACAGTCAGTACATGCTGCTGTATCAGTACTAGGGCCACAGGTGCAGCTCCATCACTGCACCTCAGTTCTACCCCATTGAGGTCACTTCCTTTCCTATAATGGATCCCCTCTCACATACAGTTCCATTACAGCAGCTCAATTCTAATATTCAGTCCCACTGCCAAGCTAATACTGGACCCAAAGGAGCAAAACACAGCTCAGCCAGTGCATTTCAAGTCTAACATCCAACACAACTCTTGATGGGAACTACCACAACTTCGCCAGAATCCATTAATTCTAACATTCAGTGCACATTCCTTTTCAGTACTAAGGCTCACACACACGCTTTTCAGGACTCCTCTCCTCGCTTCTGTGGTTCAGAGGCAATGCCACTCCCATACTGGGCCCCACTTGCAGCTTCACCAGGACACCTCCAGGCTAACACTCGGCAACACTGGCACACCACTACTAGTTTCCACACATAGCTCCATTAACATACCTCACTTCTGACCTTGTGTGCCCGTTACTATTCCAGTACTGCAGCCCACACACAACTCTGTCAGTGGTGCACCTTAACCCTAACCTGCAGCACCCCATTATTCCAATACCAGGAATTACACTGCTCTCTGTTTCTTATACCTCACCTGCTACCTTTCTGTTATTCCAGCACTGGGCCAGGACACAGCTCTGTCTATTCCCCCAATCCTGATCTGAAGCTCCCCAATATTGCTGTATTGGGGTTCACATACCACTTTGCTAATGCACCTTCTTCTGGTCTGCAAAGCCCCCTGCTGTTCCACACTCTAACTTCTGTTTGAGGAGGTGGGGGAGCCAATTAAATCTATTCTTAGCTGCCATCTTGATTTGGGAGGGTCTGTTTTACCTACCTCACTCCATTCTTTCCTTTTCTCTGTTTACTCTCAATGTTTTCTTTCACCCCCACTGTTCTCTTTCCAGCTCCTAAAAATCCACAGGTTAACAGTTTTGCTCTTTCTTTCAACTGTTTATTTCTACTCCTCTCCCTTTATTTTATTCCCCTCTTCCTCTTGTTACCTTCTCTTTCAAACTCATAAAAACGTGGTTCCTTGTTTCATTCCTCTCTTTTTTTCTTCATCAGTCATTCATTCTTTTACTGTTTTTCGGGTGAGCGCACAAGCGGTCTGACGTTTTGTAATCTATCTATGGGCTTTTAACCATACTCACTGCATGCCCCTCACTATCACTCGTTCATGAGCTTGCCTTTCAAAAATCCTTTGTTATCATTGGTAAATGATTTATGTTTGTCCCTTCTTGGGGCAGTTCTGCTCCCGCTTTGGCCATTGACCCTGTTACAGTTGAACATTTGCCGATACGTCTGACTGCGAGTGAACTTTTTTTCCTTTTGTGTCTCTCTTTCATGCTCAAGTTGGCCATGGCGCTTTAAATTGGCTTTCGTATGTCAACTGTTTTACTTTTCATTTTTTGATTGATGTAGCAAGAAAAGTCCAGTTAGGAATTTACAGCGCTACAGTTCTAACCCGTGCAAATGCGAGACCCATTGCATTGCAAATGCTTGTTCAGTTTCTGCTGACGGTAAGGAATGAGTCATCAGATTTAATGGTTGTTCTATATTGTTCAACTGATCTCAACTCAGTCCCAGGGTGAAAGTTTTAACACTTCCCCCAGTCTCCATGGTACAAGTGAGATCAATATTCTTATATGGCCTTACCTTTACTCATCTGAGAGGTTTGCAAAGGATGGGTTTACGCACTGACTAAGCACAGGTTATTAAGTAGTCACTGAGGCCTTCTATTAGGACATCCTACAACAAGCAGCAGGCGGTTGTTCATGACTGGCGCGGAGTGTGGGATTTAAATGCATTTTATATCCAATACATAATGTTCTGGGTCTTCCGTGGGTGGTTTGCTGTAGAACTATCTATAGCTTCAATACAGCTGCAGTAGGCATCACTGCAGGAAATGAGAGAACCCTGCAGTGGACGGCCTGATTATGAGGACTACGTGTCACAGGACAGACAAAGAAATATGTCCATCCATAGTTGTTTTAAGAGTGCATTTAAGACTTCTGGTGTTGTTTGAGTGACTTTTTTAAAATAATAGTGCTCCCTTTATTTCCTATTACAAAGGTTATTGGTCGATATATTTCAGGATTTCGCTGATTTTTTTCAGATTTAATTTAAACAATGTTTCAGTGTTCAGCAGAGTGTGACTATTTTTTTCATGCAGTCATCCAAATTTATGCACATTTATGCTGAGCCCAAAACATTTTTCAAAGATTTGAAAGGTGGCAGAATTAAACTAAAAACGAAATGTCGCTCTCACCAAGTATTACATGACTACATAGTCAGAAGCTGTCAATAGGCTAATAGATGTTTCAAAGAGTTACTGGTTTTATGTTCTACAAGGATGGATAGTCTTGCAGAGACTCTACTGGTGCTAGGATAAACATGTTTTAAAAACTGTTCTTTGTGGATGTGAAGGTGTGCAGGTGACAATATGAATATACATATTTTTGTCAGAACTGCTCGACCAGTTGACAAAATGTCAGCTGTATCTATCGGGACATACTTCAGTGACACCAAGCATTCAGTGTAAAAGGTCATTTATTTAGGACAGGATTGTAATAATAATACATACTTTAACTTTTCAACGTATAAACCCCAACTTTAACAGAGCCCACCCTTTAAGATTTCCTCGCTCATCTTTTCATTTCAAACCCGCATTTTTCGCTTCCACTCCCCTAGACACTCCCCTTTCCCTTTCATCCCCTACTTGCTTCGTGCATCCCCCACACTCTGATCCTTCAACTGCTTGTTTTTTCCCCTGGAAGGGTGGCCAAGCCCGCATTTGACTCTCCACCCTCCCCCATCTCCTGCCATCCAGCATAAACCCACTTGGCGTTTTGCTGCCCTATCAAATGGGAAAAAAAAAACACTACTGCAACCTTACTGCTTTACACCTGCTCTCTGAGCCACATCTTTTCTCCCCACAAATCCCCCACCAATAACCTCAAATCTGTCAGATAATGTGCGTTCCCCAACTGTGACAACTGCACTCCGTCTGCCCTGAAAAGTGCCTCATCTTGCTCCTTGATGTCCTCATGTTTTAAAACTTTTATGCCATGTGACCAACAGAAAACCCTTGTAGCCCGATTCAGCTTCTTGCGAGCCCGCTCCATGGCTCCATGCTTGACTGCCCCTCTCCAGGCTCGTTGAGGCACAAACTCAGTCCAGACCAAGCAGGTACCATGCAACCTCTGTTTGAGGAGTTCCAAGTCTCTCTGTATGTGTTGTAGTAGTGTGAGCCCTGACAGTTTCACCAGATCATTCTCCCCAAGATGAATCAACAGCAAATCAGGACAACCCAAGTTCGGCAAGCTAGAAGTAATTAACAGAAGCAGACTTCCCCACCTCATGACGATTTTGACCCACCAGAAAACTTTATGTTGACGGCTAGGGAGTCCCAAAGACCGTCTGTAAATTTGTTTTTCTGCAAACTTCGCCGCCCAGTGGATAAAGGAATGGCCAACCAGCCATGTGACCATCTTGTCTTTCTGTGGGCCGGACACGCACCCTGCAAAGAAAAAGAACTGTAACAGTGGTCTCCAGATGTAAACCCTCACCCAGAAACACTTGTTAAAACTTACTAGCCAGCATGAGGAACAAAACAACAAACCTTTCTGCGGCCTCACATAGAGCTCGCACCATCTAGACTTCCATCTACCTATAGCCCTAATCCTTGTCAAGTTCCAACCCAAATGGGCCGCAGCAGTAGCTGCCCCAATCCTGAAGGAATGTGTACCAAAATCAAGAGCGTGACGACCCGTCCGCCTCAAAGCCATCCGTAACACATGTAACAATTGGAAACTTGCAAGCTTTGCCCCTGACCTATGCACAAAAACTCCACTCTCTCCTGCAAAGCATCTCTCACCCCGAACACTCAGCCATTCCAACACCGGGCAAGCAGCCACATTACCACCTCTGTCCAGCCATATCCACTTCCCTTTCCCTAACTGATCAGTCTTAGAGCGCCTGAGCCAAATCCCCAAACGATCCCTATGCAGGTAAAGCTCCCTGACCTTCACACCTACCCCTTTCCCAACCCCCAACAATTTGAACACCCGAAACGCACCAAAAAACATCCACACAATGCATAAACAAAACAAAGCCAACTCGTATTTTTCAGTGCAGCATCCAGGCAAAACATGCAGAAGTTCCAACAATAACTCAAAAGTAATGGGCTCTCTAGCAGTCCTACGTGAACCCGACCTAACCCTGCCCCAGCCTTTCAGCATCTTTCCCAACAAATCATTCTGCGCTGGGTCAAAACCAAAAAATAGTTTCCCATAAGAAGAGACCCCTGCCAATTTGCCCCCAATGGTCGCGGACGACAGACCTTCCCCAATCAAAAAGAGCACAAAACGCAAAGAGCGTAACTCTAGCTCATCAGCTCTTTGTAACCAAAAATTGCCCAAACACAACTGGAAGGATTGAAAATCCAACCATGCCAGCCTGTAACTCCACCAAGTGGATTCTGCTAAGGACATCTCTACCAGTCCAGTGATCATCACGCCCCCATTCCCAAATGTCTGCCGGGACCGCAGTCTTGTTCCATTCCACTCCTGGTGCCAATGTGCGAAAACATTGCCACTGTGAATGAGACAGGGAATCTGCAATCTCGTTGTATACCCCAGGTATGTGAGCAGCTTTGAAAATAAAATTTAAAGATAAACAACGAAGCATAAACTGGTGCAACAAGTGCAAAACCCTGAGGTCCCTCGCTCTCTGTCTGTCAACCCAAAAAACCACTGTCGTATTGGCTCCATACTGCCAAGGCCACCAAGAGTGGAAAAAACTCAAGGAAAGCAATGCTTCTCCCATGCTGCAGCCATTGTGTGGGCCATGTTTCTGCGCACCATCTTCCATCCCAGAAAAGCCCAAAGCCTGTGGCTACTGCTGCACCCGAAAAAATCTGTACTTGCCAAACCGTATCAGCTGCGCAGAAAAACATGGACACACCATTAAAATCTGCCAAAAAGGTTTCCCACACCCTGATATCCTCTCTCAAACCTACCGAGACGCGGATCCTATGGTGCAGCAGCACTGCTCCTGATATGGCTAAACCCAAACGCCTACAGAAAGTCCTACCTCCCCAGACTACCCTGCAAGTGAAATTAAGGTAGCCCATCGGCTTCTGAGCTGTTTGCAGATCAATCTTGCGGAGTACCCGTACGGTGCCCAAGAGTTCCAGCATCTCTTCCACCTTAGGCGTTGGCAATCTGGCAACCAGGATGTTCACATCCAGTTCTATACCCAAAAAGGTTAAGACTGATTGTGGCCCTTTTGTCTTCTCCGGAGCCAAAGGTACTCCCACATGTTGAGCTAACTCTTGAAAGGCCACCAGCGCCCTCCCACAAGCTCCAGAGGTAGCTGTCCCTACAAAAAGGAAATCATCCAAATAGTGCGTCACCATCCAATGACCATTCTGTTTAACAAAAAACCACTGTAGGAAGGTACTGAAAGCTTCGAAAAGTGCACATGAAATGGCACAACCCATAGGAAGTACCCTGTCTACATAAATTGCCCCGTCAAATTGCATACCCAGCGGATCAAAGTCCTCCGGGTGTATGGGCAGCAGCCAGAAAGCCAATTGGATGTCTCATTTTGCCAACCACACACTTTTGCCACACCCCCTGACCAGCTTGATGGCATCATCTACAGATGCATAAACCACCCTAGTGTTCTCGGGTGCAATGAAGTCATTAACAGAGGCACCCTCCGGCCAGGACAAATGATGAATCAGGCAAAATTCCCCTGAGGCTTTTTTAGGCACTACCCCCAAAGGAGATATCATCAAATTCGCACTTCGCCAATCATAAAAAGGCCCCGCAATTCTGCCCAAAGACACCTCTTTAGCCACTTTGGCCCACACCATGTGTGGCATCTCCTTGGCAGACCGCATGTTGTCTGCCCATCTCCGCCAAAAACCCCACGCTAACTTACAAGCCGTGTCGCTATCTGGATAGCTATGTAGCCAGGGCAGAAGAGTCTCCAGCCTAATTGGCGTAGGAGCTTTTTGGCGCAGTAGCGCCCTGCATGCCTCGTCCTTTGGGCGCCCTCCATTGCTCCCCTGGGCTGGAGAGGGAAAAACATTGTGTGCAAAGATGACGGCCCACGCACTTAGAGCAGTCATGCTTAAATTTGCAGGGCTGTCTGGAACAGAAACCTTTATTAAAGTTCCAGCATGCTCCTGTCTGAGACACCGGGGTCTGCTGACCCTCACCTGCCCCTCCCTGGGTGGGACAGGGCTGAAAAGGCTTGTAAACCACCGGCAAGCCACTTGCAGTGTGTGTAGATGCCGTGGACTGAGCTGACTCCATCCACTGCATCCACAATTCGGGGTCTACATCCCCCCAAGGTTTATCGGGATTGACACTCACCCTAGCCCTGAATTCTTCATCATAGCTCAGCCAGGCGAAACCCCCTTAAAAAGCGCTATGGCCCTGCGTGGGAACTTTTCACAATATATGCTTGCAAAAATTCAAAAGGCTGACGTCCAGTTATCCATCGTGATTGGGACTCTCAGCCTACGTGCTAACTCCCACTCTTCTTCCTTGGATCCCTCTTTGGCCTGTATGTCCCTATATATGAGCTTAAAAACGTCCACATATTCGTGCTTCCATATCGCAGCTTTTGTTTTTTCCGCTACGTGTGAGCCCTAAGGCATGGCCAGACCCATGTATGGAAGCCGCTTCTTGTGTCCCCCCTTCTTTGTCCTCAAACCCCGTGCCCTCCCCAGTCGTCTGATTTCAAGTTTCACTCGCTGTTATTATAACGGCCTCCATAGCTTTAGCCGTGTCTCCACCCTGCAATACCCCTTCCGTAGCTGCTTCATGAACTGAGAAATTGCCTACTCCTATAGACTTACACGTGCATGACCCACTGAAACCCGAACTGTCCCCCCAAACCGACCACTATTTCCCTTACCTCTGCCTGTGCCCCCAAAGGCCGTGCAACCTTCTTTGACCCCCGACCACGTGCCAGCTCATGCTGCACCTCCTGGCCTGCCAACAGACATGGGATCCTTCAAAATAGAAGCAGAAGAAGGGGTTGCGCCGCACTTGCGCCCTCGCCCTATCCCTTTGACGCTGCTCACCTCTGCTTCACGAATCTCTCCGTCCTCCCACTCATCCACATCCTGCTCATAATCGAGTTCAAACACATCCTTGTCATCCATCTCACCCCTGTTGTCAACACCACCCCTCATTCGCAAATTACTCGCCACAACTTATTCTGGGCCCTCATGGCGCACACCATCTCTGCGTGAACCCCGATCCAGTGGTGTAGAGAGGGCCACCGAAGACCCCTCTAGTGCTTCAGACCAACGTGCAGGGGCCGTGTTGCGCCCCGTTGGCATCACCTTCTTTCTGCCAGCCTCAGACACGGGCATTGTCCTTCCTCGCCCACCTTGGCCGTATGTGCCACTGGGACTCACCGCGCTGATCAAATCTCCGGCTGCACAAGCCTCCTGACCCCTCCCCTCCTCTACCTGAGGCACCCAGACTCAACTGCCTGACCCCATACCAGTAGGCGGGGGTCCCATCCCCTCAATACCTTCAGCCACTCTTTTTAGCTGCCTGCCTTGTGTCCCTGCTTCGTCCCTGTCTCTGCACAGCTGTGCCCACCTTTCTTCTGTCTCCGCCACAATGTGGTGCCTCCAAATCCCTAGCTTTGACCAGGTCCCACCTGCCCTTCCTATCCCTGCCCCCCAACCCCCCAGCTCTGGCCCTGCTGGTCCCTCCCCGCCCCCAGCTTTGACTTTTTTGACCTGCCCACTCCCTGTCCTGGCCTTAATAGGCCCACCTTTTGCTTTGCCCACACACTTACCCCTTTTTTTAATTGGGGGCCCGGGGCCCTTCACTAGTGTTGCACCACCCTTGGGGCAAGAAAGCTCTAAAGCGGCCCACTCAGTACTGGGCCCGGGCAAAACTTGCTCCTCTTCCTCTATGGCCAACTCAGACCCATCAGGAATTATTTGCTCTTGGGCGTCCCCAGGGGCCTCTTCTCCCAAAAGCTCTGGCCCTGCTGCCCCTGCTGCCCCTGCTGCACCCACCTCTGTCTGCCCAGTGCCAAGTTCCTAGGTGTCTAGGGAAGGGCTGGACGTACCTCACGCCCACCCTCCGTTGATTTTTTTAGTTTTTTGACCCCCCCCTTTCAGGTGAAGTACACGCGGCTATGACTGCCGCTACTCGGCTCGACAAGATGCGCGTCTGCCGCACCATGCCGACCCAGGCCTGGTCGAGTACGCCAGGCCTGAGCAGATCGGCTCGGCCGGCTTCACTGATAATGCGAAGCGCGGTCTTCACCGCTTCAGGGTCGTGGCTTGTTGCCATGGCGCTGAAGCAACAGTGGCGTTATGCCGTTTGACAGAAGTGT
This sequence comes from Pleurodeles waltl, assembly GCF_031143425.1. Taxonomy (NCBI): domain Eukaryota; kingdom Metazoa; phylum Chordata; class Amphibia; order Caudata; family Salamandridae; genus Pleurodeles; species Pleurodeles waltl. The sequence continues at coordinate 402,992,519 of NC_090440.1, forward strand.
TCCGGCAAGGCTTAATGCCTAAGGCCGGTAAACAAAGTACACTGCCTGCCTACACCCAGAAAAAACCTCCCTCGGCCAAATTCCACTCCGCTTGATGATCGGCGTGGAAAGAGGCTGATCCCTCCCCCCACACCCCTTTTATCTTCCCACCCGTAGACCCACCTACCTGCAACCTATCCTGTTCTCTGGGGTCACCTTCCATCTCCCGAATGTACCCGCAGAGAGACTAGGGCGGGTCTCCCTCTCCGCGGGTCCCTCCAATTCATTAAAGCAGTGCTCTTGTAATCTCTGTCTGTGACAAAGATAACAAAAACAAACTCTTCTTTCCCATTGTTCCCTAAAATAGTCACAAGTTGTTTTCAAATTCAGTTTTCACAGCTCAGCCCCAGAACAATGTTTAGTTTGTGTTGCCAGCCAACACACTCTTGAACATCCAAATTTATCATTTTTAATTGATTCTATTTATCTATTTATGTTATTTATATAGCGCGCCCATGGCCTGGAGGCATCAGCTGATCTTTTGCAGTGCACCATTTACCCATCAGTGCAAACAGAGTCCTCAGTCACGTTCCTAAAAGGAATGACATGCCTCTTCCTCTCAGCTAAGATACGCTGGCATCAGTCTGAGGTACAAATGCTGGAAGGGGTGACATCTTCCTGCCTTATTTTCACTGGCCCCAAACTGAGGCTTCCAGTCCGTCTTTTATTTCCTAGGCAGTTGAAGATGTAGCAAACACTTCAAACAATGCTCTTCTGTCAACACTTCCAACGCGCTCTACAACATTCAGGCTTGTGAGAACCTGCTGCGTGGAAACTGCGCGCAGCATGAACCACACAGTTGAAAAGGCAAAGTTGACAAACTGGTCTTCTGCTTGTAACCAGCATATAACTCTAAAGATTGCATAAGGGATACCTGCCAACTTTGTGATTGCTTGCGTGTGACATTTCTGTAGTTTCAATGTGCATAGGAGTGACATTCTTCTGCTAAACATGTGACTCTTCAAATTACACATTTTCGCAAGTAAATCAAAGCTGTAACTATTATTTCAGTTCCTCCGTGAATTTTGTATTATTGTATTTAGACATTAACATATTAGTTGAAGCAAAGCCTTCTAAATTCACAAAAGTGCTATGAAAACAAAGCGTAATCAGTGTTACAGGTCTGAGGCTATGAAAAACTATGCCCAGGGCACTGCATAGTGAAAGCAGAGGCACTTCAGCAGCCCCGAAACTACCTCCGGCATTCCCCAGAATAAATAACCAAGTTTACAGTCAGCAATTGAACGTCCCCTAACCTAATTTAAGCGATAGACAGCAATGTGATTCCTCCTAGCAGCTGCAGAAAAGTAAGATTTTATTTATACCCAGATAAATAGATGCTACATAAATTGCTGCAGTGAAGAAACCAAGGACTGGAATCAGACAAGCTGTGCACAACGGCAAAAAGAAAACAATCATGGACGGTAAAAACAGGTGAAACTTTTCCAAACCCAACTAAAATGCAAACCATGATTAATCTTAAGGGGCAACCTGTTCTTTGCAAGTATTCCTACTGTCAGTGTGTCATCTGGAGTCGCCATCTTGGTGCCCAACATCAGGTGAAGTACATGGAGGCAGGCTGGGGCTCAAACATACAATTTAAGCCCGGGGCGGCCATCCAGAGTAGAAAGAAAGGACCCAAAGTAGCACCAAAAGGCTGAACATAGTATTCAGGGTCTGAACGCTGCTGAGCATCTGTAAACCTTCAGAGGCATTGTGCCTAGCAGAGCGAAACAATGGTCACACAAGCAACCCAGAGTAATTGAGAAGCATCAGGCTCCCCATCTTAACACAAAAACACTAGATGCTGCTTTAATCCAAAAGTGCACAGTTGCTGTGGAAGACGCAAAGAGGGAAACATGAGTGTGATGGTGGCCTAATGTGGTTGTTCTGTAGAAAGGGGCAAACCAGTCTAGAGCAGACTTAGAGTTGCCATTTTACCAAAAGAAAAATACTAGCCATTTGTTCATGCTTTGAGAGTTTGCAAGGCCCGGACCTAATACTTAAATAGAAGTTCATATAAAATCATCCCTATGAATTTTTAACATGGCTTTGCAGCCTTTGTTTACTTTAACTATCAGTGATGGATCAGTAAGGCAGCTCTAGAGCAATTTTTAAAGTGCTTTCTTTTTACATTTGTAGTTACCGTGGGAATGCATTCTACCCATTGCTTACATTTAGTTTCAAAGTCACATTGTCAGGCTTTCTATTTGCTGGCTTCATTTGTTTCAGGCTGTCCAGAGTGAGTTTGCCCACCCAAGGATCAAAGCCTTTTTTTCACACTACCTCTCCTTGCATTCATCCTTGAATGGTACTTTATGTTAACAGGCCTGTAAATCTTGTTTTAATCTTGTCACATTTGCTGTGCTTTCAAAGACAGAGCTCAAATGACAGGCTCTAACTTCCGTGGTAGCTTGGTGTGTACTTTTCTTTCTCTAATTTCAAAGTGAGATGATTTATGTGACAATCTTGCTGGATGCTGAGGGTATGGAAGGCTTTTTTTCTATCACACATCACCATTTAAATCAAGTGTTTAAGAATTTCAGAATTAGGAAAGCACAAATGAAGCAGATTTTTTGTTACTTCTGAAGTGTATTGGATAGAAATACGAGCAAGTATGATAAAATGATCAAAAAAAATCAATACAGTAGGAAATACCATTTCAACACATTATTGTTTGTAAGCTGTATCGTTTTATTAATAAAACTGTGCAAATGTAATGGTCATTTCAATTGAAAATGTGGTGTCTGTAATGGCAACGTGCTACAGCACCAGGCATACTTCACTCCACACCACTTCACTCTACTCTGTACCACTCCATGCAATAACACTCTACTCTGCACCACTCCACTTTATATCACTTACCGCCACTGCACTCTGCACCAATGCACTCTACTCCACTCAGCGCCACTCTACTTTATGCCATTGCACTCTCCGCCACTTCACTTTATGCTTCTCTACTCTACTCTGCACCACACTACTCTATGCAAATGCACTGTACACCACTCTACTATCCATCACTGCACTCTTTGCCACTGCAATCTACACCACTCCAGTCTAGGCCACTCCATTTTACTCTCCACAACTCCACTCTACTTCACTCTACTCCACTCTGCAACACTGCACTCTACACCACTCTACTCAATGCCAATACACTCTACGCCAATACAATCTACTTTGTATCACTCAACTCTATGCCCCTGCATTCTACACCAATCCACTGTATGCCACTATAATCTACTCTGTACAACAACACTCCATGCCAGTGCACTCTACACCACTTTAAGCTATTCCATTACACTCTATGCCACTCTACTCCACACCACTCAGCTCTACCATTCACCATTCAACTCTACACCACTTCACCCTACTCTGAAACAATCTACTCTACACCACTGTGCTCTATACCACTCTACTCCATGCAACTGCACTCTCTGCCACTCTACTCTAAACCACTGCACTCTACACCACTGCAATAAACTCTGCACCACTGTACTGTATGCCACTGCTCTCTACAGCACCCTACTCTACATCACTGCACTATACACCACTCTAAACCACTGTACTCTATGACATTCTACTCTGCAACACTACACTCTCTGCCACCAAACTCTATGCCACTCTACTCTGAATTGCTGCACTTTATGCCAATGCACTCTATGCCACTCTACTTTGCATCACTGCACTCTATGCCACTGCACTTGGCATCACTCCACTCTATGTCACTCCACTCTACACCACTCCACTCTGCACCTCTCTACGTCTATGCACTCTATGCCACTCTACCCTATTCCACTCTACTCTAAGCCACTGTACTCTATGCCACTGCACTCTATGTCACTCTGCTCTGTACCACTGCACTCTACACCAATGCATTCTACAACGCCGCATTGTGCACAGCTGAATTCCATGCTGCAGCACTCTACGTCTCTGCACTCTATACCTCTTTACACTGCAACACTTTACGCCAATGTATTCTACACCAGTCCACTCTACTATATGCCACTCTACTACACACTACTGTACGTGACTCCGCTTTACTCCACTCAATAAACAATGTATGGCACTCAACAAAACTCTACTCTACTTTCTGCCACTACACTCTACGATATTCCACACCACTATTCTCTATGCCACTAACGTTTAGCCATGCTGAATAGCAGCCACGCTGGTGTACAGCATGGCTAAAACAGATTGGCAAAGCCAATAACTCTTGCGGAGGCAAGAGCAATTGACCTGGCAAATGCTTGTTAAATTTGTTATTCTCGATGGGACATTATAATGCCAGTCATGCTGGTCAGGTGGAAACCTTAGGAGCAGTAAGGATATGCAACTTAAATAAAAGAAACCAAAAACGACCCAGAGACAGATGAGACTAAACAAGACATCCTTAGAAGAGTTAGACAGCCGCTCGCTTCCGGGATGGAAAATCAACTATCACAGTCACGCCAGTTTGTGCCAACAATGGTCCGCTTGCGTTCCAATTCTGTCTTTTCTCCTCTGTCTCTTCTACAGTTCTCCGCTCCTCTGTCACCAGTGTTGACGCTACCGCTTTCCCCACAGTCTTTACCTAGTCCCCCCACCGCCTTCCTTTACTGCTGCTAGAGGGTGGTGGGAGCTATGTCATTGCTGTTCTTGTAGCACTACAAAAACATCCTGCTGTCGGCTCGACCACCTCTACACAGAACACTGTGAGGGATCGTGCCACTTGGTCTAGGTGGCTGCGGGAAGGGCAGAAACAGACGACCTGCCACAGTTATTGTGGCACGTGACTGAGAAAACCATTAACGGTGCCGGGTTCACTTGCGGCTAGGTCCCGCACTTGTTGTTTATCAGAGATACTATTGCCATATCCACGTGGCCCAGGGAGGCCTTACTGCAGGCTCACAATTTGTTTTTGAAGTACCTTAAACCGCACTGCTGCTAAAGAAACTGAAAAATAATTTTACCCCATAGAAACTCCAGGCCCAGCCTGTGACAGGCAGCAGCACAGAAAGCCAACAAGTGGGTTCAGCTGGCTGTTATGCGTGACTAATGCATTTTAGTACGAGGGTGTAGACACAGCACCAAAATGCGTTAGTTCAACTCCTGGTGCGTGGTACTTGCCACGGCTGCTAAGGTAGTCCTTGTAGCCACAAAGACAGTACCTGAAAGGTGCAATCCAACCAAGATATTTTATAATTACTCAGGCTTTTGTTTCTGCTCGTTCTCCTCTCCTTTGTTACAGCTATACCATTCAGCCAGTTAGCATTTACAGATCTTGATGTCCAGTAAGCATAGAAGATGCTCTCGCATAGCATCTATCACTAATAGTTCTTGTAATCCTGGGAGCATGAAATCTTGTCATTTGATCCTCTGCTGCACGGCTATTCTCCCACTACCTTACTTCTCCTGTTATATCTTAACTGCATTTCTCTTTAGTGTATTTTACGTTAACTCTTGGGTGTGCTAAATATGTTTCTCTTGCTACACTTATGGGAAAGCAGTTGTCATATAATATCAGAACTTCCTGATCTAATGATACTTGTTCACTCACAGCTGTACTCAGTTCCTTAAAGCGGTGCCTTTGTAATCCCCGGGCTGCCTTGTGGATTGGCACTAACAGGGTCTGTTCCTTTAAGTAGCAATTCATCCAGTTATTCTTCATTTCTGTGTATTTTTCTGTTCTGTCTCCCTCTCTTCTGTACTTCTCACTTTACTTGCTCCAGTTTCATCTCCAGATCGCCTCGTCGCCACAGTTGTAATCCAAGTTATTAAGTGGCACAGGAATCAGGCAGAGCTGGATCGAGTCATAATATTTTACTTCATTTATCAGGGTACAGGCAAAAAATCGAATAGGAGAGAGCTAGATAGATAGATAGATAGATAGATAGATAGATAGATAGATAGATAGATAGATAGATAGATAGATAGATCATGCTCATCCTCTAGGGGCTGTATTATACATTGTGCCCCAGAACTGCAAAGGGTGTGTTCGTTGCTTTGTGTGCCCAAGGCAACAATAGTATTACAGAAGGGGCTGCAGGTGCTTGTGTTTCCCCTTCTTAAATAGGGATGGTGCTGGTGCACATGTAGCACCAGCGCTATCATGCAAGGGTGTTCACTTATTTATATGGGGGTGTGGCCCCATGTAAATGAGGGAATCTCTTTGCTTCTGCGCCTGCGCAGTAATAAAGATGCAGGTGCAGACACAGGCAGGCCCTTAGAAGGCGCCACAAAAAGGTGGTGTACTATCAGTGTGCTTGCTGAAGGCAGCCTCTGGAAGGGGGGAAATGGGTCCGATGGAGCCCCAGATATCCCTCTGCAGATGGGTGCAGTCACTCACTGAACCTGCAAGATGATCTCTCTACCCAGATGAAAGGGCATGCAGGTTGCTGCCTGCACAGAGAAACATCGAGTGGTTTGGAAATAGCTTCTCCATATTTCACTGAATGTGCTGCCTTAGGCAGCGTGAGTTCACGTCTGCCCCGGGGGGCAGCAAATCCATTGTAATATGGTGCCCAACCCCTGTTTGTGCCCAGCACACTAGTTTGAATGTGCGCTGTGGTAAAAACAGGGAAAGGCAGCCTATTTGTAAAACGCCCCCAGCTCTACAATGCCTGGACTAACAATCCCTGGTGCAACCTGTGGAGCTGGAACATTCCACACACTGACATCATACACCCATGCTCTTAATACAGTCATGTAGGAAATAGGAACACACAGGATAACACTGTTGCTATGTGGGTTTGGCATCTCTTCAGAAAACATCCTTGCTTCCTGATTTGGTTCCCCTTTTGGTTTTGGAAGCTTTGACAATAAACCTATTTGAGCTGCGTAAAAGACTTGTTTTAGGATTTTTGTAACCCGAAGGTGGGATTACTGGCAGTCATCATTTTGGCTACAAAATTAGGGAACCATTTTCGTTAGTCCAACGGGAATCCTTCAACGGGATCCAGCTTTCCGTCATATAGTCAAATTGAAAGAAATGTTTCATAATTAAACGTTTTGTACAAATAACAATCTTAACATGCAACACAAATATGTATTTACTGTGCATTTTGCACGTTTTAATTGGTTGTAGTTAGCATAGGCCGCACTTAAAATGGCCAATGTTAGTCTGCCATGTTTCTTCCCGTTGTGTACCTCCCTTTTTTATTTCAGGAAAAAAGCTGCACCAGCAACTTGAACGTTATGCTATCCTTGGAGCATACAGTAAAGAGCACCTGGAAGAGAACATCTTAGAATTAATGTATAATCTTATGTTGCACGTAACTGAAGTAAGAAGGATGCTGAGAGAGAATTAGTTGTACTTAAACTGCTGAATATACTGAATCTTCCTTATCAATATGTACTGTAACCTGATTGGTCCCCTACATGGGACAGTATGTAGATGTAGCGAAATATAGAAAAAATGATTATAAAATATCCCAATGCAAATTTACTTCAGAAATGCCTTCCCCACTCGCTAGAAGCTTTACTTAATTTTTTGATGCTGTCTTTCAGAGGCTTTACATGCCAACATATTCTTCCTAACATCTTCCCAACTTTCCGTACTTTTCCTAGCTTAGCTGAGTATGGTTTTCCTTCATGAGAAATTGAGTTTGCTTGATTTAATTTGGGACAACTTCATAATAGTTCGTCTTTGCATTTTTGAGTTCAATATCTTTGAAATATATTTACTAATTCATTCATGGCTATTGAATTACAACTAATTTGATTATTTTAATTTGTAACTTTGTTAACGCTTTAATACACCTTCTTGGTTTGGAAATTTGATACTCCGTCTTCTTTGTTGGGCCATGTCTTTGTGTTATTGAAATGCCCTTATTGTCATGTCAGCCTCAGTTTGAACAAAATATCTATCCACATGAGTGCAACCTAAACTTGAGTGTGTACTAACATTTGCACAGTACAAAGCGCTACATCAATAACAAAACTCCAACACTAAGGAGTGTTTCTACCATCTTTAAATGATGAATTGTTTTCCCAAGAAGTGTCTTTTCACACCTGGCTTGCCCTGTGTATGTGTGGGCCTAAGGTGTGGCTAAGTATGAAAGGAACACCCAGTCTAGAGCTCTCTGCTTATCTGTGAGACTTCCACTGGCTGCAGCTCTTGGGTGTGACTCACTATGAAAACTAGACATGGTGTTTACATCTTACCTTGCCTTTGAGACTTCTGAACAAGATGTAGCAGCACCTATTCAGGCTTCAGCTCCTGAGAATCCAGACCAGCTGATACCAGTTCTTCACAAGCACTCCTTTGCAACTTAATCAAGCTTTCCAATGCCGAGGTGTTAGGACTCTGCATCTCCAGTGTCCTAGTTCCAGCACCTGCTTCACAGTTCATGCATCGAAAACTGCTTGAATAGCAAAACGCAAGTAAGATGGTAAATCACTCAGGGTTTCAGTTGGCTAGTCTTTTCACCTTTTCTAATAGTTTTGAAACAAAAGACTGCATATGGGATTAGTTTGCCAACTGCAGACTTTGGGTTCCATGCAGGTAGACACTGATTCTTAGTATTTTTAGAACTTAGGACTCTCAGTTTTCATCTCAATGCATGCCATAATTCATGGAGGCAAAGTTTATTCCAGAAACTTTACCAAGAATGTGTCCCAGTATAAAGGAATTGAATTTATTCAATATTATTCAGTGCCTAATTTGTAAAAGAATAAGTGCCTGGGCCCAAAGTTTTGCTCTGAAGGTAGCGATCGTCATTATTGAGGTTCGGGGTTATGCTGAAAACCAAGGCTTTAAAGTCGTGAGTCCACCTAATGCCTCTTCAATCCACCACCTGACAGTCCCTGACTCTTTTTTATGACTCTTGCAGGTTCTTTTTCATTCCTGCTTTTCCATATATCTCTGCTTTTTCATCTCTTTCTTCCCCCTTCTTTCCTTGTTTTATGTTTTTCTCACTCTGTTGCGGGAAAATAAGTGCCAATTCCCTTAGAACTGCTTATACCCCTGCAACTGCAGGCTCAAAATAAGCACTGATATCATTTCAGTAGTAGAGACCTGTGTTACCCTTGCTGTATTATGTCCACAGCACAACTGAATATCATAGATAGCTAGTAACAGACAGAGGGGCCAGGACATGTCTCATTAGCAGGTCTATAACCATGCAGCGAAATCCAAGGTTGATTCATAGCATTCTTACACCCAATATCACACACAGCACACAGGACATGACCAGACTGTGGACACACACCAGTAAAATAGGTATGGACCATACAGCGCAAAAGGCGTGTTCTCTCTCTGTCCCATTAACCCTTTACACGCTCGCATTTGTTGCTTGCCTGATGATACTTAATGGCAGCCAGGATGAGCCTGATGTTGAAGCATGTCACTATTAGAGTGAGTGAAGGTTATTTGTAAAAAGCAAATTTGCTTTTCCTTTAACCCCTTCGCTGCCAGGCCTTTTCCCCCTCCTGTGCCAGGCCTTTTTTTGCCTATTTGGGGCAGTTCGCGCTTAGGCCCTCATAACTTTTTGTTCACATAAGCTAACCAAGCCAAATTTGCGTCCTTTTTTTCCAACATCCTAGGGATTCTAGAGGTACCCAGACTTTGTGGGTTCCCTTGAAGGAGGCCAAGAAATTGGCCAAAATACAGTGAAAATTTCGTTTTTTTCAAAAAAATTGGAAAAAGTGGCTGCAGAAGAAGGCTTGTGGTTTTTCCCCTGAAAATGGCATCAACAAAGGGTTTGCGGTGCTAAACTCAGCAGCTTCCCAGCTTTCAGGAACAGGCAGACTTGAATCAGAAAACCCAATTTTTCAACACAATTTTGGCATTTTACTGGGGCATACCCCATTTGTGCAATTTTTTGTGCTTTCATCCTCCTTCCAGTCAGTGACAGGAATGGTCATGAAACCAATGCTGGATCCCAGAAACCTAAACATTTCTGAAAAGGAGACAAAATTCTGAATTCAGCAAGGGGTCATTTGTGTAGATCCTACAAGGGTTTCTTACAGAAAATAACAGCTGAAAAAGAAAAATATTGAAATTGAGGTGAAAAAACCATCAATTTTTCTCTACGTTTTACTCTGTAACTTTTCCCTGCAATGTCAGATTATCGAAAGCAATATACCGTTACGTCTGCTGGACTCCTCTGGTTGCGGGGATATATAGGGTTTGTAGGTTCATCAAGAACCCGAGGAACCCAGAGCCAATAAATGAGCTGCACCCTGCAGTGCGTTTTCATTCTATACCGGGTATACAGCAATTCATTTGCTGAAATATAAGGAGTAAAAAATTGCTATCAAGAAAACCTTTGCATTTCCAAAAAGGGCACAAGATAAGGTGTTGAGGAGCAGTGGTTATTTGCACATCTCTGAATTCCGGGGTGACCATAGTAGCACGTGAATTACAGGGAATTTCTCAAATAGATGTCTTTTTTACACACACTCCTATATGTGGAAGGAAAAAATGTAGAGAAAGACAAGGGGCAATAGTACTTGTTTTGCTAATCTATGTTCCCCCAAGTCTCCCGATAAAAATGGTACCTCACTTGTGTGGGTAGGCCTAGCGCCCGCGACAGGATATGCCCCAAAACACAACGTGGACACATCACAGAAAACAGAGCTGTTTTTAGCAAAGTGACTACCTGTAGATTTTGGCCTCTAGCTCAGCCGCCACCTAGGGAAACCTACCAAACCTGTGCATTTCTGAAAACTAGAGACCTAGGGGAATCCAAGGAGGGGTGACTTGTGTGGCTCGGACCAGGTTCTGTTACCCAGAATCCTTTGCAAACCTCAAAATTTGGCTAAAAAAACACATGTTCCTCACATTTCTGTGGCAGAAAGTTCTGGAATCTGAGAGGAGCCACAAATTTCCTTCCACCCAGCGTTCCCCCACGTCTCCCGATAAAAATGATACCTCACTTGTGTGGGTAGGCCTAGCACCCGCGACAGGATATGCCCCAAAACACAACGTGGACACATCACAGAAAACAGAGCTGTTTTTAGCAAAGTGACTACCTGTAGATTTTGGCCTCTAGCTCAGCCGCCACCTAGGGAAACCTACCAAACCTGTGCATTTCTGAAAACTAGAGACGTAGGGGAATCCAAGGAGGGGTGACTTGTGTGGCTCGGACCAGGTTCTGTTACCCAGAATCCTTTGCAAACCTCAAAATTTGGCTAAAAAAACACATGTTCCTCACATTTCTGTGGCAGAAAGTTCTGGAATCTGAGAGGAGCCACAAATTTCCTTCCACCCAGCGTTCCCCCACGTCTCCCGATAAAAATGATACCTCACTTGTGTGGGTAGGCCTAGCGCCCGCGACAGGATATGCCCCAAAACACAACGTGGACATAATACAGAAAACAGAGCTGTTTTTATCAAAGTGACTACCTGTAGATTTTGGCCTCTAGCTCAGCCGCCACCTAGGGAAACCTACCAAACCTGTGCATTTCTGAAAGCTAGAGACCTAGGGGAATCCACGGAGGGGTGACTTGCGGGGCTCGGACCAGGTTCTGTTACCCAGAATCCTTTGCAAACCTCAAAATTTGGCTAGAAAAACACATGTTCCTCACATTTCTGTGGCAGAAAGTTCTGGAATCTGAGAGGAGCCACAAATTTCCTTCCACCCAGCGTTCCCCCACGTCTCCCGATAAAAATGATACCTCACTTGTGTGGGTAGGCCTAGCACCCGCGACAGGATATGCCCCAAAACACAACGTGGACACATCACAGAAAACAGAGCTGTTTTTAGCAAAGTGACTACCTGTAGATTTTGGCCTCTAGCTCAGCCACCACCTAGGGAAACCTACCAAACCTGTGCATTTCTGAAAACTAGAGACCTAGGGGAATCCAAGGAGGGGTGACTTGTGTGACTCGGACCAGGTTCTGTTACCCAGAATCCTTTGCAAACCTCAAAATTTGGCTAAAAAAACACATGTTCCTCACATTTCTGTGGCAGAAAGTTCTGGAATCTGAGAGGAGCCACAAATTTCCTTCCACCCAGCGTTCCCCCACGTCTCCCGATAAAAATGATACCTCACTTGTGTGGGTAGGCCTAGCGCCCGCGACAGGATATGCCCCAAAACACAACGTGGACATATCACAGAAAACAGAGCTGTTTTTAGCAAAGTGACTACCTGTAGATTTTGGCCTCTAGCTCAGCCGCCACCTAGGGAAACCTACCAAACCTGTGCATTTCTGAAAACTAGAGACCTAGGGGAATCCACGGAGGGGTGACTTGCGAGGCTCGGACCAGGTTCTGTTACCCAGAATCCTTTGCAAACCTCAAAATTTGGCTAAAAAAACACATGTTCCTCACATTTCTGTGGCAGAAAGTTCTGGAATCTGAGAGGAGCCACAAATTTCCTTCCACCCAGCGTTCCCCCACGTCTCCCAATAAAAATGATACCTCACTTGTGTGGGTAGGCCTAGCGCCCGCAACAGGATATGCCCCAAAACACAATGTGGACATATCACAGAAAACAGAGCTGTTTTTAGCAAAGTGACTACCTGTAGATTTTGGCCTCTAGCTCAGCCGCCACCTAGGGAAACCTACCAAACCTGTGCATTTCTGAAAACTAGAGACCTAGGGGAATCCAAGGAGGGGTGACTTGTGTGGCTCGGACCAGGTTCTGTTACCCAGAATCCTTTGCAAACCTCAAAATTTGGCTAAAAAAACACATGTTCCTCACATTTCATTTCTGTGGCAGAAAGTTCTGGAATCTGAGAGGAGCCACAAATTTCCTTCCACCCAGCGTTCCCCCACGTCTCCCGATAAAAATGATACCTCACTTGTGTGGGTAGGCCTAGCGCCCGCGACAGGATATGCCCCAAAACACAACGTGGACATATCACAGAAAACAGAGCTGTTTTTAGCAAAGTGACTACCTTTAGATTTTGGCCTCTAGCTCAGCCGGCACCTGGGGAAACCTACCAAACCTGTGCATTTCTGAAAACTAGAGACCTAGGGGAATCCAAGGAGGGGTGACTTGTGTGGCTCGGACCAGGTTCTGTTACCCAGAATCCTTTGCAAACCTCAAAATTTGGCTAAAAAAACACATGTTCCTCACATTTCTGTGGCAGAAAGTTCTGGAATCTGAGAGGAGCCACAAATTTCCTTCCACCCAGCGTTCCCCCACGTCTCCCGATAAAAATGATACCTCACTTGTGTGGGTAGGACTAGCGCCCACGAAAGGAAAGGGCCCAAAACACAACGTGGACACATCACATTTTTTTATAAAAAGCAGTGCCTACCTGTGGATTTTGGCCTGTAGCTCAGCCCGCACCTGGGGAAACCTAGCAAACCAGCGCGTTTTTGAAAACTAGAAACCCAGGGGAATCCAAGATGGGGTGACTTGCGGGGTTCTGACCAGGTTATGTTACCCAGAATCCTTTGCAAACATCAAAATGTGGCCCAAAAAACACTTTTTCCTCTCATTTCGGTGACAGAAAGTTCTGGAATCTGAGAGGAGCCACAAATTTCCTTCCACCCAGCGTTCCCCTAAGTCTCTCGATAAAAATGGTGCCTCACTTCTGTGGGTAGGCCTAGCGCCCACGAAAGGAAATGGCCCAAAACACAACATGGACACAACATATTTTTTCACAGAAAACAGAGGTATTTTTTGCAAGGTGCCTACCTGTGGAGTTTGGCCTGTAGCTCAGCCGGCCCCAGGGGGGGGGGCAGAAATGGCCTAAAATAAATTTCTTCCCCCCAACCCCCACCCCCACCGGGAGCGACCCTTGCCTACGGGGTCGCTCCCCCTGCGTGACATTGGCGCCAAAAAACAAATCCCAGGTGCCTAGTGGTTTCTGCCCCCTTGGGGGCAGATTGACCTAAAATCGGCCAATCTGCCCCCAAGGGGGGCAGAAATGGCCTAAATACAATTTGCCCCCCAGGGGAGCGACCCTTGCCTGATGGGTCGCTCCCCATCTCGAAAAAAACAAAAAAAAAAAAAAAACCACAACAAAAAAATTTGCCCTGGTGCCCTGAGGGTTCTGCCCCCCCCCCCCGGGGGCAGTTCAGCCTAATAATAGGCCGATCTGCCCCCAGGGGGGCCAGAAATGGCCTAAAATAAATTTGCCCCCCCAGCCCCCACCCCTTCCCTGGAGCGACCCTTGCCTACGGGGTCGCTCCCCCTGCGTGACATTGGCGCCAAAAAACAAATCCCAGGTGCCTAGTGGTTTCTGCCCCCTTGGGGGCAGATTGACCTATAATCGGCCAATCTGCCCCCAAGGGGGGCAGAAATGGCCTAAATACAAGTTGCCCCCCAGGGGAGCGACCCTTGCCTGATGGGTCGCTCCCCATCTCGAAAAAAACAAACAAACAAAAAAAAAACACAAAAAAAAAAATTGCCCTGGTGCCCTGAGGGTTCTGCCCCCCTCTGGGGGCAGTTCGGCCTGATAATAGGCCGATCTGCCCCTAGGGAGGGCAGAAATGGCCTAAAATAAATTTGACCCCCCAACCCCCCCCCCCCCCCCCCCCGGGAGCGACCCTTGCCTACGGGGTCGCTCCCCCTGCGTGACATTGGCGCCAAAAAACAAATCCCAGGTGCCTAGTGGTTTCTACCCCCTTGGGGGCAGATTGACCTAAAATCGGCCTTGGGGGCAGAAATGGCCTAAATACAATTTGCCCCCCAGGGGAGCGACCCTTTCCTGATGGGTCGCTCCCCATCTCGAAAAAAAACAAACAAACAAAAAAAAAACACACAAAAAAAATGTGCCCTGGTGCCTAGAGGGTTCTGCCCCCCCCCTGGGGGCAGTTTGGCCTAATAATAGGCCGATCTGCCCCCAGGGGGGGCAGAAATGGCCTAAAATAAATTTGAACCCCCAACCCCCACCCCCCCCCGGGAGCGACCCTTGCCTACGGGGTCGCTCCCCCTGCGTGACATTGGCGACAAAAAACAAATCCCAGGTGCCTAGTGGTTTCTGCCCCCTTGGGGGCAGATTGACCTAAAATCGGCCAATCTGCCCCCAAGGGGGGCAGAAATGGCCTAAATACAAGTTGCCCCCCAGGGGAGCGACCCTTGCCTGATGGGTCGCTCCCCATCTCGAAAAAAAAAAAAAAAAAAAAATTGCCCTGGTGCCCTGAGGGTTCTGCCCCCCTCTGGGGGCAGTTCGGCCTGATAATAGGCCGATCTGCCCCTAGGGAGGGCAGAAATGGCCTAAAATAAATTTGACCCCCCCAACCCCCCCCCCCCCCCCCCCGGGAGAGACCCTTGCCTACGGGGTCGCTCCCCCTGCGTGACATTGGCGCCAAAAAAACAAATCCCCGGTGCCTAGTGGTTTCTGCCCCCTTGGGGGCAGATTGACCTAAAATCGGCCAATCTGCCCCCAGGGGGGCAGAAATGGTGTAAATACAATTTGCCCCCCGCCAGGGGAGCGACCCTTGCCTGATGGGTCGCTCCCCATCTCTAAAAAAACTAACAACAAAAAAAACACAAAAAAAAAACTTGCCCTGGCGCCTATAGGTTTCTGCCCCCCCTGGGGGCAGATCGGCCTAATAATAGGCCGATCTGCCCCCAGGGGGGGCAGAAATGGCCTAAAATAAATTGCCCTCCCCCCCAGGGAGCGACCCTTGCCTAAGGGGTCGCTCCCTTTGCGTGAAATTCACGCAAAGAAAAAACTCCCTGGTGTCTAGTGGTTTCTACCCCCCTTGGGGGCAGATTGGCCTCATTAAAATAGGCCAATCTGCCCCCAAGGGGGGCAGAAATGGCCAAAATATAATTTTACCCCAAGGGGAGCGACCCCACCCAAAAAAATAAAATAACACATAAAAAAAAAAAAAAAAAAAGGTCCCTGGTGCCCTAGAGGTTTCTGCCCCCCCTGGGGGCAGATCGGCCTAATAGTAGGCCGATCTGCCCCCAGGGGGGGCAGAAAAGGCCTTCCAGAAAAAATGCCCCCCATGGGAGCGACCCTTGCCCAAGTGGCCCCTTTTGTCAATATCATAAAAAAAAAAAAATCCCTGGTGTCTAGTGGGGTTTCAAAAGCCGGATTGCAAGCAATCCGGCTTTTGAAACCCTCGGAGAGACTTCAAAGGGAAGGAAATACTTTTC
The DNA here is from genome assembly GCF_031143425.1 of Pleurodeles waltl. NCBI lineage: Eukaryota > Metazoa > Chordata > Amphibia > Caudata > Salamandridae > Pleurodeles > Pleurodeles waltl. The sequence goes on from NC_090440.1 coordinate 403,008,545, forward strand.
CTTCCCTTTGAAGCCCCTCCGGGCCTCCCCGGTGATTGAAAGAGAAATGCTTTTGCATTTATTTTTCAATCGCGCTGGAAGCAGAGCTTCCAGCGCGACGAGGGAGGCCCCTGTGACACATCAGCGCGCGCGCGCTGACGTCACAGGGGGGGGGGCGGGGGTGGAAGGGGAAGGTCTTCCCCTTCCATCCCCGCCTTGGGGGGGGAGGGGGGGTGCACGGGGGGCGCGCTAGCGTGCCCCCAAGTTCCCCTGTGCCATGGACGAGATGATCTCGTCCAAGGCACAGGGGAACTGTAGCCTTGGACGAGATCATCTCGTCCAAGGCACCCAAGAGGTTAAAAATCCTAGACACCAAATTATTTAGATGTAGAGGTCTTGGGATACTGGCAGACAGATATTCACCTAGTGGCCATTGGAGCTAGGAACAACACCCATACCCACAGGCAATGCAAGAAATCTAGGGATCATCCAAGACGACAAGTGCAACATGACGGCTCAAGTCAACACAGTGAGTACTTCAAGCTTCCACATTCTAGTCATACTGCAAAATATCTTCAAATGGTTGCCTCAGAACACCAGACAAACTGTCACACAAGAGCTCATCACTAGCAGGCTGGACTACAGAAATGCTCTCTTAGCCAGAATCTCCAAACATCTCCTACACAGACTCGAGACCATCCAGAACACCGCCACAAGACTCATATTCGACCTTTCATACCACACCCCTTATCACAGCTCACCTCAGGGAGCTTCACTGTGTCCCTAGTCACAAGAACAACAAATTCAAAGGTCTCACATGCACATAAAAATCCCTACACAACACAGGACCAGAATACCTGAACAGCAACATACACGTTCACCAATCCACTAGTCATCTACACTTTGCGTCACCCACACACACCCCCTGCATCCGCAAAAGCAAAACTGGAGGTCGCTTATTCTCCTGCATCGCACCCAAGACATGGACGACTTTCCTCAACACATCAGAGCCTCCTGCTCCTGCTCACTTTCTGAGTTCAGCAAGAAGGTGAAGACCTGGCTCTTCATATATGCACCTTTGGGACCACACACCTACACACCTGCCAAAGCACCTGGATACCCTTTTGAATGATCAGTGCATTATACAAATTAACTCAACATAACATAACCTTTTTAGTTCTAAGCCTGTTCAACAATATCACGCTGTTTCCAGTTACATTCTGGGTACACAAAGTAGAAAAAAATAAAAAGTAAAATAATCAGGGTATGACCATAATTGTCAGCAAAAAAAATGAAACACATTTATTCTCGAAATCCAGGGGATTCCGGATATTGTGATGTTTAAACCTTAAACCTCATTGGAGCACGAATCAACCGCAACTTTACATATTTGCAGTCCATGTCTATCACCACCTACCTACAGCCATGATAAAGAGATTAATATCTTGCGGCTCTCAATTACATGTGAATCATAGGACAGGCACTGTGAAGTACGCAGAACATTCCTCTCCTCTAAAGAAATCCTTACGCGATCAGATTGGAATATGTTCAGGACATTTATGGGCATTACTTATCACTCTAATTCCTGCATTTTAAACACTTAAGATTACAGCTGATACACTAACCCCTAAACCTAACAAGCATTTGCAATGCAATAGGTCCCGCATTTGATTGAGTTAGAGCTATTGGCGTTGTAAATGCATACCTGGACTTTTCTTGCCACATAAATTGGTCAACATTGTCACATAATTGGTCCTCCCTGCCACATAAATCCAGTGGCCCTGCATATAACTAAAGCACTTCCATTTACCTTCTTCTATCTGCAGCAAAAAATGAAAATATTGACATTATTTCTTTGCAATGCAATAAGTCTCGCAGTTGTGAGAGTTGGAGCTAATGGCATTGTAAATGACAATGTCTTTTATCTATGTGTTTTGGTTTGGTGTGTAGTGGATGTATGAACAGAGACGCAGCCGCAGCACTGCCTAGAGAACTAAGAATGGGGAATTACCACTGGAAACAGAGAGAAAGCTACAGCACTGCCTAGAGAACTCAGAATGGTGGAGTTACCAACGAGACCAGAGAAGCAGCTGCAGCCCTGTCTAGTGGACTAAGAATTAGGAATTACCAGTGGGACCGGAGAAGCAGCAGCTGCAATGTCTAGTCTAATGAGGAAATACCACTGGGACCAGAGAAGCAGCTAGCAGGATTGCCTAGAGGACCTAGAATGAAGAATTACTGATGGGACCAGAGAAGCACCTTGCAGCATTGTGTAGAGGACTTAGAATGAGGAATTACCAAGGTACCAGAGAAGCAGCTAGCAGCACTTCCTAGAGGACTAAGAATGAGGAATTACCACTGGGATCAGAGAAGCAGCTTCAGCGCTGTCTGGAGGACTTAGAATGAGGAATTATCATTGGGATCAGAGAAGCAGCTGCAGCTTTGTCTACACCACGGTGTAATGAGATGGGAAACTTGGGGAGATACAGAAGTTATGCACATTGTGCAGTACTTACTAACAGGTGGTGCAATAGGTGCAGCGCACCCGAGCCTAGAGCTTTGGGGTATCTTGTGTTTTAACTACTGAACAGGGGGTAGGTTGGCCAATTTCACATGGCTGCATTAGGGCCCATATCATCCTTCTTATGTCAATGCTTACTAACATCTGTCACTTACAATGCTGTCTATTACAGTTTTGCTTGTAAGTTTCGTTTGCGTCAAAGTGAGTGAGTGCATGTGCATTTTGCAGACTTGAGGACTGAGTCAGCCTCTAAGTGATATGCTCTGTAGAATTTAATACAGGGATATGGCGCTCGTGAAATGAACATGATTGTAAACACTGCACAACACAAAAAACCAACAATATTTCAAAATTAAACATGGACTTCACTGCACAGTTTGGCCTATATTACGAAGTACTAAAGAAATGTAAAAGAAAACATGTCACCAAATATAGAATCATAATAGTCAGCCATCCTGTAAATACACAGCCATTTCCTTTTACACGATAAAGCTTATTATGTCTTGCTTAACTAGTGATATAATTAAAGCCTAAATAGGAAATATACATTCATCATGATTGCTTTAGTCAACATGAGGGGTAGTGTTAGACCTGGCAGCTTTTTAGCATTTTTCCCCTGTCTTTTTGCTTTCTGACCTCATGTTTTTATGGTATACTGAACTCTTTTTTGCTGGTTTATTGACTCTGCGCACTTTACCACTGCTGATCAGTGCTAAAGTGCAAGTGCTCTCTATGTAAGTTGTATTGGTGATTGGTTTATCCATGATTGGCATATTTGATTTACTAGTAAGTCCCTAGTAAAGTGCACTACAGGTGCCCAGGGCCTGCAAATCAAATGCTACTAGTGGACCTGCAACACTGTTTGTGCCACCCATATTAATAGCTCTGTAAGCATGGCTCAGACCTGCCACTGCAGTGTCGGTGTGTGCAGTTTTAAACTGCCAATTCAATTTGGCAAGTGTACCCACTTGCCAGGCCTAAACCTTCCCTTTTACTACATGTAAGGCACCCCTAACGTAGATCCCAGGTAGCCCGTAGGCAGGGTGCAGTGTATTTAAAAGGTAGGACAGGTACTGGTGTGTTTTACATGCCCTAACAGTGAAATACTGCCAAATTCGGTTTTCACTGTTGCAAGGCCTATCTCTCTCATAGGTTAACATGGTGGCTGCCTTTAAACATCCTTAAAGTGCAGTTTCCCTTTGAGAGCAGATAGAAATAGGGAGTTTGGGGCCTCTGAACTCACAATTTAAAAATACATATTTTAGTGAAGTTGGTTTTTAGATTGTTAGTTGGAAAATGCCACTTTTAGAAAGTAGGCATTTTCTTGCTTAAACTATTCTGTGACTCTGCCTGTTTGTGGATTCCCTGTCTGTGTTAGTTCGACAGTTGGGCTGTTTACACCTCTCCTCTAGACAGTGACACAAAGGGAGCTGGGGTGTAACCCGCATATCCTGATGAGTTATCTGAGCTAGAGTGGAGCGAGGAGTGGTCACTTACACCTGAAAGGACTGGGCCTGCCCTCACAAAATGCAGTCTCCAACCCCCTGGTGTGTGTCTGGGGCCTGGCCTGGACAAGGCAGGATCTTGCAAACAAGAGAGACTTCCCTTTGAAGTTTGCCTACTTCAAAGGCAGAAAGGGGTATAAGTAGTGGACCCAAAACCCCAGACTTTTAGAATCTTTCTTGAATCAAGAGGAACCTCTGCCAAGGAGAAGAACTGAAGAGCTGGAGGAGGAGTGCTGCCCCTTTGCTGTGTTGCTTTGCTGGGTTTAGCCTGCAGTTGCTATTTCTGCCTTAAAAGAGAGCAAACAGTGAACTTTGCTGTGTCTCCTGCTTGTAAAAGTTCTCCAAGGGTTTGGAGTAGAGCTTGCCTCCTGTTGGAAGTCTCAGGGACACCAAAGACTTCAGTTTCATCTGCCTGCAGTACGGGGAACTGTGTGTTTTGTGCTGTTTAAGAAGAAAGACCACCGTGACGCCACCAACAACGCTACTGGCCTGCACTGTGACCTGCCAACGCCACACGGAGTCACACTGCCCCGCTTTGCATCGCAACCCAGGTCTCACGACGCTGCCATCTGACGCCACCACTATGCCACTGTGCGTCCCGCACTCTGGCATTGCCTTGCTTACACCACAGCCCGGGCAACCCCGAGGTTGCCTCTCCTGCTCACACCGGTGCCGCTGCCTGCACCGTGGCCTGTGGACATCGCTCATGTGGTACACGAACCCGCACTGCAGTCCTGGTCCACTAACGTCAGCTTCATCGACTCCAGTGTCGTCACCAGACATCTCTGCTTGCACTGTGGCCTGCGGACACCGCACGTGAGGTACACGAAACACAAAGCCCATCCTGCACTGCCAGCTTGGGCCTACCGACGACAGTGCTTCAGCAGCGACAATGCCGCTGCCTGCTCCATGACTTGGTGACACGGCATGTTGCACCGCCTCGTTTCACACCGCAGCTCAGGTCTCACCGATGCTACTGGATGGCGTCAGCCTGCACCAGGACTTGTGGGCACCGCACGTCTCCTCATCCCGCTTCGCACCTCAACCCCGACTCCAACCACGCCAGTGCTCTTGACTTCATCAGCCCAGAGTTCGATCCGCAATGCGTGTGACTTCAAGGGCCCGACGACCCCTGCACCGACTCTGCTATCCGGATCTCATCGTGAGGATCACAACGCCCTGCAATTCCAAAGGTACTGTTTGCAGGTCTTCCAGACATCATAGCTGGTCAGGGATGCCGCAGTCATGTTGATCACAACACCGTGATAGCCCTAGGCCGAGCTATTGATTCCAAGGAACTGTCTTTTTGAGTAATTCTTGCAGAATTCATATTTTTACTACAGTATGTTGGATTTTTATCATATCTGGTCTTGGTTTATATAGATAAATATTGGCTATTTTTCTGAAACTGGTTTGTTGTCCTTTTGTAGTTTTTTCACTTTGTTACTGTGTGTTATGTGTAAATGTTTTACACATTGCTGCTGAGATAAGCCTGGTTGCTCATGCCAAGCTACCAAGGGGGTGAGCAGGGGTTATCTGAGTGGGTATCTCCCTTATCCTGACTAGAGTGAGGGTCCACAATGAGTGATGCACACTTGGAGGTCAAGTGAGACCTGCAGAGAGGGCTCACGTGCAGCACAGTGGATAAGTGCCAGGTACAGCGGAAAGGCACATCTTAGGGCCGGCGACAGCAGGGAGGGTTGATCACATGTAGTGCAGTGAGGGCGTGTAGGAGAAAACATTCTGCTCTTAATTTATTGAAGTAAAAAGCGCAGATATATTGGCCCATATTTATAAAAACTTTGCGCTGCCTTTGCATCATTTGTTTTAGCAAAAGCGGTGAAAACCTACCCTCATATTTATATTTTGACGTTAGACCCTTTTAGCATCAAAATATCTGAGTTAACATCATTCTTTGGGAGTGTTAACCCACCTTGAGTTGTTTTGCAACAATGATATGGAAGATAGGAGTTCCCTTCCTAAAAATGACTCTAGCCCTCTAGTGTCATATTTACTGCCTGATGCAAAAACAACATACAGGAAGGAATCGGTCTCAAGAAATGACGCAAAGCCTGATTTATGTCAAAGGTTAAGCCTGGTCAGAACCAGGCATTAAAATGAGGCCCAAACACCACAACTCAGGGAAAACACACAGAAGGAGCACTGGCCACCTCCTGGACAACATGGAACTGATAATGCTCCAGCTTGGCACACGCCGCAGATGAAAATGACAACAACAGGTCCCTCCAGCACCACCACAGCAACCCCAAACACTACCACAGCAGCCACAAAGGCAGCGCAGAAGGCAGGAGAGGATATTCCGACAGCGCACAACCATCCTTGGGCTCAGGGAACAAGATTTCATCAGAACCTACCGTCTGAAACAGGAGTCCATTGTAAGCCTGCTGAACCACATAGCGCCAGACATCATTGCAAGGGTGGAAATTCCAACTAATATACCACCCATGACCAAACTCCTCGTAATCCTCCATATGCTGGCGTCAGGATCATTCCAGACAACGGGTGCACAAGTGGCTGGTATCTCCCTGCCATCCTTCTCGACCTTCCTACCAAAGGTTCTGGATGCAATCATCGGCCTCACACCCCACCACATCTGCTTCCCAAATGCCCAGCAACTGCAGCAGGAGATCAAGCAAGGTTTCTACCGAATTGCTGGGCTCCCGCATATGCTGGGTGCAATGGACTGCACCCATGTCCACCTTGTACCACCTGCTGCAACCAAACACCTCTACAGGAACCGCAAACATACCCATTCCATAAATGTGAAAGCCACTGTGGACCACCATGGGCTATTCACAAACATCCTAGCCAAATATCCCGGCAGCATCCATGATGCCTCCATACACCGCATTCACTGCACATCATATAGACATATTCTGGCATTCCACCATCAACGAGCAGTTCCTGGATGGGCAGTATGGCAATGGCCTACTTGTAGGTAAGCCAACGTACCAACCAATACACAGATAATACACAAGCCTTGTAGGACAAACAAGACATACACCACACTAAACACACATGTGCAGGGGAACACAGATGTACAGACACCAACACGTATGCCACATGCCACACTACACCCCATTCATTGCACATCATGCACACATACACACATATGTACATAATGCAGCCACAACCTGACTGGCACACCATGTGAAAGACAGGTGGGGCTAAGTTCCCTTCGCATAGAGAAGCTGGGCCCAAGCCACTGCAAGTGTCCACTGGTTGACAACAAAATACTGATTCCACACACATAACACCAAACAATGAATAACTCAGCAATGTGAGTGGCATAGGCCAGTGGTTCCCAACCTTCTGACTTCTGTGGACCCCCACGTTATCATTACTGGAACCCAGGGACCCCCAATGAATCCTTTATTAGAATCCAGGGAGGCCCCATTGAGTCATTATTGAAAGCTGGAGACTTAGGCCCTCATTATGACAATGGGGGTAAATCCCACTTACCGCCACGCTGACTGCTGACAACATATCGCCACCACAGCAAATATCTGTTCACCATATTATGACACACACACACCAATCTGTCACTATTCAGCCACACACACAAGTGCACCAGACCAAAGGTCAGTGATAAACTTGCGGCTATATTATGACATACACACACCAATCGGTCACTATTCAGCCACACACAAAAGTTTGCCAGACCAAAGGTCAGTGATAAACTGGCAGAATCAAAACCCGCACCGTTACGCCAACAGAACTACGCCCATCACATTATGACCCACGAATCACCACGGTGGACATACAATTGTGATAAACCATTGGCGGTACATACCTCTGCGCTCAAAATACACAAACACATACAAAGCAGCACCACATTGGACAATTCAAACTACACACACCTGACACCCATACACACACCACACCCACACCACTATAAAACACACACCCACAGTACTCACAACCCTTTACCATTACAAACAATTGCAACGAGATAGACAGCACGACCAAAAGACAAGACCAGAACCACACACAACAATCACCTATACACCACCCATGCACCTCACAACACACACCCCGACACATCACCCTACACACCGTCACCAACACTACTCACACAACACCCATGGCACCACAACAACACCCCAAATTCTCAGAGAAGGAGCTAAGGGTCATGGTAGAGGAAATAATCTGGGTAGAGCCACAGCTATTTGTAGTACAGGTGCAGCAGATATCCATTGCTAGGAAGATGGAGCTATGGCGGAGGATCGGGGACAGGGTCAACGCCGTGGGACAGCACCCCAGAACAAGGGATAACATCAGGAAGAGGGAGAATGACCTACAGGGGAAGGTACGTTCCATTGCAGCAAGACAACAGCTCGCTATACAGAGGACTGACAGTGGACCCCCACTTCCTTCCCACAACTAACAACATGGGAGGAACAAGTCTTGGCAATCATGCACCCTGAGGGCCTGGCAGGAGTAGGAGGAGGACTGGACTATGGTAAGTCAACTCTTGACTACTTTCACCCCCTACCTGCATGCCATCACATACCCCACCCTCACTCCCATCACTCCACCAGTTCCCACACACCCCACCATCGCATCTCGTTCATCCCAATGCCAAGCCATGCATGTTATACCAATGCATGGACACCACTCACAGACCTGCATGGACACCTTTCACTAAAGCATGCACACTAGAGAGAATCAGCTAGCCCACCACATAGCAACTCACACAAGTTAGAGCAGCCAGGGCACATACAACCAAAGAGGGCAAGCCACCCATGCACAATATGTCACACACAGAAACAATAACACTGCATTTACATCCCCACAGGTATCCCAGTTAATGTCACCGGAGAAGAGGTGCCAGCAATTTCCAGTCCCCACACAGATGAGGCCCACAGTGATGACAGCAGCTCTGGTCGCCTGGATCTGGATGACCAACCTAGTCGATCAGGGACCTCTGGACAGTCGTTTACCCAGGCACAGTCACACACCACCACAGAGCCTCCCCCCTCAGGAAACACCACCATAGCACCCACCCAGCGTACCCATGCCTCTGTCCCCAGGACACGTCAATCAGCAGTGTGTCACCACTACAGGGACCCCAGGGCCCACCTCGCACACATAGCAATCAGGGATCTGGGGTCAGTGGGCACACGGTTCAGGGGACAGAGGCACAGGACAACCGGGAAACTGGGAGGACTGCTGTGCCCCAGGGGGAGGACAGGCCCCGGGAACCGACTCTTGAGGAGAAACTCACCGAGATCTTGGGAGCATACCAGCATTCCCAGGATACGCTGGGCCAGATCCTGGCTAATGTGCAGGAGAACAGGCGGCTCCAGTAGCAGGGGATCAGGGAGGACTTGAAGGCCATCAACACCACCCCGGTCTCCATTGCAGGGCTGCTGGCAGACATGGCCAACATTATGAGGGAGGCAGTCTTACAACAGCGGGGACCTGCCACTAGCCAGACAAATGAACTGCCCTCCACCTCCAATGCCGCGAGTGGACAGGAGGCCTCGCCAGAGGACCAACAGGCCACCAGCACCTCTCCCCCTGCAGAAGAACCACCCCACAAATGTTCCCTGAGATCCAGGCAGAAGCCAGAGACTATTGCCAAAACCCCGCCAGGAAATAAGACTCTCCTGATTGTCACCCCTGTGTCCCACTCTGTCACCCTCTCCACCTTGAACTGCCATTGCTCCCCCTCCTATGCCCTCTTGGACAATACACCTGTGCTACAAATAGACTGGAACAATACCCTGGACTTTCCTCCATCATCAACCCAGCCCATTGCACTTCACCCTTTTCTTCTTAGCACTGCAATAAACACACTTTGAAAAAAATATAAAGTATGTGAAATCATTTAAGTATGTACTCTTTTAACAAGGTTTAAACATTGTAAATGAACTGTACAGTGATGTGCACATAGGATAGACCTTTAGTTGGCTGCAGTGAACACACCAGGAGCGATAGTGGGGCACCAGCATCTGCAAAAAGATTTGCCAAAGGGTACAGGAGTGGGCATAGAAGTGGGAATTCACAGCCTGCCTGTAAAAATGTGAAACAAAAAAACTGACAATGAAATGTGAAGTAGCACTGTCTTACCTGTGTGTCACTGAAAGAATTGTCGAATCACTACAGTTATGTTGTCCTCATCCTCATCCTCTGCCTCCTCATCTTCACTGTCCACAGGGTCCACTGCTGCCACACAGCCATCTCCAGCCTCCTCCTCCTGCAGAAAAGGCACATGGCGTCTCAAGGCAAGGTTATGCAACATGCAGCATGCCACGATTATCTGGCAGACCTTCTTGGGTGAGTAGCACAGGGATCCACCTGTTAGATGGAGCCACCAAAACCTGGCCTTCAAGAGGCCAAAGGTACGTTCAATTATCCTTCTTGTTCGCTCATGTGCCTCATTGTAACATTCCTCTGCCCTTGTCCTGGGACTCCTCATGGGGTCAGTAGCCATGATAGGTTGGGGTAACCAGAGCTAACTGCAAATACTAAGGAACAACATTTAGCCATACCCTATCCCTTATGGCCCACACCATGCCCATACACCAACATCCACTGGGTGGGAATCAGGGCTCACCTATTCACCACACCTGGTGTCTCTGTAGTTGGCCCATCACATTTAGGATGCTGCTATTCCTCAGGATAAAAGCATCATGCACAGACCTAGGATACTTAGCATTGATGTGGGAGATGTACTGGTTCGCCAGGCACACCATCTGGACATTCATTGAGTGAAAGCTCTTTCGATTTCTGAACACCTGTTCATTTTGCCGGGGGGGGGGGGACAAATGCAATATGTGTTCCATTAATCACCCCAATGATGTTGGGGATATGTCCTATTGCATAGAAGTCAGCCTTCGCTGTGGCCAAATCCTCCACCTGGGGAAAAACAATATAGCTGCACAAGTGTTTAATCAGGGCAGACAACACTCTGGTCAGCACTACTGGGAACATTGGCTGTGACATTCCTGCTGCCAAGTCCACTGTCACTTAGAAAGAACCAGTTGCCAAGAAATGGAGCACAGATAGGACTTGCACAAGAGGGGGGAACCCAGTGGGGTGGCGGATACCAGATGTCAGGTCAAGCTCCAGTTGGGCACACAGCTCCGTGATTGTGGTCCTATCAAGTCTGTAGGTGAGGATAATGTGCCTGTCCTCCATTGTTGCCAAATTTACCAGGGGTCTGTACATGGGGGTATGTCTCCATCTCCTATTCATCCACAGCGGTAGCAATCTATGGGGCAAAAGAGTGAGGAGCCGGTCATAAACTGTACATTGTAGCCACAAGAGTACAATGCATGATGTTAATCTGAAATGTAGAAGTGGCATTTGTCCTGTATGTACAATTGTGAACTGTGACGCAGTTAAAATCCGGGGCCTGCCCCTCCATGAAATGGCATCCGCCTGTCCTGTGTGGAGGGACAGGTGGAAGTGAGGTAATTCCACTGACGTTGTGCACCGTTGCAGGAGGCGGTCGGGAACCGCCGTGCACCACCTCATTGGATAATATTGGGCACTATGGGGTACAGTGGCCAATGGTGCTGTACGACGGCGGTACCATTTTCTATCTGTTCATTCACTTGCTACCTGACCTTCACCAGGAGAAAACCTACACTGGATGTGCTGCTGTGACTTGTGTCTGGAACCCACCATGGCCTGTGTGACTGGGGAAAGGGCCCCTGCTTTCACATCGGCGTAGTTGGAGCGACTAGTGGATGGGGTCCTACCCCAGCACGGACTGCTGTATGGGCCTCCAGACCAACAGGTGAGTGCACTGTGAGCACGATCCATGGGACATGAATGCATGGAGTGGCGTGTGTGAAGGCCTTGTGTAGGTGGGGGGTTGGTGGAAATCCCTTTGGCGGCATGCAGCTTGTGTGCTGGGCCATGTCTGTGCAAATCGGGATGGGAAGAGGTATGGTGGGCCATGAGTGTAACAGGCAGGACAGTCTGACTAATACCTTTCCCTGTGTGTATCTCTCTGCAGGTCAGCGCCCATTAAAAAAAAAGGGTATATGGCGTGCCATCACCAAGGTCATGCGGACCCTGGGGGTCTATGGCAGGCAGAGCACCCACTTTCGGAAATGGTGGGAGGACCTGAGATGCGGGGCACGGAAGACGGCGGAGGCCCAGCTGGGGATGGCCTCCCAACGAGGAAGGGAGGCCCGTCAAACCCTGACCCCCCTGATGGCCCACATACTGGTGGTGGCCTATCCGGAGGTGGATGGGCACTTGAGGGCATCACAGCAGCCACAAGGGGATGAGTAGTGTACCCATCATTTTTACTTACGCATGGTGGGGTAGTATCTGGGTGGTGGATGTGTGTCTGTGGGTGGCCCTAGGCCAGGCCTGACATTGTAGAGTAGGTCCCATGTTGAGCAGGGTTCTGAAGTGATATTCCTCCTACCTAGCTTGTAGGCATCCACTACCGGGAAGGGCTGTGGGGTCCCAGGTATGCTGCAGTTGGCAGTATGGGGGTGATTCTAACCCTGGCGGTCGGTGTTAAAGCGGCGGCCAACCCGCCAACAGGCTGGCGGTCCAAAAAATGGAATTCTGACCCTGGCGGGAACCGCCAACAGAGACCGCCACTTCAACACTCTGACCGCCACGGCGGGACAAGCAAACAGCGCGGCGGTCACCGCCAACAGGCAGGCGGCAGACAATGTACCGCCCACACTATCACAACTCACCAATCCGCCACCTTTTCCGGGGCGGGAGCACCGCCGCTAAAAACACGGCGGAAACAGACTACGAACGGGAAAACGCACACCACTACGCACTCCAGGAGGAAGGAGGACAGCATGGAACCCGAATTAAACATCCTACCTGCTCTCGTCTACCTTCTCATCTACCACGAGTACGAAGTCCGGCGCAGACGACAACGGTGAGTACTGCACCTACGACACACAGGAGGGGGAGGACGAAAGGTTACGGCCACACACATATGCGACCCCCCCCACCCCCAACTATGTACACACCAATGCAGAGCAACAAGTCACAGTGACCCCACCCAAACACCCCTGAAAAATGCTATGACATAATCAAATTTGGAATAAATATTTATGTACAAAAAAGCTACTGAAAATTATCGTACAACCATGAAAGATATTTACAAGAAAACAAATTATATACACATCAGTGTATAACTGAAGTAACAAGTCCTGCACATCCTACGAATTCATCATGTCCGTGGGCCAAAGTTTTGAGAAACAAGGGCAAAGCCCACACAGGAGACCTGAGTCCTTTGGAGAGAACACTGCAGGGGCATCAGATGTAAAAACTACAGGCACCTCAGGGGCGAGGGAAGGGGGGGGGCACCACAGTCACATGAGTCCACGACGCCAGATCCACGAGGAGCCACCATGCCCACTGTACCATCCTGGGGAGTGCAAAGCCACAGTCTCTCAATGTCTCTACAGTGGGTGGGCTGCCCACTGCACCATCCTGGGGAGTGCCAAGCCACAGTCTCTCAATGTCTCTACAGTGGGTGGGCTGCCCACTGTAACATCCTGGGGAGTGCAAAGCCACAGCCTCTCAATGTCTCTACAGTGGGTGGGCTGCCCACTGTACCATCCTGGGGAGTGCAAAGCCACAGTCTCTCAATGTCTCTACAGTGGGTGGGCTGCCCACTGTACCATCCTGGGGAGTGCAAAGCCACAGTCCATCAGGTGGATGACAGTCTCCACTGGTCAAGGAGGAGGCATGGTGGGCACAGTGAACCATAAACAGTGCTTGAGACGGCGGTGCCCAGCGGAGCGGTGCTTGAGATGGCGGTGCCCAGCGGAGCGGTGCTTGAGATGAAGGGCCCAGCGGAGCGGTGCTTGAGAAGAAGGGCCCAGCGGAGCGGTGCTTGAGATGGCGGTGCCCAGCGGAGCGGTGCTTGAGATGGCGGTGCCCAGCGGAGCGGTGCTTGAGATGAAGGGCCCAGCGGAGCGGTGCTTGAGATGAAGGGCCCAGCGGAGCGGTGCTTGAGATGGCGGTGCCCTGTTCAGCGGTGCCTATCTTCACGGCGGGGCCCTGTTCAGCGGTGCTCTTCTGCACGGCGGGCCCTCTTCAGCGGTGCCTATCTTCACGGCGGGGCCCTGTTCAGCGGTGCTCTTCTGCACGGCGGGCCCTCTTCAGCGGTGCCTATCTTCACGGCGGGGCCCTGTTCAGCGGTGCTCTTCTGCACGGCGGGCCCTGTTCAGCGGTGCCTATCTTCACGGCGGGGCCCTGTTCAGCGGTGCTCTTCTGCACGGCGGGCCCTCTTCAGCGGTGCCTATCTTCACGGCGGGGCCCTGTTCAGCGGTGCTCTTCTGCACGGCGGGCCCTCTTCAGCGGTGCCTATCTTCACGGCGGGGCCCTCTTCAGCGGTGCTCTTCTGCACAGCGGGCCCTCTTCAGCGGTGCCTATCTTCACTGCGGGGCCCTGTTCAGCGGTGCTCTTCTGCACGGCGGGCCCTCTTCAGCGGTGCTCATCCAGCAGGTCAAGGGAGCCAGACTTGTGCTGGACTCCCTGCTCAGTCGCCCTCGGACCGTGACGTTTCTGGACCCTTCGGGGACGGACTCCTGGCCTCTTTAGTGTCCTCCTTCACAGCTGGGATGTGACATGTGGGGTCCACCTGCTCCGCGCTCCTGCTGCCCTTCCGCTCCTTTGATGGGGCTCTCGGGCCCTTGCCTCCCCTAGATGGTGTGGCTGGTGAAGTGGGCGCACATTGCTCCTTGGGCGCAGCCCTGTCAGTCCTCGCACGGCGGCCCTTGTTTTTGCGGGTCCTCTTGCCGGGGGGGGGGCTGGACGTGTCCTTGCTGCTGATCGAAGTGTCACTGCTGGCAAAGGGTGGACTCCAGAACCCATGCACAACAGTGACACTCGAAGCTGGGCTGGTGGTGGCTGCGGTGCTCTTGGGACTCTTTGCAGATGGAGGGGGTAGGTCATCGGAGGGATAGAGGTTAAGATTAGCCAGGAAAAGCTTTTTAGGTCCAAGGTAAAGGGTAGGAGAAGTGGTGATGGGAGTGGAGGAAGAGGATGTGGTTGTAGGAGAGTCAGGTGTGCTGTCATTGGGTGAAGGTGCTGGTGCTGTAGGCTGACGTGAGGTGGATGGCTGTTGGGTGGGTGGCTGCCTGCGTTTGTGTGTCTTGGAAGAGGGGGTGACAGACACAGTGGGAGAGGACACAGGGGACGTGTAAATGGCAGTGGGGGTGGTGACTGCACGAGTGTGGACTGTACTGGAGGGTGAGGTGGTGATGGAAGCACTGGCTGATGTTGGGGTGCATGCAGGTGTGAGTGTAGACGTCACAGGGAGGGAGGAGGGAGACGAGGAGGAGGGGGACACAGAGGTGGTTGTGAGTGCTGGAATGTCTGCATCTGTGTGTTGCTTGGGTGAGTGTTTGTGGGATCTGTGGTGCTTGTGTCTGGATGAGCTGCTCTTGGGTGTTGAGGTGTGTGCAGGCTGGTCTGATGGTGTGGATGGGATAGGCTGAGGAACAGGAGACAGAGACAGGCTGGAGGCAGTCAGAAGAGGGAGGCTGGAAACAGGGACAATGGCTGCCGTCAGTGCTGAGGCCAGAGCAGTGAACGCTCGTTGATGGGCAGCCTGACCCGAATGAATGCCCTCCAGGTACGCATTGCTCTGTTGCACCTCCCTTTGCACCCCCTGGATGGCATTCAAAAGGGTAGTCTGCCCAACAATGAGCGTCCTCACCAGGTCAATGAGCTCCGCACTGAGGGCAGCAGGGGCAACAGGGGCAGGGGCTGAGGTGCCTGGGGCGAAGGAGACGCGCGCCTTCCTGGGCGAGCGGGCACGGAGCGTAGGCTGAGGGGCTGCTGGGAGGGCGGTGCTGGTGCGCTGGGTGGCGGCTGTACCTGTAGAGGCGGGGGGCCCGGATGTTGCCGCCACCGCTAGGAGCACCCATCCGAGGACGTGTCTGAGTCGCTGGTCTCACCACCGGTCCCCGTTGTGGTGCTCCCCTCGCCCTCCGGATCACTGGTGCCCTCGGTGTCTGTTCCTGGGCCCACCGGGGCCTTGTGTCCTGCAGCTCCCTCGTGCTCCGATGCCAAATCTCCTCCGCCTGATGATGCTAATGCACACATGCACAAGAAGATGAAGAGAAAGGGTGGGGGGAGAAAAAAGAAGACCAGGTTGAGTGCATGCAATGTCAACACCGTTGGCGGAGAGGACAGACACAGGAGCCTCATGCACTAAGCCGCGCATTTGGGGTACACTACTCAGTACTACTGACTAGGACAACAGGCCAAGAGACGTCAAACGCACACATGGGTGATGCTGGACCATCAATGGCTGTACTTGTCACCCTACAGAGGTGGGGGCCGGGGGCACAGGGCCATGCCTAAGGGAGAGGACTACACTACAGAAAGTGCCCTGGCCTAATGTCACCCACAGCCCTCCTCCCCCACCCAGACGCCTCCACTGCGCAGAAAGATAGGAGAATGTGCTGATACTCACCCCCTTGTGTCTGCTGTGATGTCTTAAATCGCCCATCCAAATCAGGGTAGGCCACCGCCAGGATCCGGGACATCAGGAGGGTCATGGTGCGACTGGCACCCCTCCTAGGTTGGGAGGCCATCCCCAGCAGTGTTTCTGCGGTCTTCCTTGTTCCGCGGCGGATGTCCTCCCACCTCTTGCGGCAGTGGGTGCCCCGTCTGTTGTGGACCCCCAAGTTCCGGACTTCCTTGGCGATGGCACGCCAAATCTCGATCTTCTGATGGGCGCTGACCTATTTGACATGTACAGGGTGGAAAGGAAAAAATCATCAATGACCTGCATGTTAGATGTGATTGGCCCCCCCCCACCAACTTTGCCATATGGCACATGCTCTCATCTGTCGTGCGTTGCACTCCTCATTCGCCCCCCACCCCACCAACTTACATCCACCCCAATCCACACAGGCATATCCCATTCCATGTGCACCCGGTGTACTCACTTGTTGGTCTGGAGGACCGTAGAGTAGCGCATACTGGGGGAGGACCCCATCCACGAGCTTCTCCAACTCTTCAGACGTGAAGGCAGGGGCCCTTTCCCCAGTCGCAGCAGCCATTGTCACTTCCAGACCGAGGTCACAGCAGCACTTGCAGTATAGGTCCTCTCCTGTGCATGATCAGGTCTCGAGTGATCAATCAGCTAGGAAATGGCGGTCACGCCCGCGGCGGTGCGTACCGCGGCGGTGCGTACCGCGACCGCCGGCGCACATCGTCATTGGCTCCTGAAACCCATAGGCTTCAATGTTAACCAATGCGGCTTCGTATAGCGGTCTTCGACCGCCTACCGCCACGGTGTGCCCCGCCAGCGCATTGACCTCACATCCCATTGTCCCACTTCACAGGTCAGGCAGCCGCCATTTCAAGGGCCTACATGGCTTAATTTTGACTGCGACACACAGGCCTAGGCCTTGCATTGCCACACATACACGCCTTTCAACCCATTGCCATTCTTTAACTGTGCAAGCTGTCTGTACGTACCTGTGGTTTGCCTGACTCTGTGCTCCATGTTGTCCTTCCTAGGCACCGTCCGCTGGGACTTGCGAGGAGAAGGACGAATCCTCGCGTGTTCCGACCGCTGGTGGACCTGTCGACAATGGAAGAACGCCATATAATACTTCGATACAGACTTGACCGTGCCACTATCCATGAACTGTGTGCCCAGCTGGAGCCAGCCCTGATGTCCCCCATCCGCCAACCCACAGGGATTCCCCCTCTGGTGCAGGTTTTGTCAGTCCTCCATTTTTTGGCAAGTGGGTCATTCCAGACAACAGTGGCCATGTCATCTGGAATGTCTCAGCCTATGTTTTCAAAGATTTTGAGCAGAGTGTTGTCTGCCCTGATGAAACTCATGCGGAGCTACATCATTTTCCCAGAGGAGGGTGATTTGCCTACAGTGAAGGGTGATTTCTATGCCCTTGGACATATCCCCAACATCATTGGTGCCATTGATGGGACCCATGTGGCTTTGGTACCCCCAAAAGATGATGAGCAGGTGTACAGAAACAGGAAAAATTATCATTCGATGAATCTGCAGGTGGTCTGTTTGGCTGACCAGTACATCTCCCATGTAAATGCCAAGTTCCCAGGGTCAGTGCATGACGCGTATGTTATGCGAAATAGCAGCATCCCCTATGTGATGGAGCAGCTACAGAGACAACGTGTGTGGCTAATTGGTGACTCTGGTTACCCCAACCTGCCTTGGCTACTGACCCCAGTGAGGAATCCCCGGACCAGGGCAGAGGAACGGTACAATGAGGCCCATGGGCGAACTAGGAGGATCATCGAAAGGACCTTTGGCCTCCTGAAGGCCAGGTTTAGGTGCCTGCATATGACAGGGGGATCCCTGATGTACTCACCAAAGAAGGTGTGCCATATCATCGTGGCCTGCTGTATGCTTCACAATCTGGCATTGCGACGTCAGGTTCCTTTCCTGCAGGAGGATGGTGCAGATGGTGGTGTTGAAGCAGCTGTGGAGCCTGAGGAGAGTGAAGAGGAGGAAGACTCAGAGGACGACACAGACAACAGGGACAGAGTAATAGAACAGTATTTTCAGTAGCACACAGGTAATAATCACCCATGCCATTTTACATTTCCTGAAAGCCTCCTGCATCTCAACTTTGTCGATTTCCCCCCAGAACTATAAACATGATGTTTGATTTTCCCTTCCCTTTTCTGTGCTGTATGAGCCACTGCGTGACCTCGGCTTGGTTGGCCCATGGACTAATGCTAAGTTACCTCGGTATGTGTAATTCACAATGTTAAAAATACGTAATTGATATGTAATGTGTCATACATTTGTAAATAAGACAGGCTGAGTCCTGATTGATTTCAGTGCAATGAGTGATTTATTATTAGTGCATAGATATTGGTACATGATAGTGAAACAGTGATGGGTGGGGGTGGAGTAATGTCCATGGCAGAGTCCAGTTCTCAGTCTGACAGGTGCATTGTCCATATGCCTGTGGCAGGATGGAGCAGGGGCAGTTCAAGGTTTGACAGGGTGGCAATGTTGAACAGTGGGAGGACTTCAGGGGGTATGTGATCCTGGCGGGGGTCTTGACATCCTACTCTGTCGATTTTTTTGATCTCAGGCTCCTCTTGCGGGGTGGTTGTTGTTCAGCAGGAGGCGGGGTTCTGGTGGGCTGTGGTTGTGGTGGGGCCTCCTGTCCACTAGCGCCGGCGGAGGTGGTAGGCTGTTCCTGTTCCTGGCTAGTGACAGGGGCCCTGTGTGATGCCACATGGTCCCGAAACGTGTCCTCTATACGGTTCAGGGCCTGGACTATGCTCCCCATAGCGGTTGAGATGTTGGTGAGTTGGTCGCTGAACCCCATGTAGCGTTCCTCCTGCTGTGCCTGGATCTCCTGGAACCTGGCCAGTACCGTCGCCATCGTCTCTTGTGAGTGGTGGTAGGCTGCAATGATGGTGGTGAGGGCCTCTTGGAGAGTGGGTTCCCTGGGCCTCTCCTCCCCCCCCTGTCGCACAGCAGCCCTCCGAGTTGCCCTGTTTCCCTGGGCCTCTGTCCCCTGGACGGTGTGCCCACTCCCACTGCCCCCAGGTCCCTGTTGTTGTTGGGTTGGTGGGTTACCCTGGGTGCCCTGTAGTGGTAGACACACCGCTGCTTGACCTGTCCTAGAGACAGAGGCATGGGCCCGCTGGGTGGGAGCTGTGCTGTTGTTCCCAGAGGGGGTTGGGTCTGCAGTGGCCTGTGTCTGGGTGAGGGGAACCGACTGCCCAGAGGTCCCCGATGGTCCGGGATGGTCATCAGGGTCCAGGTCGACAGAGCTGCTGTCATCACTAGGGGCCTGTTCCGGGGGTGGGATGGACATTTCTGGTCCCTCCTGACCGGTGTGTTGTCGTTCGGGTCCTGCATGGGGTAAGAGGGTATGGTTATTGTTTCTGTGTGTGCCCTTGTCCCCCAGTGCTGGCATTCCCTTGGGGGAGGTGTTGTGAGGGTGTTTTGTGGGGGGGGGATGGGTATGTGCAGTGGTCATGCTTAGGTGATGGGTGTCCATAGTTTGGGGATGGCATGCAAGGGTTGGTGTTGGGTGGGTTGTGCTGGAGAGACATTCTCAGGGAGGATGTGTGCTGGGGGGTTGGGGGTGAGGGTGGGGGTTAGCATGCTGGGGGGGGTGAAGTGGTTGGGCTTGTACTTACCAGAGTCCATTCCTCCGTGTACTCCAGCGAGGCCATCAGGATGCAGGATGTTTAGTACCTCTTGCTCCCATGCTGTGAATTCGGGTGGAGTGGGTGGGGGTCCCCCGCCAATCTTCTGCACTGCGATGTTGTGTCGCGAGACCATCGATCGCACCTTCCCCCGTAGGTCGTTCCATCGTTTGCGGATGTCGTCCCTATTTCTGGGATGCTGTCCCACCGCGTTGACCCTGTCCACGATCCGCTGCCAGAGCTCCGCCTTCCTAGCTATCGTGGTGTGCTGCACCTGTGTGCCGAAGAGCTGGGGTTCAACTCTTATAATTTCCTCCACCATGACCCTGAGTTCTTGGTCCGAAAAGCGTGGGTGCCTTTGTGGTGCCATGGGGTGGTGTGTATGAGGTGTGGGGTGGTGTATGTGATGATGTGTGTGTTGGTGTGTGGTGCTTTGTGCTTCTATGTGGTGTGTGTGATGTTGTGGTGTGCCTCTGTGTGTCTGGCTCTCTATTCTCTGATGTGTCTCTCTCTCCTTCGTCTCTGGTTTTTGTTAGTAGGGGTTTGTGGGTGATGTGGGTGTGTGTTTTATATGGTATTGGATGTGTGGGAGTGGTGTGTGTATGTGTTTCAGGTGTGTGCCTTTCAAATTGTCCAATGTGGTAGGGGTTTGTAAAGGTGTGTGTATTTTGACCGCGGCGGTGTGTACCGCCAATGGAATACCGCGGTTGAATGACCGCCGCGTGGATTTGCGGGTCATAATGGGATGGGCGTATTTCTGTTGGCGTGGCGGTGGAGGTTTGGTCATCTCCAGTTTACCGCTGGCCGCTGATGTGGCGGACTGCAGTGGAGGTCGGATTTTTGGAGGTTTTGCAGTTGTGGGTCAGAATGTCCGTAGCGGCTGACCGCGGCCGCGGCGGTATTGTGGCGGCCTTCTGACCGGCGGTAAGCGGCTTTTACCGCCGAGGTCAGAATGACCCCCTATGTGTCCCTTCCCGTGCCCTGGTGACTAGCATTGTTACTGGTAGTGATCGCATAGTGCATCGGCCTGTTCCCTCTGGGTAAGGGTGCTGTGTACGCCAACGGTGGTGTTGGTGCAGCCATTGACCAAGTGTATCCTTTGTATCTCCCCCCTCTTTATGTTTTGTTTTCCTGTCCTTATGTGCATTAGTATCATCTGGCGGAGGAGCAGAAGCACCGGTGACGGAGGGGGATGCATTCCACAGAACCCAGGAGGCAGAGTCCACCGACGATGAGGGCTCCAGTGGGACGGAGGGCGAGGGAAGCACCACGGCGGAGACTGGAGGGGACAATTCTAAAACAGATACCTCTTCCAATGGAAGCTCTCTGGTGGTGGCGGACACATCTGTGACCACCCCAGCTACCGGTACAGCTGCCACCCCCCATACCAGCACCACCCTCCCAGCAGCCCCTCAATGAGTTGCCCGTGCCTGCTCACCCACGAGAGTGGGCATCTCCTTTGCCCCAGGCACCTCAGGCCCTGCCCCAGTTAGCCCTGCTGCCCTGAGTGAGGAGGCTATTGACCTCCTGAGATCCATCTCTGTTGGGCAGTCATCCATTATGAATGCCATCCAGGGGCTGGCAGCCCAAATGCAACAGACCAATGCATTTCTGAAGGGCATTCACACTTGCTTGGCAGCCCAACAGAGAGTAATCCAGGCTCTGGCCTCTTCTCTGATGACAGCCATTGTCCTTGTTTCCACCCTCCCCCCTCCAACTTCCTCTACCCAATCCCATTCCCCTCAAACCCATCATATCCCAAGCACACAGACAGACCAGCATGCACACAAGACAACACACAAGAGTGGCACAGGCAAACACAAGCACCACACATCATCCCACAGGCACTTACACAAACACCATCCAGATGCAGACATACCAACATCCAGTGCCTCCACTGTGTCCCCCTCCCCCACCGCCCTCCACCTCCCTCCCAGTTGCATCTACACTCACACCTGCATTCACTACATCCTCATCCACTACCGCCATCACCAGCACACCTATCAGAACACACACCTCACTGGCAGACACCACCCAACAGCCATGCACACGTCCCCTGTGTCCTCTCCCACTGTGTCTGTCCACCCTCCCCCAAGGTACACAAACCCAAGCACTCAGACACCCAACAGCCATCCACCTCACAATAGCATCCAGCCCATGCGCCTGCACCCAAACACAGCAGACAGACACCTCCCACAACAACTCCCTCTTCCTCCACTCCCAAACCTTCTCCCTTTTCCCACCCCATGTCCCCTAAGAAGCTTTTCCTCTCCACAGTTAACCTCTTCCCTACCCCTCCCCCCACTTCCTTCATGGCCAGGGTGGGTAAAACCCAGGCAAGCACCTCAGCCACCCAGTCCATGGGCCCAGTAGTGCCCACAGAAACTCGTGGTGGTAAAGGATCCAGGGCACAAGGCAGCCTCACAGAAAGGGTGCCTGCCCCAAGTGCTGGCCGGAATGGCAAGGAGCCCTCCCCAGCTGCTGCCCTGAAGTGCAAGGTGCCATCCCCAGCTGCTGCCAGGAAGGGCAAGGAGCCATCCCCAGCTGCAGCCAGTAACGGCAAGGAGCCATCCCCAGCTGCTGCCAGGAAGGGCAAGGGGCCTGCACCAGCAGGCAGGAAGGACAAGGGGCCTGGTGCTGGGACTCAGTCAGAGCCCCCACCACCAACCATGGTTGTGCAGCCATCTGAGGCTACAGGGGATGGGCAGGAGCTTCCCCCCACAACTATTACCAGCAGCAGCATCACCACCTCCAGTGAGCAGCCATCTGAGGCTGCAGGGGATGGGCAGGAGCTTCCCCCCACAACCATCACCAGCAGCAGCAGAACCACCACTACCTCCAGTGGGCAGCCTTCCGAGGCTGCAAAGGATAGGCAGGAGTTTCCCCCCCACAACCACAACCAGCAGCAGCAGCACTACCACCACCACCTCCAGTGGACAGCCGTCTGAGGCTGCAGGAGATGGGCTGGAGCCTCCCCCCACCACTACCAGCAGCAGCAGCACCCCCACCACTGCCACCACTGAGCAGCCATCATCGTCGGTAGACATTCTGTAGACCTGCCTCCATGGGCTGTTGTGCGGCCTGCCCCCTGCAAATCCTGTGGGTATGACACCCAGCTGAGAGACTGTGACCTTGCAAGATCTGCATCACAGGGCACAATGCCCCCTCCAGAACTAGTGGGAATGATACCCACTCACCCCATCCTCCCGGGATGAAGATCACAAGGCACGATGCCCCCTCGAGAACCAGTGGGGATGACACCCACTCACCCCATCCTCCCCAGGATGAAGATCACAGGGCGCGATGCCCCTCCAGAACCAGTGTGGATGACACCCACTCACCTCATCCTCCCCAGGATGAAGATCACATGGCACAATGCCCACTCCAGGACCAGTGGGGATGACACCCACTCACCACATCCTCCCCAGGATGAAGATCACAGGGCACAATGCCCCCTCCAGAACCAGTGGGTAAGACACCTACCAACCCCAGCCTCCCCAGGATCAAGAGCACAGGGCATGTTGCCCCCTCGAGAGCATGTGGGCAAGTCACCCACTTGAGAGACTGTGGCTGTGTACTCCCCAGGACCAAGCACAGGGCATGTTGCCCCCTCGAGAGCATGTGGGCAAGTCACCCACTTGAGAGACTGTGGCCTTGCACTCCCCAGGTCCCACCAGGACCAGTGGTGTTGTTCCATCTGCCGGCTGAGGTGCTCCCCCGTTCCCCGTCCCCCTGAGGTGCCTGCCTATTTTCCAACTGATGCCCCTGCAGTGTTCTGTCAGTGTTGGTGCAGGAGACAAGTGGGGCCTTGGACTTTGTCATGTGGCCCTATGGCCCACGCACATTGAGGACTGGGCAGTGTCCTTTGAATTGTACATATGTATATACTTTTAGATTGGATGTACGTATTGTTACAGTATATATATATTATTACACTCACTTTCATCTATTCATGTTGTCCTTGCATTATTCCTGAGGGGTACAGGGTACATATGTTTTATTACTGCATCTGATTGTGTGTATGGTGCTGGAGACTGAAGGGGGGTGTGTTGCGTGTGTGTGTCACTCTCTTTTTCCTCCCTCCCCTCTGTGCTAGACGGCTGTACTCACTGTAGTCGTCTTTGAAATCGTTGGTGTTCGTGGTGGAGCAGGACGTAGAAGATCGTCTGAAATATTTGCAGCTTGGGCTACATGGGGAGTGGTTCTTCCCTGTATCTCCAATGGTGAGTCCTTTCCCTTCTGTGCAGTGTTTCTGCCAGGCTTTTGATGTCATTGGTACCGCCCCGGAAAAGGTGGCGGATTGGGTTATCATTATATGGTGGGCGGAACAATGACTTCCGCCTGGTTGTAGGCGGCTACTGCTGTGGTGCCTGTTGTTTCCGCCCTGGCGGTCGGTGTGGTAAAGTAGCTGTCTATCTGAGCTCTTTCTGCTATGGTCCTAATTTGGCAGTAGTTTCCGACAGCCTGTTGGCGGTATTACCACCACTTTATCACCAACCACCAAGGTTGTAATGAGGGCCTTAATCTGTTAATATATTTAATTTTTAAGGAGTCGCAGACCACTGGAGGAGGCGTCGCGGACCCCCAGGGTTCCCCAGGCCACAGGTTGGGAACCAATGGCATAGGCCATGTCAATGTAGAGGAAGTCACACAGAGGCACAGCCCCACATTTGTCATGGTGTACAAGCCTCTGGAGGCACCAATATAAAATGCCACCCAGGTGTTGGCATGACCAACTATATATCACCTACACATACCTGACATACCTGTAGTGAGCACCTTCGCCTGTCTGCTGCATTGTGCCCCACGGATAGGAATACAACAACACCAGCTATGAAAGATCATGGGGCAGATAAAAGAGAAGTGGTGCTGTACCTAGTTCAGTGCCACTTCATATGCACCCCTTAGCATCCCATAACCACGCCATGTATGCACCGCATACAAGTAACGGGCCACCATGGCACACAGTAGGTACAAAACTGTAAAGATAATGGATCCCATAGTAGGACTCTGTAGGAGTATTGAGAACATAACTGACCTTTCATGCATTGTACATAGGGACCCATGCAAACATAAGGTGTTCCCCCTCCCAAAGCCTGCACTATGCATGTGTTGAAAGTGTCTGTGAGAAATCATGTATGGGAACCTTGGAGATTTGACTGCACCTACTTTGCTACTCCTCCAATTGTGTGAATCATACCCTTGTACACATGATGGCTGGCACAGCCATCATCTGCCACATAGGGTCATAAAGTGTTGCACTGTATGTGTAGTGCCATATGGTAACATGGAGGCCTGAGTTTGGCTTTGTAGAGCTACCATGGTGTCAAAACAAATGACATTATTGTGGTGCAAGGACATGGTAGGTCCCACTAACAATAGGACAACACAACACATGTTTGACATGGTTGAACTGTCAGTTTGGATTTATTTTGACAATCACCAGGTCCCTGAGCCATAGCCCATGATAGCAATGTCCATCAACACAAACCAATGGAACCATACTATAAAACAGGAACACACACAACCCCAGAAGCAAGTTGGAGTTACCACTCCACCTAAAACTGACATCTGCCATGGAACATATAAAACCACAAATATGCATTACCAACACATGTTCTCTCATTCCTTTGCAGCTGACCATGGTTACGGCATACAGCCAGGGGTGATGATTCCTTTTGGCAACCCAACAATGGTGGAAGAGTGGGCATCCAATGAAGGGCATAGAAGGACACAAAATGTTGTGGAGGGGACATTTGGGCCCTGAAGTCAAAGTACAAGTGCCTGGCCCTGAAAGGGGAAGCCTGTTGTATGCACCAACGCTGGTATGCAAGATGATACTTGTATGTGCTATCTTGCATAACATATGTATATGGACCGATGTTCCCTAGGATGAACTGGTAGATGTCCCCAATGGGGACGAGGAGGGAAATGATGCAGCACAGGTGAAGAGTTTGTAGGAGACAACAAATTTTACAGAACTTCTACACCTAGACACTGTACAAATAATATCACTTTGAAATTATCACCAATAAATCAGTTAGCACCCAAATCTACATGGTCTACTCATTCTCCACTACATCTACCATTGGAATGTTGCTCATACCTGAGAGAGCAGGAAAGAAACACAACAGCAACAAAGATGGATGGAACATAGGCTGTGATGTAAGAGGGTATAGCGCCTCCATGCCACACATCATTGTCACATAACTCACGGCCATCTGGCTCTTGTAGACCTAGATCCACGCACCACAAACAAATGTGGCTTTAGTTGGGCTTTGTGCAAATACGTACCCCTTTCCCTGCATCATCCCCATGCCTGGCAAGATGTATGCAAGGGGGGCATACATACGGTAGGGGCTGTTTCCAAATGTTGCATTAGAAAAATAGGTACTGAACTGTGTCACATCTCAGGTGGATAGCTGCAACACCAGCACTGAGCAGTGTGAGAAGGGCCATTAGTATCAATGGACCTTCCTTGACTTGTCAGGGTTAGGAACCAAAGTTTGACGCAAGCCAGCCCATATATCAATGGCGTTATGTTCCGGCACCACCATTGGGCCCAAACCTGTAACATGGTGTGCTGTACCTCATATATAGCACACACACACTGGCTGTGGAGTATGCTAAGGGTTGTTAGACAAGTGAAGCAACAATGGGTGCTGATTCAATCTCCATACATATGGCCCATAGCTGGAATTTAATTATAAAATGGGAGAATGCACCACAACATGAATGTCTGGGTAGAAAGTAGGCAGAATCTGTCCCACTCCTTATGTACATTCTAACACATTTGTCACACAAATCTGCTGTCTTGACACATGCATGCAGCTAATCTGGATATGCATTTGAAGACTGATGTATAGGTGTGTGGCCAAAGTAGGAAAGGGTTTGCAATTACCTACAATGGTTGGCATGTGTCTGCAAGGTTACCCAGTATAGTCTGGATGATACTATCACACACCACATATGAAAACTCACCTCTCATTGACACTCACATGCCTGACCAAGAGAAACTTACCAACACTGACAAAATCCTCTAAAATGTCTAGGTCTCCAACACGCCACCCAGGTGAGGGATGTGCAGGTATGTCTAGTAATGTTCAAACATGTCAAAGACCCATCCTAAAATGTATGTCAGAAAAATGAGCTAGATATGTTGCATGTGGCCAGAAAATAATAGGGCACTGAGATGATTTCACTCACTAACAAGATGCACTCATGGTGACACTAACATAGGTTGTGGAATGCTGAATTTAGTGCAAACCCATGCACACCAAAGGATATGGAAGGACAGCTGAGAGAATCGCGCAGGAACTTGGAGATACAACATGGAGAGGTTACTTGGAAACTAAACAAGTGGTGTGGCAGGTGTACTGTCATGTGTGTGTGAAAGTCATGTAATCTCTCAAAGCCTGGAAATGGGAGGTAAACTATCATGTAGCCAGTAGTAGAAGATGTATACATCTCCAAATTACACAAGTCACACGCTGCATCCTGTCTATGTATGATCGGACAATGTTGCAATAGAAGATGTGCACAAAGTGTAAGTAGCCTAAAGAATGCCAGCAAAGTAGGATCTAATCTATTCCAAACAAGATATGCCATAAATGATGAAGAAGGTACACACATAGACCAATACTGACTGTGCAACACAACAATGTTATCATGTGATCACCCAACATATGTAACAAGAGGATGGCTAGGTCAGTACATAACCAACTCATGTTTGCTACAACAACCACCTTGTAGTTGCCCACCACATACTATTCTGACAGAAGGCAGTGACAGATGACAACATCTATCACCTGGGTCATACAAAAGTGACAAGTTACACCAGAGATTCAGGCCCTGACCAAGCTGCAAATGGAAATTACAAAGAATGTATTACCATGTCTGTCAGACCATACCAAATGATGAGACATGTCCTATAAGTACAAGTAGCCAGTCCTCTGTACATGACAGGGCAAGCCTGAAATCAAGTACCCCAAAGGAAAAAGAAAATCCCAGGCTATTTGATCACAAATGTAAATGTTTCAGTCTTCAGGGGACTGCACATTGCTCTGCTGAAGAGCTATCATGAGGAGGCTAGATCCCCACCCAACACCTCCTAATCCCAATGCTGAGGCTACATTGACCCTTGACACAGTCAGGGGCCTGATGCCTGTGCACAGTGGACTGAGCAGAGTGGAGCACTGTAAAGCTGCGCAAAAACATGTGACCATGTGTCTATGTGTGTATAAATAGTCACACAGTACAAAGGATCACTAGGCTGCCATCATTGCCTGACTGCAACACTGCTACACAGTTGTATGCCATTGTACGTGACAGTCATAACAAACATGCTGTGGTTGATTGTAAGTCCCTAGTTTGTCGCATGCACACATATGTGTGATATCTCAGCACACATGTACCACTTAAATGGCACAGGCCTGGCACTGTGTGTTGGAGTCTGCACAAAAGTCAACTTTTCTCTAATGAAAATGCATTTGCATTACATGATCATTGACATACTTAAAAGGCCATCAGATGTGTTCCAGCATATGGAAACATAGGTGGGACTGATATGTCTATACAGCCGTTTAACAAAGTCCAACATGTGCCCATGCACAAAGGTAGATATGTGAGATTTCACATCTCATGAACACACCACTGTGGCAATTTTGCACATATGACACTACACATGTGTTCCAACACACACAGCACATAAAAACCTTCATTGACAGATGTGAGTACACCATCTCCTGCATCATGGATGCATGGGGAACTATATGTCACACGTGTAGCAGGGCATCATCAAACCTGAACCTAACAACACACTTCAGTGTGGACACACATGCACTCACATTGCCAGGTGTAATGTGAAATCAACTGAGCCATTGTCCACTGCACCCTCAGAGTATGATTTGTCATAGGTATCACATGCATTACCATGTATTGGACATATCCCATCATATCTACTGTGTTGTAGTCATATGTACATTTAGAAATCAGACATTACAATGTGGTAGACTCACATATATGTGTTAGATCACATATGTACACTCCTAGTACACACGTGGTAACATGTATGTGTACAAAGTCTAGCAACACATGCACATATGCAAATGGTATCTGTCATCGCATGCATCACACATGCATACAAATCACAATGGGAACACATACCATTAAGATCTGTACAATCATTCACACACAGGTAGCCATACCATACTTACTACATACATGCATAGCCCCTGTGACATGGTATGTGAATCTGGGTGCACTGTCAGCCTTTCCAACCAAATTGACGCATTCCCGTTAGGTGTCAAAAAACATTATGCAAACAGCAATATCCAATGCCCTGCTATGCCAAAAATATGGCGCCTGGCCCCTGTGCATCAATCTCAAATCAACAGGCCTTGTCAGGCTTAATTGGAAGGAATACGATGCATGACCGCCAGGCATCAAAAATTTAGACACAAACGCAACTGCTACTAACTTTGCTAAGGAAAAAATTATGCCTGGCCCCTGCGCGTCAATCACAAGTCTTGAGGCCTTGGCAGCCTCAGTGGGAGAAAATTAACGCATGACCGTCATGTAAAGAAAACCAACGCATATCAGAAAACGTGATGCAGTGGCCCATGAAGTGATGAAACAGGACTTCCTGGCTGCATATATGGTACAGTGCATTCACTTTCCCTTCACTGTCTTTTTGTCTGTGACTGCGTGAGGGTGTGTGGAGCTGGTGCTGGTGGAGGATTGGTGTTGTTTGAGAGTTTTGTGCTGTGTCCTGTTGCTGTTGTCTGCTTTTTGTATTTTCTTCAGTCTCTTGTAGTGTTTTTGGCCTGTATTTGTTATTGTATTCTGGTGTGTTTGTCCAGGGGTAGGATAGTTTGTTGGGGTTATTGCACATAGGTGGGACAGTTTGTTAATTATTTTTTTGGGGGTGGTACATTTGCGGTTTGTACGCACAGCATAATGTCAGGGAAAGGGGGGGGCAACCAAGATGGTAGCTGATGAACTGGGAGGGTTCATTTGGCTGGTGTAGCATTACCTTCCAATGATGCTAGTTTTGGGTGGCCACATAATACAGGTACCCCAAAGAGGCAAGGAAGCTGTGGCAAGGTGCCTCACCACCTGCGCAAAATATTTGGACTAGTGCGCACCGACCACCAATTGAAGCATCGTTTGGCTGACCTGATAGCACAGGAGCAGGATCTACTGGATCACCTGGGGCTACAAGTTGGTGGACCAGTTGGTAAGTACCCCATTTGCATAGCTACTTCCTTATTTGCATGTGCATTCCACGCAGACATAAGGTTGAGTGCAGCATGTTTTGTGAAGGGCCAGGACAGGTTGTTGTGGGTCACATTGAAGAGCCCCTAGTGCCACCTTAGCACTGCCATTGTGAAATTCACAAATGACGATAAGCCAGGGCTGAAGGGCCATTTTCCCTGTGCTATATTAACAAAGTGGTGCGATGCATGCATGGCGCCATTTTGTTAAGCTTTGCACATCATGAGGCTGCGCCAGCCATGATGTATGGGAGGGAGGCTTCCCCTGTAAGGGGGGCACAATTAATGGGGCAGGGAATAATATTGTATATCCTAGGGCCAATTTTTCCACCACTTTGAACGCCTGCTCAGAGCATGCGTTAAAAGGGGGCATAGCTTTATATTTGATGGTCCCCTATGTACTCTGCAGGAGTAGTGCTACCTTTTTGGTGCCACTCCTGCTGAGTACATATTTTGCATCTATATGTAATGAGGCAATTGCACCCAACCCTGCGGAATGATGTGCTGTATACTACATATGGCGCACACATGGTGGGGGAAACAGGAGCGCATGGACAGTTGCGAGGCACTACGTGCAGCACCCCTTTCCTTTAATCAGCCCCTTTGTGTCTTTGGCCAACGGCAATTAAGGGAGCTTAGCTAGGCACCGAGTCCAGACTACTTGCACATTCCTCTTTGTGTACATTGTGCATCACATACACCCCACAATGTTATTAAATTTGATACACTTTCAGATTTCGTACCACAGGCCTGTCCCATTTCACAGACACATTACTCAGTGGCCAGCATCCTTGCAGATATACTTGGACCACAGTGCAAATGTGTCTGTGTTGAGGGGAGTGTATATGCGTAGGTTGGTATCCCTTCTTGGACATGTATGGTCTACTATTGTGACAATGGCTGCCCACAAAGTACTGGCAAGAAATCTGTAATGTTATTCAGTTAATATGCAGGAAGGGACAACTAAGTGAACATGAGGAAACTGCCATGGCATTTTAGCTCTAGTGTGTGTGCCTTGACATGGCACACACATATTAGTATCAAGAAATAAAGATGTATCAGTGCATTCCACAATACTTTGCTATGCTCACACCACCCTTGGGCAGTAAGATTTTTTAGCACTAATAATATGTAAGATGTTTTCAACATCTGGGGAAGGGTTACAAGCAATGTGTGTTACAATAGGACGGCCACTGCAGCAACTATTGCATGCCCCTCTGATGCAGAATACTGTGTCATGCTGCCCGATATGGACATGAAGGTGTAACGCTAATAAACAACTGCATAACAAATCCATGTGCATATGGTGCAGTGTAATACACCACAGGAGCGTCAGGTAAAATGATGCTTTGGTGCTGCCAGGGTCTCCAATATCTGGCTCTTCATCTCACAGACAGATTGTAAATCTTTGGGTGCTGTTCTGACCTTCCACTAAGTTGACTTGCTTACTCAAGTTAACAAATTCAATGTGAAACTATTGTCCATTCAAAGAATTGTCCAAAATTCACTAAGCTACGTTTTCCTGTCAAGTATTGCAGGAGGGCCTCCACCATACACCACTGGAGAAGTGTCCCGATTTGAAGACCCCAAGGCAGCCAGTAAGTGTCATGTTGTGAGACACATGTGTCATTCCTGGTCTTTGTGTGAGAGGGTCTGATGTCTGCAATACTATGATGAGATGTAATGTGTGATCAATGAAATGATGTCATCTGAGTTAGGTAATGGACATCATATCTGATGCTATGTTGAGGATGGAGTATGAGTTGATTTTTGCAGTGCCAACATGTGCATTATGGAATAGTGGGTGTTAGGAATAAGAAAGCATGCCCACATTTACATTGATGTCAATCATGATATGTGTCTGAGCTGCTGTTTATCTGATTAGCATGCCTGTTGCCAACATAAATGTCACTGCTTTTTTGACAGCACTGTGTGCCAGATGTAGCTGTCACTTACTCATAAAACGGGACAGGTGATGTACATGTTTAGAGGTCTCTAGGGGCTTCTGTAGGAAACACTTGCAACACCTGTGCCTCACTACTCTTCAGAGTTTGAGTGAGGCAGCGGTCATTAAAAGGTGCCTAATTGTGCTGGCCAACAGTCAGTTGAGTACACAATGAGAATACAACCTGCTCAAGTAGGTAGTGGTACATGCCTATGGCGTATTACAGGTTAGATGTGTGCAGCTCTACCAATATGGTCTACCCATCATGATATTTGTGAGTGATCCTAGTCACATCACGTGCGCATAGAATGTGAATACTAGGTGTGTACCTAGTACATAGGAGATGTCTGACATGCATGTGCACATGTTGTTCAATATATTGGAGTACTGTAGCAGCACCCAGTGCACTGCCAATATTACTGTGCCCGTTATGGCACCCATACAGCCAACATGTGTGCGCCTCATTACCCAATTTGCACAATGTAGCACAGTGTAGCAGGCAATAGGTACCAATTCTGTAGACAACATAGATGTACTGTTCATGATTTGGCCATACTATATAGGCTCTAAGCCTGAACTGTACATGTGGGCCCATTGTGAGCAGTGGTGTGCCCCTTTTGTAACACGTGCTCTGAGCAGGTGTTAATCCAAGGACACATGAATGATACTTTGCCAAACCTTAGAATTGCCAGTGGGAAGTTTCCTGTCCCCCTACCAGATGACCTTCACTTTGCATATATGATGCCTGGCCAAGGATTGATGTAGCATCAGGGGTGTGAAAGTGGTGGATTGCGTACATCGCACCACGTATTGACAAAGGCACAGGTATTCTGGAATTGTAGGGCCACTTGATCCTCACTGTTCTGGTGACGCAAATGTTGAGCAAGGGTGCACTAGTCCACTTACCCCTGAGCCACCCGGTCAACAATGGATAGCTGTTACCTCAATGACATGTACATGATACCGTAGATGGCTGGTATAAAGTCTGTATTGATTTGGAGTTTGTCAGTGTTGTGGAATGTGAGGTGGACAGCATGTGTAATCTGAGGATGCTTTGTACATTGCATGTCTGTTCTGCCACCACCCAATGCTGTATTTAATGGCATGTTCTCCTCATGTTTCAGCTGCCAATATGGTCCTAGTGGAAAAAAACGCCTTTGAGAAGATGGCTGACAGGTACCGGCACATAATGGCAGTGCAGGCTGGGTACCAAAGGATGGAGAAGAGACATAAGAGGAAGAAATCAACTGGGGCTTGGCGTGCATTTGCAAATGGGGGACCTCTGCTACAACCCACAATGGTCAGGCCACATTTGGGAAGATATCTGGGACCAGGGGGGCCTCTGCTGGCCCTACCCCCTCCACTTCAACAGCACCCATCCACAGCCAGGCACCCCAACAGCCACCTGCTCTTCTTCTTCAATACTTTATTTGGTTCATAAAAACCATAAAAGACACACAATAAATACATAAATACAAAATTCTTAGCAATGGTTTAGAATAACATTATTAGTTAGTGCAAATTTCGAATTCTGAGAGCAGCAGAAATATAATTTAACACAGCCTGTATCGTCTCAGCATCACCCAGTTTCTGTAAGTGCAAAAGAGCAAGGTGGCTCGTTCTGATATTTTTAGATAAAAAAATAGGGCGTAAAAACCTTTTCCTTGGAATATCATAAAAAGTACAGAAAAGTATAAAGTGCAGGGTGCTTTGAAGTGTTTTTCCATCACAACAGCACGGTGGAAGGCTCTTAAACCAGGTCCCGCAGATTGGAAATGCTGCCAAATGCTGTATTAAATTCAAGCGTAATCTGGTAAGTAAGAACCTCGATCGTTCATGGTTGACAATAACCAAATATAGCTTTGGATGTAAGTGCTGGGGCTGGATCCTCTCCTGCTTTATATCTGCCCCTAAATTTAGCTTTAAGTCATACATTTGATTCCAATACTTTTCCTTTACCCTTTTACTATCCTGCTTTGTCAATAGTTCCGGTTTGAGGAAGAACCCCCCTAAACCAAGGGAAAAAAGAAAAGGTTGGACATATCTGAGCCAGGGTATGTCTTGTGATCGCAATAATAGAAGGCAGTCCTGGATTAACATTCTACATAAGTGGGCTTCAGGTTTTGACCAAATTTTTACCCATAACAGTACAGGTTGTAACTTTATATGTTCAGATATATCTCTCAAGCCCACTTCTTTGTGGCAAAATGTTACTGAAGTTGACTGCTGGACTGACAATGATCTCCTTAAAAACTTATTTTCCACAACCTGGAGGCTCGAGCATTCAGCGTGACCCCAAACGCTTGCTCCAAATGTCGCAATAGAGAGACATTTACTAATAAAAACAGTCACCATCTCTTTTACAGGTTTATGTCCCAATTTTTTCGAAAATCTAAACACAGCATCTATGGCTCTTTGAAATTGTGTTGAAAGTATATTTACTAAAAATTTCCAATTAAAGTCAACAGCAATGGGAATCCCCAAGTACGTAAAATGTGGGACCTTAAGTATTTCTTCTCCTTCGAGGATACATTTTTTAGTTTTTGCTAACTATGGCCCACTCTTCATCACAAATGACTTTGATCTATTGGTTTTAAGACCAAGGTTTCCCATAAATGTATTAAAAGCATTCAGTAAAATTTTAAGACCATTCGCTGTCCTTGAAATAAGTACAGCGTCATCCGCGTACAGGAGTACTGGGATTGGTAAGTTATTAATAATTGGCAAATCCTTCCCCATTTCAGATAAAAACTTCTCTAGCCCATTTATATAAAGAAGGAAAAGAAAGGGGGCCACCTGCTCCAGCCACAAGCTCTACATTTGAATCAGACATGAGACAGGACATGTGAGCCATGATGGCACGGCTGGATAAGATGGAGAGGGACAATGCCCGTAATCATAAACTTCTAAAGTACTGCAAGAAAAAAATGAAGACGTTGCAAAAGAATGTGGGCCATAGCCTCCCAGTTCCTCCATATCTCTTTTACTGATGTTAAATTATTAAGTGGGTCTTAGGTGGGTCGTGTTAGGATAGTAAAATAGTTGGTTATGTTGGGGTTTCTATGTTTATAAAAAAAATAAAAAATCTAAAAGAAAATACAAAAAATATATATATTTGTAGGTAATAGTGTAGGTTAGCAAATTGTTTTAGGTAATAGTTTAGGTTAGTACATATTGCGGGTCATTCCGACCCTGGCGGTCGGTGGCCGCCAGGGCCACCGACCACGGGAGCACCGCCAACAGGCTGGCGGTGCTCCTACGAGCATTCTGACCGCGGCGGTTTAGCCGCGGTCAGACGCGGAAAGCCAGCGGTCTCCCGCTGACTTTCCGACGCTCGTAGGAATCCTCCATGGCTGCGGAGCGCGCTCCGCAGCCATGGAGGATTCCGACTCCCCCTCCCGCCATCCAGTTCCTGGCGGTTCTCCCGCCGGGAACCGGATGGCGGGAGGGGGAGTCGCGGGGCCCCTGGGGGCCCCTGCCGTGCCCATGCCTATGGCATGGGCACGGCAGGGGCCCCCGTAAGAGGGCCCCTAAAAGTATTTCAGTGTCTGCAAAGCAGACACTGAAATACGCGACGGGTGCAACTGCACCCGTCGCACCTTCCCACTCCGCCGGCTCTATTACGAGCCGGCGTCATCGTGGGAAGGGAGTTTTCCCCTGGGCTGGCGGGCGGTCTTGCGAAGACCGCCCGCCAGCCCAGGGGAAAACTCGGAATACCCTCCGCGGTCTTTGGACCGCGGAGCGGTATTTCGGAGGGGGGAAGTCTGGCGGGCGGCCTCCGCCGCCCGTCAGACTCAGAATTAGGGCCATTGTGTTGTGTCACTTAGGGGGTGTGGTAGGACAATGTTTAGAGTGTGGCATTACATGTGTAAGATTAGTTTAGAACAGAATAGAAAGGTGTAGGTGTAAGTTAAGTTAATTTAGGTTAGTTTAGTGTAAGGTAGTGTATAGAATAGGTTTTGATATGATGTTTTTAATATATTTTAATAAATCCTGTTAATATTAGACAATTATCTCTCCGTGTTGATTGAGTGTCTGGGTGTTCTAATGTGTGCACTGATCAAGTAGGAGTAATGGCTTAGTGTATGCTTTCTGTCTTTATTTCCATTGATCACCATGTCCATCCCCTATGATCTGTATTTCCATGGATCACCATGTCCATCCCCTATGACCAAGGAGCTGTCAGACTGGCTGCTAAATGACGTCAGCTAATCCAAACATGTGTTATCCACAGTTCCAGCCATTCACATTGTGTATGTATACAGTATCTTGGACAGGTAAGTATGGAACTTCAACTGTCTTTGCTGGGGTCTGGCAGTATCATTTTTGGAAAGTGTGGCACATATGACATTAGCCATATCTGGGTCTGTATCCTGCCACACTGACAGGTGCCCATCACTGATTAGATTCACCTCTTCTGACCCACATATATTAGTTGTACTGGTGCTCTCATCCGGGCAAATTACCATACACTTGGTTCAGACCCATACATGCCATACGTAAACTTCCATGGATATCGGTTCAATACATGTATTTAAGACTCTGTAATTTGGTTGTAACCCACAAAACCATCAGTCATCTTTTTCATGTTAGGATCCTAGTGTGTTGCTTTGTGTCTCACAGTAATACACACATGTAATTATGTTTTGTTCTCATTGACATAGCTTCACACATTGCATACATTTAGCTGAGTTGATGAATAACAGTAAACGTTGAAATGTTACATGTGAACAAGGTGATTTATTTACAGGTGAAAGTGTATTTACCAAGGTTATATAATGTTCAGTTCACAGACCCCGTGAGAGATCCTGAGCCATTTGTTGTACAATCAGAGTCCAGGGGTGAGGGACAAGTCATGAGACATGGTTAGGAGAAGTGTGCATTAATGAGGAGGTTTTCCAAATTGCCAATAGGTAAGATTTGAAACAATGACAGTATATAGCAGATAGGTCAACAGTGGTTGATTGAAGAGGGCACATTGCCTGCTGTCACAACACTAGCATAATCTTAAGCACAGAGCTAAGGAGATACTGTCCATGTGGCACAGACTGGTGCTACAGGGTAGTTTTCCTTGTAAAAGTTGTTCCTTCCACATCTTCATCCTCTGATGTGGGTGGTGCCTCCTGTGCCATGGGTGGTGCTGTTGTTGAGGTTGAAGCACCAAACACATATCAGGGGATGGAGATGTGGAGTCAAAGGTCCCTGCAACTGCCATTTGTGGGAACACATAAGGCATCACTGTAGCAAGGAAAAACTGCTGATTTCTCAACACCGCAGCAACATCATGGTGGTAGGCAGCCATGTTTTCCCTGGGGGTGGCCACTTCCTGCTGTATGGACTCAAGGGTATTCTGTATAGCCCACAGCCTGTTGTCTATCATGCTGCTGCCACTTTGAGAGGGCAATTGTTAAAGCCTCTACCTCATGACAGCAGCTATGTCAGCCAGGGACTGCTGAAGTCCACTTAGCGGGAAGTGGGTGTCTCTGATGGCAGCTGAGTTGTCCTTATTTGGACTGAGGCACCTCTGCACTCCCTCTAGACTGCCTGCCATGGCCTCCATCCCCACCCGCACCAGCTTGTCCAGCTCCTGCTGGACTCCTACCACTGTCCTCTGGAAGGTGATATCTAGGTCCTCGGAGTCCATGGCTGTGTCAGGACTGTCTGGTGCTGAGTGTTGGTAGCTGGGTGGTTCATGTGGAAAACCTGCAACACTGGGTGACCTCTCTGAGATTGGAGTTTTTGTCTGGAGGGAATCTAGGACATCCTGAAGAGTCTCCTCATTGATGGTTACCAGCTGGACATCCATGTCATCTGTGAAATCCAGGATAGGCAGGTCAGAAGGAGGTAAGGCATTATTGTCTGCAATGAGTAATGATATGTCAATCTTTGATTGTGGTGGCTGTTGACATGGTACATCATTTACTTGCTAATAGAGGCTCAGTGACATGTTACAGACCCCAGGTAGTAGTTGTATACTATGTGTAGCATTGTGCATCACACATGGGACAACCTTACAAGGTATTTTGTGCTTTGATCCCACACCACCTACTTCCTCCTAGGCTCCTTGTCTCTTCCACTGACACCACAGTGGCACATAATTTGCCTTCCTATTCACCATGGTGGACATTGCCTCCCCCTTCTGCCATTTGTAAGATTCTAGATAGTCCCCCCTGCAACTTACCCTGCATTTGTGGTAGTTCTTGGCAGTCTGCGCTGTCCTACGCTTCCAGTGACCAACTCCTCCAGGATGACCGCTGCCACCATCTCCTCCTGCTCATCCAGGTCCTTCTGTGGTGCGGGACTTCCACCTCCAGTTTGCAGTGCTAACTTTCGGTTCCTGCCCAGTTTCTCCTTAGTCCTGCACTTGCAATCGTGCCAGCACTTCTTCCAATCGGTGACAGTCCTCCTCACCTCTGCCACACTGTCGACTTTGTCTACCATGGCCTGCCACATGGCCTCTCTCCTACCTATTGGCAATTTGGAGGTGATTAAGAGCTGGTGTTGGTGCTCGTCACCTCTGTGACCAAGATGTCATGCTCCATCTCACTAAAGTGTCACTTCTGCTTCCTCTTCTCTTTCTCTTGGTACTTTGCTGGACCCTCCTGGCTGATACTCGGGTGATTGGGGTCTCCCTGGGTCTCTCCTGACCTGCATTCGCCATCTTGACTTCCCAAATGTTTATTTCTTGCTTGTGGATTTTTTTTACGCTAATGCGGTTAAATTAGGCGCCATCTCATTTAGCGTCAAAATACTTGCCACAAAATGGTCTAGCACCACTTTTGCAGCATTAGCGTTCACTCCAAGTGGGTCTTGGGGGGGAGCGCCGATATCGGCAGTCTCCCCCCCCCCGGGAATTTTGCGGGAGATAGTACAGCCCATTGGCGCCGTTTTGGGCTTGCAGGCAGCGGTTTTGGTAGCCTGGGGCTACCCTATAAAGGTTGCAGACAATTTTGAACTGCCACCATTGTGTTTGGTGGCAGTTGTGGCGAGCAGCAGGTTTTTTCAGTTCTTCTGAGCGGCAAGTTTTCTCCTTGCTGATTCGGCTAGGCCTTAGTTAGTTAAGGGAAGAAGTGGAGGTAGCAAGCGTAGGCAGAGTAAGGTGCTAAAAAAAAAAAAAGAAGAAGGTAAAGCCCAAGACACAGCGAAATCCCCACGGATACATCCACGGGGAGACTAGCGGTGCGCCTTTCCTCTGAGACTTACCAATTGCAGAGGGATCCCGTCGAGGTCTCTGGCGAGGTGATGGATCGTCGGGTGCTGCAGGGCACGCAGCTTCTTCAAGAGGCAGGGTGCCTTGATTTGTTGGCGGCTGGGGTTGGTCGCCTGGCCCGTCCGGCTCGGCAAGCGGCAGATGGGTTGGCAGCCGCAGTCGCGGCATTTTCGCCACCGCGGGGGAAGCGAGGACGGCCGTCACGGCAGGTGAGCAGGATGGTGCTGGGGCGGGTGCTCTGGCGCATCCGCCCGGCAACCAGCTGGGCGCGGTGTGAGGGGACCGCACCCCCTGCCCGTGCGGCAGGAGGCAGTGGCAGAAGGGGGACGGCCGGGGGCGGCCCCGGTCCCGATAGGCCTGGGACCATGCGCGTGGCGGCCGCGCCCCTCAGGGGAGCGGCTGCTTGTGCAACCTGCCTCGCACGAGAGCGGGGGCAGGACACAGGCAGGCCAGCATGTACGGAGAAGCGCGGCTTCTGCGTGCCGCCTAAAGAAGACGGGGGCGGTATGGGCCTCGGCAAGTTATAGAGGCGGGCCCACACAACCCCAGTAGACGCAGTGATGGGGAAAAAGGCAGCGTGGAGAGCCTTATGGGGAGAGGGATGGGCGGTAGCCAGGTGAAGAACAGGGCTGCTCTGGGTGAACCTGGGTCTTTGGGTGAGGAGGACAGGGAGGGGTGGGTGGCTCAAGGGGGAGTGGGCCAAGGCAAGGACTGGGAGGTGGAGAATTCAGGGGACAGTAGTGGGGCAGGTTCAATAAGGGGTACAGAGCTGAGCCATATTTTAGAATGGAGTGACGAGGCTGATCAGGAGATAGAGGAGGATGGGATAACATTGAAGGTACGCCCGCCGCGCCGTACGTATGAAGGTTTGCGGAAGGCCGGCGGAGGGGAGCTAGTTAAGGAGGCAGGCAGTTCAGACAGTGAGGGGGTAGCAGGTGGCAAAGAGGCAAGCGGTAGGGACGGGGGGTTCTAGGGGAAGATCACATGCTCACTGATGCACTGGGATTTTTGCAGGGGGAGTGGAGCGGGAGTCAGGATGGGGACCCAGGTGGGCTCGTGGCGGCCTTGGCACCCTGGGATGAAGAGAAGGGGGGGCCCAGTACAGATGGCTGGATGGAACCACAGCGCATCGGCGGGGCAGTGCGGGCCAAGGCAACAGCACGGCGGCGCCCGACCGGATTGGGTATTGCGCCCGCCGGGTGGTTGGTGAGTAGTGCTAAATGGCCTGGCCACGCGCCTCGGTGGGGAGGGCTACAAACGGCCCCTCTGCGACCGCACACACCGGCGGCGCAACTAGAGGACATCATCAAGAGGACGCGTT
Organism: Pleurodeles waltl; assembly: GCF_031143425.1. Classification (NCBI taxonomy): domain Eukaryota; kingdom Metazoa; phylum Chordata; class Amphibia; order Caudata; family Salamandridae; genus Pleurodeles; species Pleurodeles waltl. Next base: position 403,049,446 of record NC_090440.1, read on the forward strand.
TTGGGGAGGGTGTGGTGTCCAGTGACAGTGAGGACGTGAGTGAACATGAGCGTTTGGACTACGAGGAGGACAGTGCAGAGGAGGGAGAGATACGTGAGGAAGAGGATGAATGGTGGACCGCGGGGGGAGTCTAATGTTGTTTGTCAGTCATTACAGGTGCCGGCAATGGCCTCGGGTGAGAGGAGAGCTGCAGGGTGGACGGTTTCGGAGCGGCCCCCGTTGTTGCAAAAAGGTAACCCGCCAAAAGTGTTAACCCAAGTGGGGGTGGCTGTTGGGACGGAGGACAGTGCGGGGGCGCAGGGGAGCGACTGCATAAAGGGGTGTACGTAACAGACACGGGGGTAGGCACAGATTCGGCAAAGGATCAGGTAGGTACGGTGGTGGAGGGAAAATCAGATAAGGCCAGCGAGGAGTAAGGGGTCGGTAAGGTAAGGGGGAAGCACAAGCGATTGCCGTATATGAGGACGGCGAAGCCTTTGGGGGCTCATCTTATGCAGGCTACGAAAGAAAAAATATGGAAAGGTGAATATGTAGAGATGCTAAAATTGTTGCATAGGGAAGTACGAGCGAAGGAAGGTTCTAAGGAGGAGGAATATGAGTTGGCCAAGCAGCCTAGGGTCTTGGTGACCATTGAAAATTGGACGGCGGCTTTTCTCAATTTTGCCAGTGTGTATTGCGAGCGCTTTCCCGAGCGGGCGGTGGCCCTGTTCAAGTACATGGATGTTATTCGAAAAGCGTACCTCAATTACGGCGGTTACGCGTAGGTGCAATACGATGAGGAGTTCCGAGCTCGCATGGTGGCCGACGAGGAGGTGCAGTGGGGTGAAATAGATCAGATTTATGGCCGCATATGATGGGACCGGCGAAATTTGGAAAAACGGTTTTCACGGCGAGCGGATTACCGATTATTTATCAACCCTTTCGGGATCGCCCTACCCAGGGTGGGACCACTTCAGGGAGTAACACGGGGGATAAATGGGGATCCGGCGCAACAGGTACGGGTGGGTGAAAGCCAGGAGCATGTTGGGATTTTAATAAAGGTTTGTGCATGAGAGAGTACTGTAAATTCAGGCACGAATGCTCGAAGTGCGCGGGAAAACATGCCCTCACCAATTGTTCAGGGGGCATCAGCGTCGGCCAGCAGGCGGTGTCAACAGGAGGCAATACACAGGGAAGTCAAGGTCAAGCCAGGACGAGAGGGCAGGGTAGTCTGGGAAAAGGCTATTACGCCAATTAAAGTAGACCAGATCAGGTTTTGGGTGGGTCAATATGGTATGGAGCGTCAAGGGCAGTTGTTGTTGCAGGGCTTTACGGAGGGGTTTGAATTGGGCTACAATGGACAGAGGCAGTGGCGGTGGGCAGAGAATTTGCGTTCCATTTACGGGAAAGAAGAGCTGGTGCGGCTCAAGCTTGAGAAAGAGGTGGCTGAGGGGAGAATGGAAGACCCTTTTTCGGATTGGCCTTTAGAGAATCTGATTGTGTCCCCTATTGGGGTGGTGCCCAAAAAGGAGCCAGGGCAGTACCGGCTGATACACCACCTATCGTGGCCAGAAGGGGCGTCGGTTAACGATTTCATTCCTGAGGAACTCACTAAGGTGTCACATGCCTCAGTGGACGTGGCAATGGCATTAGTGGAAGCATTGGGAGTCGGCACCCTAATGGCAAAAACGGACATCAAATCGGCTTTCAGACTATTGCCGGTGCATCCTCGGGATTTCAAATTGTTGGGCATTCAATTTCAGGGCAGTTGGTATGTCGACAAGGCTCTGCCCATGGGTTGTTCCATTTCTTGCTCTTTATTCGAATGCTTCAGCACCTTTTTACAGTGGATTTTCGTGACGGTAAAGGGTCATGCGTCGGTCACACATTACTTAGATGATTTTTTCATTGCAGGCCCGAAAGAGTCGGCGTCCTGTAAAGTAGCATTGGAGAGTTTTCAGTCGCTCATGGGGGACCTGGGTGTGCCCCTGGCCCGAGAAGACGGTGGGACCTTGCACGGCGTTGTCTTTTTTAGCCATCGAGCTGGACACTGAGGATATGGTGGCTTGCTTGCCTGTGGAGAAAAAACGGACCATGTTGGAGACGGTGCGGTCCATGATCCAGAAAAGGAAAGTGACGGTTAAGGAAATTCAAGACCTATTGGGTCATTTGAACTTTGCATGCAGGGTGGTGAGGGCTGGGCGAACTTTCTGCAGAAGGCTCGGTATATCACTCTTGGGTCACACCATGCCCCATCACCACATACGGCTTAGTGCCGAGTAAAAGAGGATCTGAGGATGTGGTGTGTCTTCTTGGAATCCTTCAATGTAATCCCGATTCAGGCATGGCCCTTATGCGAATGGGACGTTCAGATTTTCTCGGATACGTCGGGGGCGTCGGGGTTTGGAACCTACTGGCAGGGCAAGTTCTGTGCGGAACAGTGGCGGGATGCATGGCGCGCTGGAGGTCGCAGTATTGCCTTTTTGGAGCTGTTTCCGTTGGTGGTAGTGGTGTGCGTGTGGGGCCCATGGTTGAAGCACAAAAGAGTACTGTTTCGAGTGGACAACTTGGCGGTGGTGCAAGTGATCAATCGCCAATCGCCTAGGGAGGCGCAGGTGGTGCAGCTTCTTCGGGTTTTTGTGCTGGAATGTTTGCGGTGTGATGTCTATTTGGGTATGCTGAAGCAACTCATGGCGGCGATGGAAGTGATTTGTAGAGATGAGGCTGAAGGCGCTTTGTTTCGGACACTTATGTCGTGGACGTTTTTTGGGGCTTTTCGGGTATCAGAGTTATTAGGTTCCAGTTCTTCGGAGGGTGTTCAGTGGGAGGAAGTGTGTATCTCGTCGCGAGGGGTAGGGTTTTTTTGCATCGGTCCAAGACGGATCAGCAGTTTAGGGGAAGACAGTGGTCCTGCGGTCCTACCCTGTGCAGGAGCTCTGCCCAGTACGATTGGCGCAGCGAATGCAAGGAATATCGCGGAAGGACAAGGGTGGGTTTTTTGGTCATTTGCGAGGCGACGCCGTTTCAGCGTACCAGCTTCTTGCGGTTCAGAGGGCATGCTTGAGGCATACAGGTTTGGAGGCTGCGCAGTTTGGTACCCATTCCTTTAGGATTGGCATGGCGACAGAGGCAGGCTTGCGGGGTTGGCAGAAGGCAGCGGTTATGGAGTTGGGGCGATGGAAATCTAATGCTTATAAGAAGTATGTGCGTAACAGGCTTGCGACAATGGGAAGATAACAAGTATTTTTTCTTGCTGCAGGTTCTGTTCCGGGTCTAACGGTGCCGGTTATATCCATCTGGGTCGTGGGACATTCCTTTGTGAAATGGGCGTGGAGACAGGCGCAGGCAACTACACTGGGGGTCAATTTGGGTTTGGATGGGGCACGCTATCGCGTAAGGTGGGAGGGAAAAGGGGGTATGTGTTGGTCAGAGTTTTTGGAGATGCTGCAACTGATGAAAGGTTGGGGTTTTTACCCGGATGTACTGCTAGTGCATCTGGGTGAAAACGACTTGGTGAAGAGGACAGGCCTCAACATTTTACGGCACATGAAAGAGGACCTGAGGGTTGTGCGCCATGTAGTTTGGGCGGCTTTTGTCCCTAGGCGAATGTGGAGGGGAGCACGAAAACCGGGGGCGATTGAGAAGGCGAGGAGAAAGATCAATAAGGACAAGCACACTTTTTGCACAGAGCAGGGTTTTGAATACATGGAGCATACAGATATAAGGTTTGAGGACAAGGATTTTTTTCGGGGAGATGGCGTACACCTCTCCTTTGTGATCATGGAATTGTACCTGCTCCAATTAAAAGAGACCTTACAGAGGATATTTAGGGAAGCACAAGCGCCAGTGGCGAGAATCGGACTGGTGTATACTGGGGGGGCAGAAAAGGAGAGGGGGTCCCTGGCGGTCTGCCCCTCTCCTTTTCTGGTGGCGAAGACAGAGAACGGGCACATGACAGATGATAACGGATGGGAAGAAAATATGACAAGACAATTGCAGATTGGACAAGGGTAAATTTTGAACTGCCACCATTGTGTTTGGTGGCAGTTGTGGCGAGCGGCAGGTTTTTTCCCCTCCCTCCTGCCCGTAGTGCTAAGGGGTTCGTAGGAGAAGGGGAGAGGGTTTTTTCCTTATTTTAACGGGAGCGGGATGACGGCCATGTAGGAAAGGGGTGCACGGGAAGGGAGTGATGTATTGTCGCGTGGAACAGGTGCAGGTGAAGACAGAGAACGGGCATATGACAGACGATAGCGGATGAGAAGAAAATATGACAAGACAATTGTAGATTGGACGAGGGTGGACAGTAGCAGGGCTACGAAGATAACATGGAGCTTTAGGGGCTGGAGACTTGCACGCTCAAGATGCTAGCAACTGACTATTAAGGTACTAGACAGATTAAACAGGAGCAGGAAGAAAGGAGGACTGAACTAATGAGCAGCAAGTCAAAGGGGGAAGGAAGGGGGAGGGTAGCATAGGGGAGGGTGGAGTGGTTTGATAGGAGAGATTATGTATAGTGAGGCTTTAGTTTTGTAAGGCACAAGGCCAAGGGCAGCAAATGTGAGTGCACCTGTTTCCAATAAAGCGGACTTTTACACACAAAAAAGGGAGTAATGGTGCTGATTTATTCTCCCGCAAGACGTCACTGCAAACGCCACTTAAGGCCAACAGCTACAGGAGACCCATTGCCTTGGCAATGCCTAGAGGCTGTCTCTAATGAAAGCATGTGAGTAGTAAAATATAGCCATTCCTGCGCTCTGGGTGGCCACCGGTACCTATTGACCCTGGTGCCACCGCACATGCTGCATTAGTGATAGCCTTGTTCCTAGACCAAATGCACTTCTGATTTAGAATCTACTTGAATCCATTGAAAGCGCTTATTGTACATCTGTATAATGCACTGTGCTTTGTATGAAACCTGTTTTACTGCATACTCAGAATTTAGCACATCTTATATTAGGGCCGACCAGCCAGATTAAGCATCAAAGCATTGCTTAAAATCACACATTTGGAACTCATCTAGCAACAAGTTCTGCGAGCTGTAGCGCTGGCTGTGCAGAGTTGGATGGATGCGTGACTGGTGAACACAAGCCTGTCTCAAACATCAGTGCTCTATAACCAGTACACACGGGCTGCTTTTATAGCAGGAACGCCAGCAAGCAAAACAAGGAGCAGTTAATTAAATAAAAAAGTAAATAATAGTTAACGTAAAGCGTGGCGCCGAGCGGCATGGAGAAAGGATTGCGGCTGGGATTAAAGGCAAAACCGAAACTAGACAGGAGGAGGGTGCATCACATGCTGTAACACGAGGAAGTGTGAACATAGAGTGATGGCCAACAAAAATGTACTCTTAGTAGAATTGCCTGGGAGAAAAATTCACAAATCAAAAGGAAGCATTTAAGACAAGCACAAAACGAACGAATGGCAAGAGTGGGCATGGTTAAAAGCCCATAAATTAAATACAAGGGGGCAGATTTATGAAAAGTGCAACGCCACTTTTCTTGCACAACACTTAGCGCCCCCTAATGCCACCATGTGTGCATCATATTTAAAATATGGCGCACCATGGCGGTAGCCAGGGGTACTAGCATCATAATTGTTATGCTAGTCTGGCGTTTTTCAGGTTTAGCATCAAAAATGTTGACGCTAATCCTGCAAAGCATCCAGAGACCCATTAAAAACAATGAGAGCCTCCCTTTAACGCCTGCTCATAGCAGGCATTAATAATACAAATTAAAATGACACAAAGAAATCTCTTAGATTCCTTTGCATAATTTTTTCGCCACCCTAGTGCCGGAATTCCCCCTTGCATACATTATGCCTGGTACAGGCATAATGTGGCACAAGGGGTTACAAAGTGGCACCACTTTGTAGATATGATGCGGTGGGTGGTCGAGTTCCAGGGAACCCCCTCAGCGCAGTACTTGGGCATGAGGGCTCCTAAGTAAGTCCGGCGAAGAGGTCTCTCCATGTACTTTGCAGTGGGGGGTGGGGGGGCCTCAAGTTTTCTTATGCCACTGGTATCTAAGTCAGCTTATGACAATCTGATTTTATGGTAAATCTGCCTTTGGCAAAGGCATGTGTTTTTGAGTGGAAAGAACAAGCCCATGAAATGCTACGGGATGCCAGGGAGGTCTCATGATCACAATTTCAAATTAGTTTTTGTTTTGAGAAATAACAGTGAAGCAGGGATGTTAGGGCAATCACTGTGCTAAAACTCTCCAAAGAATGTTTTGGCCCAAAAACTACAGATGAGGGTTTTACCACATACGTAAAATGTGCCTGATTCCCAAAAGAAACAGAAGTGCAACTTACATGCGTAAGTACGAGCAACTCACGTCTAGTTGACACGTAAATTAAGACAATTTGTGGGTGCACCCATAGAAGAATTCAAGGTGTGGTAATACACAGCGAAGAAAATAATAATGTATGACCACAAAGGAAGACAATATGACGTAGGTTTGCTGAATCACAATAGAGAAGCACAAGATTTTCTTTTGTTTTTAGTGAGCCACAAAGAGCACTTATTTGAAAGACTGGAGAATCTAGAGGTCCCAGGTTTAGTCCAATATATTTCCTCTGTCATGTAAGTGACAGGACATTTGGTGGACCTTGTTTTCTCGTGAATCATCAACACTTCAGATAAAACACTGAAACCTACATCATGGACGGGCCAGACACTTAAAAACTGGAATATACCCAATCAAGACTAAAATCCACAAGAATGTGTGTGCGATTATTCGAGTTTCCTGTACCCACTCATCACAACATAGTTCATCCTAGAGCTTGCTAACGTGAAATGATTCCACTGGAAACTGGAGTGGTGTTGGAGAAAAGTCAAGCAGCACACGGAAAATAGAAATGTTAAGCTTGCATGAGGAAAACATAAAGCAATGGAGGCTCGCCTTTTGACCTAAATCAACCAGGGATCAAAGCACTCTAGGTAACTGTTTAAAATATCCATCGAAATTTCAGAGCCGGGGGTGTTCAAGATTGCTACTGTCATCTCAATCACTGTGCCACCCTGGTGTGTTTCTTTGACAAGTTCAAAAACTCTTTTATCTCAGATCTCAGAGAAACTGGGTACCTCTTGTGTATGGATCACATATTCACCATCTAAACAGTGCTCTCATCATTTGCACTTATGAATCTTCAGCAAGTGTGCAAAGCAGGCATAAGTTGAAACCCCTAAAATATCGTACTCAAGCCTTGCTTGACCACCACAATAAAAGAGAACTTAAATATGTTAGATTGGATACAGCAAAGACTATAAATGCCTCCCTCCAACAAAAACCTGTGACCACTAGCCTACAATAAGCAATAATTACTCTTCTGCTAATGGAACGAACAGCAGGCCCGTCTCATGATTTGATTGTCCTGGACCCTACACCTATAATCGCCTGCCTCTGCTTCCCAAATGCCTCCAATGACAAATGTGTTGCAAATGTGTGATTGCCAGCATAGGATAGTAGACATTCCAGATAACAGGTAATCATTAGGTGAAATATGTGTGAAAAATTCACCAGAAATCCTTTAGGCTTTATAGGGCTTTATTCCTGATGAGAGACTGATGAGCAGTATTGGCATAGAACTGAAGGCAGAAACATGGACTAGCATGTAAGATAGGTAGGTTCATTGTACACGCAGTCCGTTTTTAATTTAGTAAAAGTGGTAAATCAATAACACATACATACACCCACTGCTACACAATTTTACTAGAACCTAATATAAGGAACAACCATATGATGAAGTTTGTCACCTAGTGTGAGTAAGGGCCTGTGTCCATTTTAAGAAACGATAAACATGAGTGATAGGGTATTTGAAAAATGACTAGTGTTAAAAATGGGGTCTTTGGTTGGCCGTCAGCTTGCCCCCTATCCAACCAAGGACCCTCACTCTAGTTGCGGTAAAGGAGAAACACACATGGTTAACCCCCGCTCACCCCCTTGGTAGCTTGGCACGAGCTCAAAGCCTTAAACCAGAGGCAATGTGTAACTTATTTGTACCAACACACACAGTAATACAGTTAAGCACTACGAAATGGACACCAAACAGGTTCAGAAAAATAGCAAATATTTATCTAAATAAAACAATGCCAAATACAATAAAAATCCACACTACAAACAAATATGACTTGAGCAATCAAAAACACTAAAATAGTTCCTAGAGGCAAAATTGCTGCAATATGGTGTTAAAGTGGGGTAGTGATGGAGTTCTTCCCACAATGTGACGCCACTGGGGCCGTTTACTGAGTCATACGGACCCCCAGGTACAGTATCTTACCAAAATGTGTGGAAAACAGGCCACAGCACAGGCTCGCAGAGGCGTTGCTGGATCCAATGCGGCATTAGTTCCGGTGCTGTGGGGTGAGGCGTCAAGTCCTTGCTAAGGAGCGGTGGAGGTGAGGTGGCGTCGGTTGCGAGCAGTTGGTCCGATGGCACATCCAACAAAGTCGAAGTCCGGCAACAGCACGAGGCTGCGGGGCGACTTTACGGGGTCGTGATCACATCACAGGTGCTGCAACAGAATCGGGTGTCACGAACGTCAGGGATACAACACCCCAATTCAGGAGTTTGTACAGACATCAGTGGCTGCAATGATGTAAGGCCTATGTTGACAGTGGTGCTGACCGCACCTTGGTGAGGTTCACAGATCCAGATGTAGGCAGCGTCGTGGCTTCGTGCAGGGGCGTCCTGAGCAAATTCGTACGGAGTTGTCCGGCGTTGCTTTACAGGATCTCACCAGAAATTCACTTCCAGGGGCCCTGGAACTGGAATGACACCCTCTGGCAAACCAGAGTCCACAGCATGCAGACTCTGACACTGGTTGGTAAAGCCTTTGCTGTCCCTGAGGACAAGAAGCAAGCTCAGTCCAAGCCCTTGGAGATACCTCTCAAGCAGGAATGCACAACAAAGTTCAGTCTTTGTCCCCTTTCACAGGCAGGGGCAGCACTTCTCCTACAGCTCTTCTCCTGGCAGAGGTTCCCCTTGAATCCTTGAAATAATCTAAAGTCTGGGGTTTGGGGTCCAATACTTATAGCCCTTTCTGCCTTTGAAGTTGCCCAACTTCAAAGAGAAGTCTCTGTTGTTTACAGGATCCTGCCTTGCCCATGCCTGGCACCAGACACACACCAGGGGGTCGGAGACTACTTTGTGTGAGGGTAGGCACAGCCCTTTCCGGTGTAAGTGACCACTCCTCCCTCCGCTCTAGCCCAGATGGCCCATCAGGATATGCAGGTTACACCCTAGTACCCTTTGTGTCAATGTCTTTTGGAGATGCACAAACAGCTACATTTTTTAATTGTGAGTTCAGAGACCCCAAACTCCTCATTTCTATCTGCTCTTAAAGGGAAACTGCACTTTAAAGGCAGCCCCCATGTTAACCTATGGGAGAGATAGGCCGTGCAACAGTGAAAACCGAACCTGACAGTATTTCACTGTTCGAACATGTAAAAACACACAAGTTCATGTCCTACCTTTAACATACACTACACGCTGCCTATGGGGCTACCTAGGGCCTACCTTAGGGGTGCCTTACATGCATAAAAAGGGAAGGTTTGGGCCTGGCAAGTGGGTACACTTGCCAAGTTGAATTGACAGTTTAAAAACTGCACACAAGGACACTACAGTCTGAGCCAAGTTTACAGGGCTACTTGTGGGTGGCACAATTTGTGCTGCAAGCCCACTATTAGCATTTGATTTACAGGCCCTGGGCAACTCTAGTGCACTTTACTAGGGACTTACTAGTAAATCAAATATGCCAATTATGGAAAAGCCAATTACACATACAATTTCACATAGGGAGCACTTGTACTTTAGCACTGGTCAGCAGTGGTAAAGTGCCCAGAGTATCAAAAAAAGAGTGCAGCTCACAGCAACAACCTGGGAAGTAGAGGCAAAAAGTTAGGGGAGACCACGCCAAGGATGCCAGGACTGACAACTAGAATACTTTAGTTAACTCCTTTTTACAGTTTCAGTCAGTTGCCAAAGAATTAGAATCCAGCCCTAGCCGTTTTGAAGTCATTACAAATCTGGACTGTGGTTTGACATAAATCTATTCTTTGGCCATTAAAACTCAACTGTAGCTGAAAACTCGTCCTTACACCTCAGACTGCTGAAAATTATCCACTCGTTGATTCATTTAATACATTGCTTCAAATAGATCTTGCCGTTGGTAGTGTTTCAACTAGATTACTGCAACAATATCTTTGAATGAACATCAAAGAAAGAGATTATGAAATTAAAGATAATACTATTTCAGGCAGTTACAGAGACTACAAAAATCAGGCAGATAGACTGCATCTACCTAAGGAGCTTGGAGAACAACACTCTGGTTGTCTAAGCCCTTTCTTGCCTCCTAGTAGTCCAGAACATAAGGTAGTTGAACTGTTTCTACAGTGTTTTCATAGCATGCAAGGCCCAAGACCTTAAATATTTACTGGCACTTTCCACAAACTATACACCAAGTCGATCAGAAAGAGAGATCGTCCCACTGACCTCACATTGGTCTCCACCAACTCCATGATCTGACTGTCCACATAAGGTCCTTGTGGCCCAGCAGATGCTTTTATATATTGAAAGGATAAATTGGGTCATCATTGTAGTTACAACACACTACACCATTAGTGTTATGAAGTGGTAAGAGTTACAAGGTGGTGCTTTACAAAACAATTAAATAAGGACTTTTACCTGGGTAAATCGAAATAAACAGCTGGATAACTTTGAAGATTATTGTTTCCCAACAGATTATTTTTTCTGCCCTTTTTGTAACTGTAAGGTAAAATATGTCTTTTCACTTTCATTTTGGCAAAGTGGAAGTTAAGAGGTGGATTTAGTAATTGGAAAACAATTCTAGTATTAGGAAAAATTAATAAAGTACTCCACTTTGATTTCCTTGGACATGTGTAAGCTTCCTGGCTGTGGCTGAAGTATTGTGCCTGCTATAAATCACACACTTATGCATGAACGTATTACACTAGGTCTGACTTATAGATTCTGCATAGCCCACTTGGTCGAAAATAGGCAGAGAAATATTAGGACAGGATGTGCTGCCATATTCTTTGTTTTCTATATTATATCAAGTAGTCAATAAAATATAACTGAAAGAAACTTAGACCCTCATTAGGAGTGGCCTGGATTTAAGTGCCAGGCATTATAAACACTGGGTCATGGTATTACCAGAGGATTCCAATTGGACCTCAATAGCTGTACCATGTTATGATAAATTGCATGAAAATATAAACTTTTCTGGAAGGATCTCAACATGTAAATCCACACTTGAGTTTTTTTTTACGAGGGGCATGACCAAAGGATTTGCCTCTGGTACCTCATTATCACATCCTGGGAAACCAGATGTGGAAATCCTACATCATTTGTGATTATCAAAGGGGATGGTATATTGTGTTACCGTCCCTCTCTGGAATTCGAAGTAACTTTTAAGGAAGGTGTTAGAAGAGAATGTCACTTAGCCACCAACAGAGAAGATGAATGACACCAGGAGGAAGTGCAACATTTATGAAATAACATCCGTATTAAAATTATCAACTGTAAAGCATAGCATACACATGACCACATGCAGCGTAATAACGATAGTAATGAAAAGAACAATTAATATTAACAATAATAATAACTTTCTTTTCTAGCGCACTTCTTTCTACATTGTTGCCATTTGGTTTAAGTATGTTTTGCCCAGGTGAGGAATTTTCTGGGCTGGCCTTTCCTTTTGTGCGTCTCATTACTACTACAGGAAGGTCGCATCACAGATGGATGCTTGATCTCACACTTCATTTACTTTACACAAACGCACTAAACAGACTCTGTTGTCCTCTTCCTGCCCTGAACATCATAGGGAAATGGGAGGGGCACCTCGAGCATAAAAATCTAAAACACAACATGTTTCATATAATTCCATTGGATTTTAAGAAAAATGCAAGCATTTTATTTAATTGTTTTTTACCCATGTGCGATTATGGTGTGCGTGCGCTGGGGGTTCTCATCCTTTCCGTGATATATATGTGTAAATAATGGTTTTTTCTAAAGTTTTGCATGCAATCTCAAAAGTTCTCCATAATAATCCTAAAACTCCTGCACGAACACTGACCTTAACTCAAAACATCAGATTATCGGCTCACCTTTTTCTTTCAAACGACTCCTTCCTATTCATCCTCTTCAAGCTACCTTTCTCTGAGCATAGTCTGCTCTAAGTGAAATGCATGTTTTGCCTTAACCCTCATTATTGTATCTGTGCAAATTACCCACATCACTTTTAAAATGATGCAACCTCTGTTTTAAAAGGCATGCCCCTGCATTTTACTAATATCTAATCTCCTGTATCTCATTTGTTAATACCTCCAACCAATACATGTATCTATACCCCCAGCCCCTACCAAAGATCACAGCTAACTCCTATTAATTTAATCTACCACGTAGAAGCTGGAATAAATGCATCTCATAGTGTTTCTTCACAGCGCAATACTAATCGCAGTAGCCAACAATAAACACAAAAACTACACACATGGGTTCCAGAGCAGCGTGCTGCCTGGCGTTAAGCACTACAACACCTCGTGTGAGTGTTAAGTGCTATATAAATGCAATTACAGTACACATACAATATATAACCTACACTAATAGTAATAACACTCAGCCGTTGGGGAGACACTTGTAGTTCATACAGCCTGCACAATAATTTAATTTTACTGCCTGACACTCTTACATTCACATAAGACAACGCTGCTAAGGTCACCCTATACTGTACCAGTCCAGAGCAAACAAACCACCAAACGAAACACACACTGAATAACTGAAGTGATCTGCATCATGCTACCGGCCAACGGTAGACTGTGATTTAGTCCCCCAGTGCAGGTCCCAACTAGCTACTTACTATGATCGCTTCTTGACACCTCACAATAGCAATCGGAAGTGGAACGATATATACAAAGTCCATTCCAGCAGATCTCTCCACTATTTCTCACTTTAACCCATGCCTGCCAGGACCATTAACTTTAAACATTAACTTTAAACAAAATGTCTCAGAATGGACAACCCAGTGATGTAACAAGCTCAGTGGACTATGAACATAAGAAATAACACAGAAGGACCTTTAGAGCTGCTTAAAGCTCCCAGCTTAATGAAAACCATAAACTGCACGCCTAGCTCTCACACTAGTTCATCCATCACACCACTAAGCACTGTGTCCGAATACAAAATAACCACACCTTGGTGGTCTTCATGCATGATACGAAAACACTTAACACACAGGGACAAAACAAATACACTTTCAACCACACACTCTGCATGGTGTAGTGGGCTACCAAAGTAGGCAAGAGCCTCAGCGTCCCACGTAGTTTTAGATGGAATGCAAAACAATTAATGCAGCAATGGACTTCAGCATAAACAACATTTCCTAACAGTTAGAAAGAGCAATTGAGCAAATGGGATAGCATGAACACCACAGGCAAACTACAGGTTTGTATACTATGGGCCAGATGTAGGTACCAAGCAAATTGCGACTTGCAATTTGCGAGTCGGAGCGACTCGCAAATTGCAACTCGCAATTTGCTATGCAGAACGGTGTCTCAGACACCGTCTGCGAGTCGTTATGGGATCGCAAAGACCCACCTCATTAACATTAATGAGGAGGGTCGCAAATTGCGGCCCCATAGCGACTATGGGCACTCACTGACATGGATGCCTGCTGTAGTCAGAAGACCTCCATGTTCGTGACTGCTTTTCAATAAAGCATTTTTTTTTTTAAGTGTAGCCCGTTTTCCTTGAAGGAAAACGAGCTGCACTTAAAAAAAAATCCGAAACCTTTTGTTTCTGAATTTTTTCAGGGCAGGTAGTGGTCCCTTGGACCACTACTCGCCCTGAAAAAATATTTTGGGGTCCATTCACAAAGGGGAAGGGGTCCCATGGGGACCCCTTCCAATTTGCGAGTGGGTTACCATCCACTTCAAGTGGATGGTAACTGTGACTCCATTTGCGACCGCGTACGCGGTCGCAAATGGAATTGCATACCACTGCGAGTCGCAAATAGGAAGGGAACACCCCTTCCTATTTGCATGTCGGAAATGCATTTTGCGAGTCGGTCCCGACTCGCAAAATGCATTTCTGCATTGGAAACTCCGGTTTGCGACTCGCAAACGGCAATTTTTGCCGTTTGCGACTCGCAAACTGTTTCCTACATCTGGCCCAAAGTCACAATATACTTGTGTATATCAGACCACACAAATATTGCCGCTTCTCTGTACATATGGGTGTATATTTAGAGGGGCTTTTTGCCTGATATTACCACTTTACTAAGTGCCATGTGTTTATATGTATGTATATATATATATATATATATATATATATATATATATATTTATATATATCTATCAGTACTTAGTTACATGTGTGATATTATGGCTGTATACATGTATATTTTTATTTCAGTTGTTTGTTTAGAAAATATATATAATAAGTAATTCAAATTCCCCTTCAAGCTTTATCTCACCCCTCCTCTCTCTGACTCATCTAACACCTTTCTGACCTTTTCAGACTTTCCCCTCCTTCTTAGCCAATTTATCCAACTAACAGGAGCAGGTCCACTAATTTCAATAACAATTGAGACCTTCCCCTTTCTAATCCACTGCCATTTTCATTTCCCTACTCAGAACACTACTAAATGCATGAGAACTCAACAAGCACAATCTTAAATAAACTCACCACAACTAATCCAGAAGGAAACGAGGAAGCACATATTAGTAATTTACTAAGTACTTAACTCTAACCTTGGGTTCCTGAGTAGCATGCTACCCATCAGAAAGCACCTCCTCAGCAATAGTATGCACCATATAAATACAATTTACAATTAGAATCTGAAACCTTCAAACAGTTCTGGCTTTTTAGTCAAAAGCAATTCATGTGCTGGGATACATAGCTTTATACTGACCACAGATAAAGCAAAACTACAAGTTCCACAATTATAGTGACCATGCAACCAGGATTTCCTGAGACAATCAGGTCTTTCAACATCTGGCCCAGCAGAGGTTAGTAGATTTACCACAAGTCCCAGCTTTCAGAGCAGGTCGACTGAACACTGAGGGAGACAAGTTTTATTTTTTCCAGTGAAGGAATAATTGGTAGTCCCTAACACAACCAATTTGGTTAACACAGATGACACTCTGCGTAAAAGTTGCATTTAATTCACCCTAGTGCTTCATCCTCTCGTCATTCTATGCTAATGAGCTCTGTCAAGTAAGTAAATCTGGGGTGGTGGGTAAATGCACATTTGTACTCCTGCTTTTGTGTGTGTGTAACGTCCCGATTTTTGTTTTTCAAAATCTGCTCCCCTTTCTGAAAATGTAAAGCACTTTTGCTGAAAGGGAGGACTGACTGGTGATATGCAGGATTTTCTGTAGCCTTGTAAAGAGGAGATTTATTGGCATAGAGACCACTCACCCATTTATGTGTTTATATTGTTTATATATTTGAGGACTGAATTAGTTTTAGTTGCACAGCCACTAATAAAAGAACTTTTTTTTAAACTTTGGCCTACAGACAGACATATAAATACATAGAGGGCATTCTGACAGCTCTCTTCTTCCATTGGCCTATTTATTTGCTTCCATCCAGCACGGCATACAGCATGGGGAAGTTCACTTCATCCACTAGTTGTCCTACTCAGTGAATGATGCAATTTTTCCAGATCACATTTGCATAGCGATCTGAAAATGAATGCATTTCTACTTATTTTTGTTTGCAAACCTATGCCATTTTTACTTCTTCTTTTAAACTTTTGACTTCTAACGCTTATTCTAGCGAAAAGTAAATAAAATAACAAGACAGGCTTTGCAAAGTCAGATTTATTATCTATGCCAATGCTTGTCATATCATTGCTAATGAAATACTTCTCTGTGCTTATTTAGGCCCTCATTATGAAATTGGTGGGATAGCCCACCGCCGACCATGCTGACAGTCGATGGAAGACTGCCAGTGGCTGCGGCAGGCATCCCGCCACATTCCAACGAATGGAGGCTCACCGCCATTGATGGCGTTGAGGCCCACCGTACGCCATGCTGGTGGTCAGTGGTGGGGGTGGATGCTGCTCCACCCTCACCGCCATGTCAGTCCATACCCCACCACACCTATAATGATGCATTTATAGGCGTGGCGGTGTATGGAGATGCAGCGATGGCGGCTGAGCAGCAGCCAAGGAGCCCATTCCCTCCTGGAGCAGCGCCACGAAAAAGGTAAGTGCTGTCCGAGAAGAAAGGGGGGGGAAAGGGGTGTGTGTGTGTTTGTGAGTGCATGGGGGTGTGCGTGTTTGTGAAGGGGAATGTGTGTCTGAGTGTATGAATGTGTGTGTGCATGTAGGTGTATGGATGCATGAGGATGTGGGGGTTTGGGGTTTGGGGGGGACCTGTATGGAGGGGGAGTGGGTGGAGTGGTAGTGAAGGGGTAGCTGGGAGGCCTACAGGGAGATTTGGGGGAGGAGGGATGGGGATTGGTTTTCAGGGTTTGGGGGTGTGGGGGCAGTTCTAGGGGCTTGGGGGAGTGAGGGAGTGGGGGTAGTGGCAAGGGTGGGCACCTAGCGTGTCACATACAGGTGACAGGAATGAGAATTCCTGTCACCCGTATGATTTCCGCCAGGGTTTACCTGCCGAGGTATCCCGCCAGGAAATCCCTATTGGAAATGGGATTATAATCCCACCGCCGGTCCGGCCTCCACCGCCAGGTCGAAAGTGCCTACTGTCGGCCCAGCGGTCGATTCTGGGCTGGCGGTGGGTAGTAGCGGACTGACTGCTTTGCAGCCAGTTCACTACTGTGTTCAGATTATGGCGGTCTGGACCGCCATGGCGTTGGCGGTCATTACTGCCATGTTCATAATGAGGGCCTAAATGTCAGTGAAGAATCAGTTGCCACAGTAAGGCTAAGAATTGATGCTAAGCTGGTTCAGAAAGCAAAGCAGCATACCTGCAGAGATGCACACACCTCATTCCCTTCTCTCCTCCTACCACCGTAAACTACAGATACCTATGCCCACTCTACAGGGCATTCATGGCCCACACGCGGGAAAATACAATTTGGCTTTCTCGCCATTTCGCCTGAAGTAATAGTTATTCATGTGGATTATAAAGCATAGTGCTTTAGGGCCGGACTGCAGTTTCCGAAGAGAGTACGAAGTCGTCTGGCTCCCTCAAAACGATGACCCAATTGAGAAACAAAATCACAATTTTGACATTCTTGCCCCGTCACACGCGCATTTTACTTCAGTTCTAAAGCTATGATTGGCACTCCAGTTTTATAACAATAATTGACAACATGCTGATTATGCTATCAAGGCTGTCCCCCTGGGTAACGTACATACTTATTGCTGATCATTTCAGTGCCCGGTGACTGTGAAAAAAAATTGACAGGTATAGATATTCAGGACAAACCTCTTACAGCTATCTTGGATGTGACAAATGACGAAGGCGTTCAGGACTATAGCTGGGACTTTCAGCTGCAGCCACCTCACCGTGGGCTGGGACACCGTGGGTTGGACAAGAGAAACTCTGCTGAAAACGGGGGCAGGATTCCAGCAGCACGGCTCTCTGCTCCCAGCAGGCAAAGCACCTCAGTGAGGCAGTGCTCCGCTGGTGCAATTAAATGTTAGCCCGCCGAATACCAAGGCTGGTGGTCATTATTCCACTACCAGACACTCCCTGCCCTTGTTGTCACTCTTGCAGGTTTCTGCATTAGATGTGTGAAGGGTTTTGCCTTCATTTTTATGCCGCCTTTCTGATCGCTGTGTTTTTGTCCTCTCTTGCACTCTGTAAACATTTGATACAGAAAAATAAGTGCTGTCCCTCACCATTTGCTGACCAGGAGTACTGTTATGAAAAGCCATGTGAACAATATCCTTAAGATAACGGTTAAACTGCTCCACAAAACCGTTGGTCTGGGGATCATACAGGGCTGTCTTTATGTGTGTGATGCCATGGGATTTAAGGAATGCCATCTTCTCATGAGGCGCAAACTGTATGCCATTATCAGTGACACTAGATTCAGGGTAATCTTCTCTATAGAATATGTCTCTAATGAATCTCAAAATTTCTTCTGTCATCACCCTCTCTACTAAGGTTACTTTATGCCATTTTGTCATATAATGGATAATTTCAATGACACACTGCACATGGAAGGGTAACCCTTTAAAGGGATCAGCAATATCAAAGCTAGTTTTTGCCAAGGGGAATAGGACCATTGCACAGGTTGCACCAGAGGTGTGACACATCTGAAAATGTTGGTGCAATTCGAACATTCCTCACAGTTTCTTGCAAAGTGGTCTGCCTCTCGATACATATTGGGCCACCAGAAATATGTTCTCAAAGTGCATTTTAGAGCTGACATTCCCATGTGCCCATGATGACTTGTCCTCATGATGAGTTCCCTGACCTTCTCAGGAGTAGATACTTGTCATTCCTGAACAAGATGTCATTCACCACGATCAATTCATCAGCTACTTGTGCTAGTGAATGTAGTTCACCATGCAATTAGTGAACCCGAATGTACTCTTTCCCTCTACTCAGAGTAATGTCCTTAGCATCTTCCTCAACCCACCTTTCTTCTGTGAACAATGTAGTCTGAATTGCACAAATTTCACTCACACTAACAACAACATCAACAGAATTTTCTTCACCTGCTTCATCATCTGCATTAACCATAGGTGAATGTGATAAAAAGTCAGTAAATTAATTTCTTGGCACGAAATCTATTTTGAAAGAGAATTCCTGCAATTTGGAGCTTAATCTAGCTATATGTGTAGTAGGCTTAGGCCTTCCTTAGAATGTGAACCAGTGGCTTATGATCAGTACGTAGACTGAACGTGTTCCCCCAAGCAAAATGACTGAAGTGGTTCACTGCCCAGACGCAAGTTAACAACTCCAGTTCAATTACAGCTTAGTATCTTTCTCTGGCATTTAAAGTAACAAAGTATGGGAGGCATAACCCACTGCCCATTCTTCATGGTCACACAGCTGAGAGGGAACTGCATGCAGACCATAGTCACTGCCATCCGCTGTGATGATGCATTATTTGCCAGTGATAAATGGTCTTAACACAGGTGTGTTTGTTATTCATGACTTAATTAGGTCAAACGTGCTTTCCTGTACCTGTTCCCAAAGGAAATCCTGGCCTTTCTGGAGTAGAACCCTGAGCAGTTCCATGACAGTTACAAAGTACTTAATGAACTGGAAGCAGTATACACACAGTCCACAAAAGGAAAGCAACTGTTCCTTCTTGTTAGGGGTTTGCGCTGTATTAATAGCTAAGGATTCCTTTAGAACTACAACTAAAGCTACACCTGTCAACTTATGTTCAAGATATTCAGCTTTTTCCTTGAACAACTTGCACTTACTTGAGGATAGCATGAGACCATTGCTTTGAAGTCGGGAACAAACTTTCTGCAATACTTCCCAGTGTTGTTGATTATCTTTACAGAATACCAAAATGCGATCTTGGTAGCACCTTACGTTATCTTCCATATCTTTGAATATGCAGTACATTGCTCGCTGGAACACTGAGGCCGCAGATGTTTACTCAAATGGCATCCTCCAGGATTGAAATAGCCCAAAATGTTTGGTTAAGGCAGTCAGTTGTATGAATTCTTCAACTAGTTCAACTTGGTGGTACGTCTGGTGAAGATCAAATGGTGAAGAAACAGCTGTGCCTTCCAATATGAAAATCAATTTATTGACCTTAGGTAAAGGATGTTGGTCAATCACAATTTTGCCATTGAGTGCTCCGAGATCCACACAGCTGCGGGTTCCCATCACTTTTCTTTGTTACACCAATGGGTTACACCCATTCAGGGGATTCAGTTTCCTCAAATATTCCTTGGTGCAAGAGCTCTTGTAACAGCTTCTGACTTTCTCTTCTTATGGTCAGAGGCACACCTCTTAATTTCTGCTTGACAGGTGTGAATCTGAGTCTCAATTTGAGATGAGAAAACCCAACAAGCTTTCCCAAACCCTCAGAAAATATTTTGGGGAGTTCACTGATGATCCGGGCACTTGAATTGAGAGAACAGGATTAGGAGCATTGGGATTCAACACAATTTGTGACAGACTTTTGGTCCTTCCATCTTAAAACACAAACTCCTTTCATGGCCGCATACATTTTTATGACTGCATGTCTCTCTTTGAACTCTACCTTAGTGCACAAACAGCCAAGGAACTGTGTTGTTCTTCTGCCAAATGCTCCTGCCCTGATGTTGGGTTACTTTAATGTCTCAATCAATGAGGCGAACTGCATTTCATTCACATCTGAAGGGATGGATCCTGAATCCACTATGACCTCTAACACCTAATTCAGTACTCTTGGGTGCACATTGAAGGTTTGTCCACAAAACAATTCCTTTTCTTCCATGCCAATCAAAACTAAAGTCTGCTCAGGATTTCACTCTTGAGAGAGCTGCGTTAGAGAAGTTTAAAGTGTGCATGTCAGGAAGGCCGTCACAAGATTGCTGGCCAAAGGGACACGCACACTTTAAACATGGTGCACAGCTCCCTGCTGCCATTCTCACTAATTAATGTAATGTGTACTTGTTAACCAACTCAGTGTGATTCAATTAATTGACAGCTGGTGAATAAATGGAGGAATGGATCCACCCAGAGTGGAATCTAGGAATTGAGGTTCAAGCACAGATCCCTGCAGTGAATGCAGTGGTCCACTGAGCCATCAGACCTGGCTTAAATGACTTCAACTCCTTAGTGTTGTTTCCAGTTGATATATTCTCAGTAAGGGCAGACTGAATTCTGTGGACAAAGGAAAAATTATTGCAAGTGCCCAACCCAGTGCTGCCCTTCTAATGTCATGTGTATCCACATGCCTCTATACAGCAATTACTTACTCTGTCATTGTACACGGATTATAAAGGATGTGTAGTTTTAGAGTATTTACTGTTTTTTTGAAGTACTGTATTGCATGGAGGACTTATTTATGAAGGAATTCGAAACTTACATTCAACATCCTAATGTTTTCTGGAAGCATTGCTGAAGTACACAAATTGGCCTGAAACAACAGATAATATTGGTTTGTAAGGGAAGCATTGTGGCTGGGGTGGGAATGATTAGGACTGGTCAGAATTTTGATAATTGTGATCAATTGGAGTCATTTTGTTAATTCTGCATTACCCTTTAATGCGAAATTACTGATAGTTATGTGATTACTCCTCCTCCTCACATTTTTAAGAGTATTTGGAGGGAAAACTCCTATTGCAAGAGCACATTTATGGGCACATTTATGAGTCCCTAGCGATACCGGAGCATCACTTTTTGTGATGCTCCGGTGCTGTTATGCCCTGTGCCGTATTTACAAGGTGGCTTTAAGCCACATTTTGTGGCTTAACACCACCTTGTAAATACGGCCCCTTCACATGCAGCCCTTTGCATGGAAGGGGCGTGCATTGGGTGTTGCTGTGGGCACGCTACAGCAACACCCATTGCATATTGATGCTGCCTCAGATTTATGAGAGTTCGTAAATCTGACAGTGGCAGAATATAACGCCACCACAGGGGTGGCGTTAGGAAGATGCAGCGAGGAGGAGAATTTTGTTCCTCCTCGTTTTCTGCTTTTTCTATGTGTGCTGCATTCTGCAGCACACATAGAAAGAGCAAAAGACCAGACATGATTGCTTATGTGTGCGAAGAAGTCCCTTCCTGCACATAAACAATCATTTCAAAATGAAGCTTTAGCACTTCTGTGTGTGCTGCATTCTGAAAACCTGGAGGGTCCAGATGCAGTTTCTTCAGTGAAACGTTGAAGTGGAGGTTGCAGAGGATTCCTGCTGGAGTCTTGCAATCCGAATCTGGAGAACCACCCAAACGAGAGACCCTAAATAGCCCTGAAAGGGGGATTGGTCAACTAAACAGGTAAGCACCTATCAGGAGAGGGGAAGACTCTGACATCACCTGCTGGAACTGGCCACTCAGATGCTCCTAGAGTTCCCTGCCAACTTGGAATCCAAGATGGCAAAACACAGGGACCCTCTGGAGGAGCTTTGAGCAGCACCCCTGGGGTGGTGATGGACAGGCGAGAGGCCACTCCCCTTTCCTTTGTCCAGTTTTGCGCCAGAGCAGGGACTGGGGTTCCCTGACCAGATGTAGACTGGATTATGCAAGGAGGGCACCAAATGTGCCCTTCAAAGTATTTCCAGTGGCTTGGGGAGGCTACCCCTCCCAAGCCTGTAACACCTATTTCCAAAGGGAGAGGCATAATGTATGCAAGGGGACATTCGGGCGTTAGGAGGCCCAAAAAAATGGCACAGTGAAATCTCAAAGCAGTTGTTAAAGTGAGGCACCGATTTTAATCAATGGGCCTCCTTGCACTTTGCTGCACTAGCAATAAATGTTGACAGTAGTGCAGCAAAGCGCCACAATAGCAAATTTTGATGCTATTGGCCTAAAGTGCGCCATGGTGCGCGTATTGTAAATACAGCACACCCATGGTGTTGTTAGGTGGGACGGGGGTGACGCAAGAAAACTGGTACATGAGAATTGATGCACCAGTTCCTTGTAAATATGCCCTTCAGCTCTGTTTCTTAGCACAATTTCTGTCCATTTTGGAGGAAAGAGTCAATTTTGCACTAAGAAAGTAGAGCTAAATGCTGGTAGTGAGCTAGGGAAAATCCTACCCCAAAAACACATTTAGTGAGCGTGACAGCTCCTCCCACTCGCTATTCGTATTCTGTTGCATTTAGCACTATTTCTTAGCACAAAATGCATCGTTGCATCCATTTTGGACAAGACGGGATACTTTTGTACTAAGAAATTCAGAATTATTCTTCTCATGTAATTTAAGCATAGTCTTGCAGAATCTTACAATTCTTACAGTCATCAGCGCCTTCTATTGGGTGTAGCCATTTTTTGGGAGGCAGTGGTGGCCACACTTGTTTTTTACATGCAGCGCTACTTTCCCTCCATGCTGGCAGCAGGCCTGGGATGGTGTACACCCTGAGCGAGTGGCAGCTGCTGTGGGGGAGGGTGCACCTTTGTGCGTGTGCCAGAACACTGAGGTCTATTGCACCCAACAGCAATTGATGAACCACTAGGCCAATATCCTTGACAAGGAGTAGGACCTGCTCGACTTGCTGGGCATCGATGTTGCGGGGGCTTGGTGAGTAATTATTTGTTTGTTGTGTTTTAGAATGGTAATATTTTTTTTCAAACAGCATGCTGCTCGCACCCAGAGATAAGTTAAGTTTATGTTACGAATATTATGTGATCCAGGTGCTCAGCTCTACCTAATAGTACTCGTCAGTTCTAGTTTGAGCTGAATATTTAAGAAGCCATGCAGACTACTCTGTCCTTTTACTGAGACAGTGGTAGTAGTAATATCAGTGAGTTAGCATTCTCTCTGCCTTTCTTTATGCAGCTCGTACAGTCCCAGGCAATACTCTAGTGCTGCGTAGTATATATCTGAAAAGGGGAAACTGAGTTGGCCCATCAAAGGAGGTTGAGAATTATTTTTGTCAATGCATTAGTAGTTCCAATGTCGTTTAGGTTTAGGAAATTTAGAATAGGGCTTAGCTTTAGGAAATTATGAATAGGTCAACTCGATACTAGTACTATAAGCGATCTGATTTAGGAATCTACAATTTTACTGCGTTTTCCTTTGACTGTCAAAATATTTTTTGGGAGATTAACTGTAACACTAATCTATTTGTTTATCTTCTTTACTTCTTACATCAGCACCAAAAGGCAAGAAGAAGGCTTCGGAGGCCGGTCAGGCAGCCGCGGTTGCCACCACCAGAGCCACAGTCGGTAGAAATACCAGCACCGCCACCAGTGTCACGGATGACAGATCTTCTGGTCCCAGTAAGTCCTCCTGTTAATATTATTAGTATTTCCTTAACTTTTACCTCTCGCCATTTAGAATCATTTTTTCTTTTTTTTTTTACTGTGCCTGCTTCATTTTTTTCAACCCCTCTTCCGTCTATCTTTTGTTTGTTAAATTCTTGTTATCCCTGCATTATCCTATTTTCTTCTATATTTCATGTTTCTGTAGCTGTCTCCCTCCTGCTTGTACAAGTCTGTAGCTTTCTTCTGCTTTGTCAGTAAGCTTTCCCTCTCCCCTTATATATGTTGTGGGTCGGTACTCCAAGACTACAAGAACAGATTTTAGAACATATACTCTACTGTGAATACTGCATACCCAAGTAAGATATTCTACGTGTGTTTGTTGAGAAGGCTTTCTTTTCCTTGTGCATGTTCAACAATAAGAGAAGAGAGTGGCCATGGTCAGCGCGGACCCCCCCCAGTGCTGTGTTGTATGTATTATCGTTCATTTATGTTGCAGTATACCAGCAGTTTCGATGACAGTGCAGCATGGCTGGATATTAATTTCAGAACGGTCCCATTGCGTTCGTTATCTAAGAACATATGTCCTTCAATGACTAGTTATTTCCCCCCTTCATTGCGCTTCAATGACTCAGAGTTATCATAGCTCTGCCCCTTCATTATGAAAGGTTTTTGGTTGGCTTGAATACTTGGCTTTTCAAACATTGTTAAACAACCAAATGCCCAAAGTGTTATTTATGATAGAAGATACTGCTAACTGAACTGTAGTGATGTATTATGTTTGTATTTTGTTAAAAAAATAATAAGGGTAGGCGCATCAAGCATCTAAAATGCGTAATGTTTTTCTAGCTGCACAGACCACATGTGCCAGCAGCAGCGGCAGAGCCAGTGCAGTAGACGTGGAGACGGTTGTAGGGGGAGTCCCTGCAGTGGCAGGGACAGACAGCGGTAAGTCACGTTGCTTGCTTATTGACAACATCTAGTATACGCACTACAAGGCTTTGTGAACCCCCTGCTTTAGCCGCTACAGCAGGGAGTTAAGTGCTTAATGGCCTCTTCTATCTGCAAATAAGCAGAAAAACCTCATAATGAACGCTAATAATGATGGGTTGATAGAAAAAGGAAAGAAGGTTGGAAGGTTAACAGAAAAGACGGGTGAAATGGTATATGAGTGAAAGGATGCATTAGTAGGAAAGGAGGTGTAGGTAGGTGATAGGATCCATGGGTCGGTGAAAGGATGGATGAGAGGGTATATGAGTGAAAGGATACCTGGATGGGTGAAAGGGTGGATGGGTGAAAGGATGCTCGGGTGGGCTAAAGGGACAGTGAAAGGGTAGATGGGTAAAAGGATGCATGGGTGGGTAAATAGATGGAGGGTTAAAGCAAGGGATGGCTGAAAGGGTGGATAGGTCGAAGGATAGATTGATGGATGGATGTGTGTATATATGTGGCATTTGGAGAAGTGCAGGGCTATTGTAATTCAAGTAAGATAATTGTCCATTACAGCTGCAGTTGCAGGCTGCAGAGTAGCAAAGTACCCAACGTGCTAGATAGCATGGCTCCATTAATTTAGCACAACAAGGATACTTGTACTCCATAGTGCATAATGCCTCACTCATTAATGAGTGGTAATTTATTTTTATTTGTCCACACAAAATGTCTGTTTAGTTTATTTTACTAGGAAATCCTTTTAAAAGGAAAGAAACTGTTTTTAAGCTGGTGTGCAGTTATCCTACCTTAATTCCTTTAATTCAGTCAATGCTTTTATGTGAGGCATGTGTGGGTAATCTCCTGCTCAAACTACCAATTTCAACACCACATCCTGCACCAGCTAGTGTAGCTGAACCCTTAGATGGCATGCCTGGAGAAAAACCAGGAGAGCTCCTGACTCCCATAGAGAATACCCTCTTCTAAGCCTTTTTTATTTTTTGTTTTGATGGGAGGGACTTTTGTTGTGGGTAGAAAGGGTAGGATTTGAAGAGGGACTGGGAGTTTGAACTTTGTTTGTTGCACTAGTTTGAACTTTTTTTGGACCTTGGGATGGAGTGATTTGTTTGGGTAGAGAGTGGGTTTTAAACCTTTTATTTATATTGTTTAAAATAAGTGTAGGGGAAATATTTTTATGATACTTTATGCCTAAAGTACTTTCTTTGTGTTTTACTTCCACTTTGCACTGCTGGCTTTTGGGCAGTCTGTGTTTTTAATCTGCTTATCAAACTGTATGTACAGCTTGGTATAGTTAGTTATCCCCATGTCTTACTACCCTCGGTAGTTATATTATTGACCATTTGGGGGTGGGGTAGACTGCCACTGTCTACGTTGCCTACAACAATCTAGATGAACAAGGAAATCAAAGTACTTATCTGCAGTAGAAGTTAGTTACCTACTGACTAAACACGTTCACTTCACTCCATAGTTCTTCTACCTGAATAGATGAAGTGATGGGTACTACCTCTCTCAATCTTCCAAAACGTACTGCAGGGTTTCCATAGGTGCCTTCCTAATGGTGGTAGTAGTAGCAGCAGGGCGGTGCAGTAACAGGAAAGGCATCACCTTCACAAGTGAGGCCCCATTACCACCTAGGTGAGAGCCAACTGTATGATTAATCAGAAGGATTATACATTGCAGGAAACTAAGTTGAAAAAACAACACAGAGTTAGTGGGTTACATATTTATATCATAGCTTTCGAAAGACTGAGACCAGACTACTGTTACCATGACACAACAAATAAAAGAATACCTGATATAAAAAAAGGCCATCAGTAACTTCTTCTGAGGAACTGGGGTAGTATTTAATTAAAACTAAAGTTACAAAATCCACTGTAGAGGAGAAATGGACTCAAAGTCAGGAGTGGAGTCGACAAGGTTAAGCATTTAAGCAATACAAGGCCTGAATGGCAAATGATATTCTATGTCTAAAATATGGATCCCTTTTATGCATGGGTAGGTAAGTGAGCAGGTGTGGTCCATGGCTCAAGCAATAGAAGATTCTGCAGTGAGTTGGTGTCACTTTCACCACATCCGCTCCACCAAGAGTGTGATCCATTTAAGATGTAAATTAAGGCACACCTCAATAAATCACACAGCCCAGGGGGAGAGGGTTAGGGGACTAATGAATGGATGGGAAAAGGGATTTGGAGAAAGGTATGACAAAGACAAACACTACACAATAACAATATTTATCAGGGCGATAAGTAGCACATCATTCATAAGCAATTTGTTGTGGAAGGAAATGAAGGAATGAGTAAGACACAGTTCAGTTAAATGCATTGCAAACAGGCATAAAGCCCCAGAGACCCAAGTTATTATTATATCTAAATGTTCTGTCATCTAGTTTCGGAAAACACAAATTATGGAAGAGTTAAGTGAGCCCACACAGTTCTAAAAATTGTGGTTGTGAAAAGAAAAATGATACTGTATTGCCAAATTAGGAGGTGCATGTCAAAGCCCAGCTCACCTGAGTTCTTGTTCAGTTCTGATGGAGGTTGAAGACAATCCGACCCCACCCTGAAACTGCTTGTTCCAGCACACTAGTTTTTAACACAGTGCACTAAGAACAGAAGCTCAAGGGAAGGGGGGAAGTGGATAAAATAAAAAAGAGAGACAACACCGTTCTTGCGTTTCCACTGTTGAAGTGCTGCACAAATCTGCGGCCCTTTCTGACTTCTGTAGAAACTGGTGCCTAATGAAACATAAACAAAGAACAGATAAGTGCAACCTATTCCTAAATGGGTTCCTGACTATCCCTTTATTTATTAGAAATTCTCTTCTAAAAGTACCTCTTGGATCCTGGTCTCTAGTTTCCAGGTTTGGAATGTGTTACTGCTCTGGAATGTGCTTTCTATTACTGTAAAGCTTCTAAAACATTAAACAAATACCGTTATCAGAATTACCAATATCAAACATTCATCTTAATATAACTAAAGCCTAAATTCCCAATAGCAGACTCACTTTTCCCATATTTCCAGAATCTTTTATAAAACAAATACTGTACTTTTAGATCAAAATACAGCATGTAATTTGTGCAAGTCCTTGATTTACTGTTTGCCTTGCTGTTAATGGTTTCCACTGTTCGATTCTTAAAAGTTCCATGAGAAAAAACAATGTTTGCTTCACAAAGTTCTGCAAAATATTCTTGTAACAAAGAGTTTGAATCACAATGTTCGTGGAAGGTATTTCGTTTTCAAATTGTCTATGCACGAATCCAGAAATTGTTGTCAAAGTTCTTTCAGGTAATAAAAGGTTTTGCACTTACTTGTTGCTGGCAAGAGATACTGATCAGTCTAACCTTGTCTTCTTTCTCTTTTGCAGGTTACTCATAGGAGAGAGGCTGAAGCAAGGAGGAACCGGAAACCGGAAGAAGGAAGAGCCAGAAGCTGCACCCATTGAAGCCAATGAAAGTCTGTAGAGAGCAGGAGTGCCAGCGCCGAGGGATCTGTTCTCAGGTAAGCGGGAGGTAGACGAGCACAAGCACTGGGTGAGGCTCGGGGGCTGCCTTTTATAGACAGGGCTGGGTGTGGTTCGAAAAGCTGGGTGTGGTTTGAAGGGCTGGGTGTGGTCCTCACATGCTGCACATGTTCTTGAAAGGTGAGCAGAGCTGGGTGTGGTTTGAAGAGCTGGGTGTGGTCCTCACATGCTGCACATGTTCTTGAAAGGTGTGCAGAGTTTCAGTTATTATGCAAATGAATTGAATTAACACATGGCCTAGGGAGGAGTGTTTTAAAGAAGCCTTGGTAAAAGCAAGGCCCAGTGTGTAAACAAAACAGCACATTAAACAACATCCACAGAAGCCTAGGGGGGGGAAGGTGAGATAACAAGAAAGGCTTTCAATAGTAAGTTTAAAAGGGAGCTATTACAGAACCCACTAGTGCAGTGAGAGGGGACATGCTCTTTGCTGTGCACAAACCCTAACAGTTGCCCCCCTCAAAGGCCCTCCTACAGGACGGGGTTTTCCTGGATTTTATAAATAAAACCGTCTAATCAGCTGTGGGGCATGTACATACTGTATGATGCTGGTTCCCATGAATTCTCAGATTCATCATATCCTTTCCATTCTACTAAATAAAACAGACGTCCACTAATTCTTTTTGAGTCTTTTATGCTTTTCACTTCATATTCTAGATTTCCCTTAATTGGTATGGGTGGAGGTGGTGGTTCAGGTCGGGTTTTTGGGTTGTACGGCTTAAGCAAGGACACATGGAATGTAGTATGTACTGGATATTCTGTTGGTAAATCTAATTTTACTGTTACCGGGTTTACTATGGCAGTTATACTAAAGGGTCCAATGAAACGTGGTTGCAGCTTTCGGGATCCCTCTATGTTTAGGTTCTTTGTGGAGAGCCATACCTTGTCACCAATTTTATACATTGGGGCCTCAGATCTGTGTTTGTCTGCTTGTCTTTTCATGCTTTCCTTGTACTTTAATAAATGTTTCCTGGCTTTGTCTTGTATGTCACCTAACCTCGTTAGTCTATCCGTTACTGTAGGCAATAGGGAATCTTCTAACAAAATGGGTATAGCTCTTCGATGATACCCCTGCAAGAAATAAAATGGTGAGCAAAGTAGAGCTGAATGCTCAGTATTATTATAAACAAACTCCGCTACAGGGAGAGCTTCCAACCATTCACTAGAATAATCAGCCAGTAAACAACGTAGCGTTTGAAGTAAGGTTTGGTTCAGTCGTTCAGTCTGTCCATCTGTCTCTGGGTGGAAAGCAGTGGATAATGCCACATCTATTTTCAGTTTTTCACATAATTTTTTCCAAAATCTAGAGTTGAACTGGTTCCCTCGGTCTGACACCACTTTGCTTGGCAAACCATGTAAACGCACAATTTCCCTTATAAAAATATCGGCAAATTCTGCCGCCGTGGGTAATTTCCGTAATGGTACAAAATGTGCCATTTTAGATAAAAAATCCACTATAACCAACACTGTTGTGAAGGATTTTACAGGTGGTAAACCTACAATAAAGTCTACGCTCACAGTGTGCCAAGGTTGTTTGGGTGTTGGCATTGGTATTAACAAGCCGTCAGGGGCCTTATGAGAAGATTTATGTCTTGCACAAATTGGACAGGTAGTGACAAATTGCTTAATGTCCTTTCTTATAGTGTCCCACCAAAAGTGTTTTTGCACATTTTCCAGGGTTTTTACCCAACCAGGATGACCTGCCAACGGTGAGGCGTGATGCCAAATTATCACCTGTGTTTGTAATTCAGAGGTGGGCACTAACAGCATATTGTCGTGATACAATAAACCTCGTTGTATTGTGTTATGGGAATCCTTTAACCAATCCTGAGGTGCTATTTGCATGTGTGCATTATATAGATCTGTGATGAAATCCTTCTGTTGTACTGGTGCCAAAAACTTTTGGGGAGGAATAATGGGTTCTCCTATTTTATCTTGTTTTATGTCTGAGGTATGTCCGTATCTAGATAACACATCAGATTAAATTTGTTGTGCACCTGGTCTATAGGTTATAACAAAGTCAAATGTGAAAAAAAAATTTAACCAGCGCATCTGACGTGGTGTTAGTGCTTTAAGTGATCCAAAAAACTGTAGGTTCTTATGGTCAGAAAAGATTGTAACTGGGTACTTGGCTCCCATTAAATGATGCCTCCATTCTGAAAAGGCTACTTTGATAGCTAGTAGTTCCCTTTCAGCCACAGTGTAATTTTGATAAGCAGGTAATAATTTTTTGGAATAGAAGGCTATAGGATGTAACTGGCCATCTACTGCATCTCGTTGAGAGAGAACTCCTCCTAAAGCTACTTGTGAAGCATCCGCTTCAACAAAAAATGGCAAGTCAGGATCAGGGTGTTTCAGAATTGGGGCTGAAGTGAACTTTTGTTTTAGGAGTTGAAAGGCGTGTGCCGCCTCATCAGTCCAAAGAAATCGTTGCCCTTTCCGCAACAAGGTAGTTATTGGGGCCGCAATGTCTGCAAAATGTGCAATAAACCTCCTATAAAAATTGGCGAAACCCAGAAATTTCTGAATATCTTTTACAGAGGATGGTTCTGGCCAATCAGCAACAGCACTGATTTTCTTTACATCCATAGTTATTCCTTGAGGTGACAGGCAGTATCCTAAAAAGTCCACCTTGCTGACATTAAAAGTGCACTTTTCTAACTTAGCAAAAAGATGATTTTCTTTTAACTTTGATAATACTGCACGAACATGTTGGGTATGTTCTTCTGAGTTCTTAGAGTAAATGAGGATGTTGTCTATGTATACTATGACACAAACGTCCAGGAATTTGTGTAGGACCTCATTTATAAAGAACTGAAAGGCCGCAGGGGCATTACATAACCCAAAGGGCATTACTGTGTACTCAAATAAACCAAACTTTGTCTTGAAAGCTGTCTTCCACTCATCCCCCTCTTTTACTCGGACCAGGTGGTAAGCTCCCCGCAGATCTAGTTTAGTGTATACAGTAGAATGTCTTAATTGATCCAACAACACAGGTATTAGAGGAAGAGGATATTTAGGCCCATATTTATACTTTTTGACGCTAAACTGCGCTAACGCAGTTTAGCGTAAAAAAATTTAGCGCCGTCTAACGCCATTCTGAAGCGCCATGCGGGCGCCGTATTTATGGAATGGCGTTAGCCGGCGCTAGCAGACCGGCGCTGCCTGGTGTGCGTGGAAAAAAACCACGTAGACCAGGCAGCGCCGGCGTAGGGGGAAAATGGCGTTAGGGCGTCTTAAAATGGGGCAAGTCAGGTTGAGGCAAAAAAATCGCCTCAACCCGATTTGCGCCATTATTTTCGACGCCCAGACGCCATTTAAATGACTCCTGTCTTAGTAAAGACAGGAGTCATGCCCCCTTGCCCAATGGCCATGCCCAGGGGACTTATGTCCCCTGGGCATGGTCATTGGGCATAGTGGCATGTAGGGGGGCACAAATAAGGCCCCCCTATGCCACCCAAAAAAAATTAAAAAATATAAAAAATTATACTTACCTGAACTTACCTGAATGTCCCTGGGGTGGGTCCCTCCATCCTTGGGTGTCCTCCTGGGGTGGGCAGGGGTGGCAGGGGGGGTCCCTGGGGGCAGGGGAGGGCACCTGTGGGCTCATTTTGAGCCCACAGGCCCCTTAACGCCTACCCTGACCCAGGCGTTAAATAGTGGCGCAAATGCGGGGTTTTTTGACCCGCCACCTCCCGGGCGTGATTTTTGCCCGGGAGTATAAATACGACGCATTTGCGTTGCCGTCATTTTTTTAGACGGGAACGCCTTCCTTGCATCTCATTAACGCAAGGAAGGCGTTCACGCAAAAAAATGACGCTATTTGCCCATACTTTGGCGCTAGACGCGTCTAACGCCAAAGTATAAATATGGTGTTAGTTTTGCGCCGAATTTGCCTCCAAAAAAACAACGCTAATTCGGCGCAAACGGAGTATAAATACGGGCCTTATTCTTTATTGTAGCCTTATTTAGTCCTCTATAATCGATACACGCGCGCAGGGATTTATCCGGCTTCGGGATAAAAAAGAGTGGAGATGATACCGGAGATGTGGAATGACGGATGAACCCAGACTGTAGTAGGTCATCTAGGTAGGTTCTTAAGTATTTGGTTTCTTCGTCAGTCAAAGCATATACTCTGTTATTAGGTAAAGGGGCCCCTGGGATAAGATCTATACGGCAGTCATAAGACCGATGTGGGGGCAGCACACTAGCCTTTACTGGATCAAAGACTTCTTTAAAGTCAGAATATTCAGGAGGGAGACTTGGTTCATCTTGTGTAACACTAGCACAGTGTAATACTGTGCTCTGTTCTGTACCTGCTTCTTGATAGCAATTGGTTCTACAGAAAGAGGAATCCAAAGTAACAGTTCTATTCACCCAATCAATTTTTGGGTTATGAGTTGTTAACCAGGGTACCCCGAGAATCAAACCAAAATTAGGAGTATCTATCAGATCAAAGCTAATCACCTCTGTGTGCCCGTTCTGACAGACCATAACAAGTGGACTTGTTTGTTTTGTGATTAATCCAGAGGTCAATTCTGACCCATCCACTGCACATACTGCTTCTGGACAAGGCTTTAGGCACATAGGAAGTCCTAAGTTTTCAGCTAACTTATTATCCACAAAATTTCCTGTCGCGCCTGAGTCCAGTAGGACAGGGAGAGAATGCCTCACTTGGGTAGTAACAATTAAAACAACCTGAATTATGAAATGTCTAGGTATGTGCGGTACCATGAAGGCTGCAGCATTAGAGGTTTGATTAAGATGTTTTCTCGAACAAGTAACCTCTCCCCTTGTCGAGCTTAATCGTTTCCCGATTCAGTTGAGGAGGTGGAGGAAACAGCACCCTTTCGTGGAGTTTTAGGCTTTACTGGACATTCTCTGGCAAAGTGACCTGCCCTGCCACAATATAAACATAATTTAAGTTTTCTCCTTTTTTCTTTTTCCTCTGATGTGAGTGGACCTCTGAGTGTCCCTATTTGCATAGGCTCAGGTTCAGGGAGTTTATTATCTGTGTCTTTCTTATCATGTCTAATAAAAGTTAACCGTGATTCCAGTTTGTATTTATCTCCCTTTCTTTCTCCTAGTCTATGTTCTAATTTCACAACTAAATCTACAAAGTCCGAATAGTCTTCTGGCAAATCAACGATATGAGCCAGCGCGTCTTTTAACTCGTCTCTCAAACCTTTATAAAAAAGGGAGACACGCTTTTCTTCTGGCCACTGTGTCTCGGTGAGTAAACGATTAAAACTAGTGAGATAGGTCAATAAATCCTTGTTACCTTGTTTAAGATTTAAAAGCTCATTATCACTTGCCTGCATGAAAGTGTGTTTTGCAAAAAGGCTGGTCATGGTACGTTTAAATTGATTCCAATTATGGAGGATAGGATCATCTCTATCCACGAAAGGAATTGACCAATTGGCTGCTCTGCCACCCAAATAAGACAAGACGAATGCCACTTTCGTAGCATCAGTAGGGAACTGTTGTGGCTTACAAACGAAGTGTAATTGACATTGATTGATAAAAACATGGAATTTGTTACTATCTCCATGAAAACGTTCAGGTGCTGCTAAGGGCACAGCATTAGGAACATTAACAGTAACCTCAACTGGGGGAGACAAAGTTGTATGTTTTGATGGCGCCCCTGTCTCTGAGGAGGTTTTAAACAAAGGCGTAAAAGCTGTGTTCCACTGAGATCCCCTAAATTTATACCTGCTTAAATCCTGTTTTAAAGAGGTATTCTCCATCTTTAATCTCTCTATTTCCTCTTGCATATGTTGCAAGATGCCAGACACTGATTCATTATGAGCCAAGTCCTCATTTAGGGCCTGCGCCATATCCGTGACGTCAATGCCCTCTATTTCTTCTCCGGTATTCATCGTCCACCAGAACTGAATTTTTTTTTTTACGGCTTGTGCTTCTGTCAAAGCCCAGCTCACCTGAGTTCTTGTTCAGTTCTGATGGAGGTTGAAGACAATCCGACCCCACCCTGAAACTGCTTGTTCCAGCACACTAGTTTTTAACACAGTGCACTAAGAACAGAAGCTCAAGGGAAGGGGGGAAGTGGATCAAATAAAAAAAGAGAGACAACACCGTTCTTGCATTTCCACTGTTGAAGTGCTGCACAAATCTGCGGCCCTTTCTGACTTCTGTAGAAACAGGGGCCTAATGAAACATAAAGAAAGAACAGATAAGTGCAACCTATTCCTAAATGGGTTCCTGACTATCCCTTTATTTATTAGAAATTCTCTTCTAAAAGTACCTCTTGGATCCTGGTCTCTAGTTTCCAGGTTTGGAATGTGTTACTGCTCTGGAATGTGCTTTCTATTACTGTAAAGCTTCTAAAACATTAAACAAATACCGTTATCAGAATTACCAATATCAAACATTCATCTTAATATAACTAAAGCCTAAATTCCCAATAGCAGACTCACTTTTCCCATATTTCCAGAATCTTTTATAAAACAAATACTGTACTTTTAGATCAAAATACAGCATGTAATTTGTGCAAGTCCTTGATTTACTGTTTGCCTTGCTGTTAATGGTTTCCACTGTTCGATTCTTAAAAGTTCCATGAGAAAAAACAATGTTTGCTTCACAAAGTTCTGCGAAATATTCTTGTAACAAAGAGTTTGAATCACAATGTTCGTGGAAGGTATTTCGTTTTCAAATTGTCTATGCACGAATCCAGAAATTGTTGTCAAAGTTCTTTCAGGTAATAAAAGGTTTTGCACTTACTTGTTGCTGGCAAGAGATACTGATCAGTCTAACCTTGTCTTCTTTCTCTTTTGCAGGTTACTCATAGGAGAGAGGCTGAAGCAAGGAGGAACCGGAAACCGGAAGAAGGAAGAGCCAGAAGCTGCGCCCATTGAAGCCAATGAAAGTCTGTAGAGAGCAGGAGTGCCAGCGCCGAGGGATCTGTTCTCAGGTAAGCGGGAGGTAGACGAGCACAAGCACTGGGTGAGGCTCGGGGGCTGCCTTTTATAGACAGGGCTGGGTGTGGTTCGAAAAGCTGGGTGTGGTTTGAAGGGCTGGGTGTGGTCCTCACATGCTGCACATGTTCTTGAAAGGTGAGCAGAGCTGGGTGTGGTTTGAAGAGCTGGGTGTGGTCCTCACATGCTGCACATGTTCTTGAAAGGTGTGCAGAGTTTCAGTTATTATGCAAATGAATTGAATTAACACATGGCCTAGGGAGGAGTGTTTTAAAGAAGCCTTGGTAAAAGCAAGGCCCAGTGTGTAAACAAAACAGCACATTAAACAACATCCACAGAAGCCTGGGGGGGGGGGGAAGGTGAGATAACAAGAAAGGCTTTCAATAGTAAGTTTAAAAGGGAGCTATTACAGAACCCACTAGTGCAGTGAGAGGGGACATGCTCTTTGCTGTGCACAAACCCTAACAGTGCATCTGCATTCTTCTAGGAATATCCGCCACTCTTGGGTGCCTGTCTGAACCAGCCCAATATGGTGTCACAGAGCTTTCGCCTTTTGTTCAGGAGAAGCCCGAATCCTGCAGATTATAAAACAGAAACGATATTGTAGAGTCAAAAAGAAGGACAGAAGGTAGTTTCATGAGGAGTGTACTAAGACTCAGAGGCAGAGCAAGAGCATACACTGCTACAACCATTCAATTTATGACTCATGCACAGCTAATTAACTGAGAAGTGAAAGCCATTGTACAGTCAATCATAGACAAGTAGCTGCATGTACCGGGCTGATCAATCTCACAACTGTCATCATAACATTTAGATGAGTGTGTGCATGATGTGATAATATGACATCACATACCTATCTCCAAATACAACAGCAGGCTGACCGTGACCACAATCACATAATAGAGGAGTTTCACATTTGAGCCAGCACACACTGAGCAGCACTTCCCAAATCAATGCACTTCTCTCCAGTCCACAGAGCTGAAAAGGCCTCTTAGAGTCATCATCATGTTTGTTTCCCTTAAGTCGATAACTTCCTTCTTCTGGCTGTTGAGGTAGTCCTGTCCTGAGTCCTTCCATCATCCTGACTCAGAGTAACAAATCAGTCCAACTCATTCCTGACCCAAATGAGAGAGATCGACCTGTAGTGCACTGCTGTTCATGAAAAAGAAGAGAAACATTTTTTGAGTATTTTTTGTGTGGGTTTGTAAACTAACTGGTCTCTGAAGATCAAGAACCAGAAAAAAGGAGTGGAGTG
The DNA here is from genome assembly GCF_031143425.1 of Pleurodeles waltl. NCBI lineage: Eukaryota > Metazoa > Chordata > Amphibia > Caudata > Salamandridae > Pleurodeles > Pleurodeles waltl. The sequence goes on from NC_090440.1 coordinate 403,085,891, forward strand.
GAGTGGACCCTGCAAGTAAATCAAGCTAAGTGTGAAAGGGCCAATGGCCTTCAGGAAAAATGTTGACCCATCAGGCCCCAAATATTGCAAATCATCAAAATCAAGTTTACAAATTAGTCTAACACCCTCCTTCACCATCTGCCACCACATGAATCATCAATCATCACACACAATCACTCAGTAATATATCACTCATTGCAATAGTTACCTGTTCCAATCGAAGCACGGTGGTACACAATTGTATCTCCTCTTTGATGCAAGCAACACACATTGGGCAGTCTTGTGAATCAAATGATCAGGGGCATTCCTGCTAGGGGGTGAAAAAAAGAATAGGCAGGGGATGGAGGCAAGCATGATCTCCAATGTCCTCGAAGAGAATGGGGAGACTTCATCACTGCCCACTGGTCCAAGTCCAATCCAGCTATACATGTGCTTAAAATGATAGGGCTGCATATGTCAGTCAGACAAGCAAAATCCGTAATGTTACTCCAACTTTGGTCATTTATTTGGTATAGCAGGTTGACAATAAATAATTAAACATTCTATGGTGGCCTACTCTCAGCCAAAGAAGTAGAGTTCAGCCTCTAACTCGGTTGGTTAGCCCAGAGATTAGTCAGCTAACACACTTAAGTCTGACTAGTCACCCTCATCATCCTCCTCCTGTGGTGTTTCAGGAACAGTGTAATGAGCTGCTATGAACTGATGTTTCATTTTAATCATGGTCACTCTCTCTTTGTTTTGAGGTGAGAGACTGGTCCTTCTCACTGAGACAACCATACCAGTTGCACTGAACACAAGCTCAGCAGACACCCTGGCTACCAGACAAGCAAGGTACATTATTGCCACCCTGCTGAGCTCTGGCCACTGGCAAGTTTTCCCATACCAATACACCAATGGGTTTTGATCCACATAGACCTCTCTTGAGCCATCCAGATACTCCTGGAACAGTCTCTGAATGGTCATTGGTGCTGCCACGTGCTCCACCTCTTTTGCCTTCACCTCTGCAGTGGACTAAAGAACTGCCACTTGAAACCAAACCAATGCAGAGGTGGGGGCTCATTCTTCTCTTCCTATTGTTGTTGTTGACGCCCGTGTTTTCATTGCTGGTGTGGGCTGTTGTGAGACAACAGGACTGCCCTCTCTGGAAGCTGAAGGCAGCACCCTTAACCTCTGCCCGGGAGTAGGACTCTAATGTCCAGCCATTCTTCTTCCAGGTCTCTGGCTTGCTCAACAATCCCTGGCTTGTATTGTGAACAATTCCCTTTTTATAAAAGGAATGAAAGTGGCCAGTATTTTGATATCCTGTGTGTCAAGTATTGTGGCACATATGTACTCAACCCCAATGGCCATGCTTTTTCCAATTGCATTCCCTTCTCCTTGAATGACATACTCATTGATCGGTCTGTACTTCTCAAACAGACATTGCAATATGTAACAGGTCGAGTTCCAATGTGTTGGCACCTCCTGCATGAGGACTTTAACTTCTCCTCTATTAGCATGCTGAATAATCCTCAACTGCTTCCAGACTTTAAAAGAATGGCTGAAATGAGTGCAGATTCCTTTGCAGATGATCAGTAAGTTGCTGACTAGACCTTCCTTTTTGAGAAAGTCCTGCACAATGATGTTGATGCAATGTGCGGAACACAGGACCCTGAAATACTCACCATCTGCCATGGCCTTAATTATACTGTGCCATTGTCTGTGGCAACAAATCCAATTCTGAGACCTCTTGGTCAGAGCCATTCAAAGACGTTGCTGTTAAATTCTTTCAAGAACTTTGCAGCTGTATGGGTTTTCTCCATGGCAAACATGGCTACTGTTGCATGCCACTGAACACCCTTAAAAGTTTCTTTAGTACCAATACCTGTAGATAGCTGTTGCCTAAACCCCAGAAAATCAATGGCTTGACAACAGGTCTACATGTCTGTTGTCAGGTGGATTATGTGACCAGCACTTTACTGCAAAGCTTATCCTAACAGCACACCGTGATGGGGTGCTGGAACAGCAACTCTGGCAACATTTGGCCTGTTGGGAACCTTTCATTTTGGGCAGATGGCCACGAGAAATAAAAACATCCCACTCCTTCCTTCCACAGAAGTAAAAGGGAGAAGGTCCATGCTAACATTTTAGTCAGCTTCCTGTTGTACAAACTTGTTGTTGGGTGGTTGTATTCATAGTGCCCATTCTACTTAAACAGGCCCATAATAGTAGCCTAGATTTTTTTTCTTTTGTGGTGCCACTGACACAGGCGACTTCCAAAGAGAACTAGGAGGTGGTTGGCTCAATATGCATCTCAGGCAGTCACTGTATGCTTCTGCTATGGTGTCTCCATCTCACTCTTGTGCCATTTTAAGGTTGCTGATGCAGGTGATACTGGCACACTGCTGGGGACAGGACTGCTTTACAAAGAGATGTCACCCTCTTCTTCTTCTTTACCTTCACCTCCCACCATGATCGGAGCTGATTCCACACTCTCCTCACCTTTACCACCACCACCTGCAGCACTTTTTTTAAGGTGCTCCCCCCACTGGATTGCATGATGTTTTACAAACAGGCCGTTTGGCCTCCAGTAACATAGTGTGAACTAGGCTTACCTCAATGAACACTTCATGGCAAATGGGGCATATTGCAGCATTATCCTCCTGCTTGCTAATCGTAAAGAAGCCTCAAACTGGGGAGGAGAATGTCCATAGTGTGCCAGTGCCAAAGCTTTGGGAAGAACTGGAGGTAGGTAGGTGTGTGAATGATTGCCTTGCTGCAGTGTGTTCCTCTACTGAGCTAGTAGTGGATGCAGGTCTCGGGGGGGCTTACAAATATGAGAGCTGGCACTGGTGGTTGTAACAGTTCCATATCTCTCACAGCAGGTTGAATGGAAGATACAATATTGGTCTCCTCCAGGCCAGCTTCCATGACAATGACTGGCTAGTCATCCTCATCCTCTTCCATAATTCTAAAACTTTCAGGAACTTTCCTTTTCCCTTGCTTCTACTGGCATGTTTCGGACTCAGCCAGGGTCCAATCCATGACCAGATCATCAGAAGGGCGGCTTGGAGAAGATGGTGGAGTACCCTTCGTTTTTCCTGCTGGAGATCTGAATGTCCATAGTTCTAAAAGAGGAGCACCTTGCTAAGCAGGAAGCTCAACCTCCTGTTCTGCTCCCACTTCAGGAAGATCTACTGTTGTTGGCTGTGGCTGTCAGCCACTTTGCTCAGTTTCCTGCAATGGTTGGTAACTACTTTGCAAAAGAGACAAAGCCAATTTAATGTCCTGCTCGTCCGCGTCACCGTGATTGCATTGGCTGCCTCACTGACAGACATGGGCTTAGGCTGGGGTGGTGCAGTTGATGGGAAGTGCTGCTCCCAGCTTGCTGTCTGGTGGTTGTTGCAGCGGGCCCAAGTTTCCGGAAAAAAGGTTGTTGTTGTCACACCTGCATTGGAAAGCTGCTTCTTCTCACTGACCACATTCTTGGCAGCATCTTTCTTTTGGGCTGTCTTGAAGCTGTCAGTTGGCAGTGGCACTTAGCTCACAAGCAGAAGAGATTGGAGGACTCTGTCTTAGTTTGACTCTTGCTCTAGGCAAGACTGATGATTTAAGGATGACAGTACTTATGTTTGTAGGTGACTATGCCAGTCCTACAACAAGTCGCACCCGGCTCACTAGCAGCACCTCACAAAAAACCCAAACAGTAAAAGGTGATTTGTTGCAGCCTTTACACATGGACTCAAGAGTGCAACATCTCAGGGAGTGTTGTGGTTAAATGGAGATTACCCCTTTCTCCCATGAACAACGTCTCAATCAAACACAGGCAATGAAGGAGATGCAGTAAAGTTTTCAATAGGTTTTATTTACAAAACTGCAATCTACGATAAGATGCATGGGCTGCAATGATTACGATAATGAACATGGCAAGAATTACAGAATTGTAAAGACAAGAGTCATGAAAACAAAGACCCCCATCATCTTGCAACAAAATAAAATGACATGAGATAGGAAATATGTTCTAATACCCTAGCATAATGAACCTAATCTCTAACCTAAAGCGAGCTAGGTGTGTTAAACCTAATCTGCCAATGCCATGTCCATGAAAAGAGCCCCCCAAACCTCGTTTCCTTAGCATGAGGTCTCTAGCTTAGAATCCGTAGGGACATGAAGACTGGGTCAGCGTCAAGGCGACGTGCAGCATGGATAGCATCGATGGCATCTGGTAGGAATCCCTTTATCTGTCTATGTGAGGTGCATTTATATAGATCTGCTTGGACCCCTGACATAGGTGTTTTCCCAAACAATAGATAACAGGACATGCTTGGGGCGGCAATTACATAAACAATTCCTGAAAAGCCCAAAGTGGGAAAGTGCGTAAAGTGAATATCTACATCTTATCTATCTACTGGAGCTGATAGTGATGCCTCAGAAGAGTGGCACTGATAACGCGAAACTAAAACATTGTCCTAACTAAAAAAATGCAGCCTTCTCAGAAAATATAATTCAATAATTGAGCTAAAGCAGAGCAAGCTCAGTAGGGTAAAAGTCACTACATGATGGGGTCACAGGCCTGAAAGCCAGAAGGCTAAGATAACTCCTGTTTCCCATTTAAAACAAGATAGGATTCACTACACTCTCCCCATTCCAGGAACACGTATGATGTCATAGGATGACACCATTGAAGGCAAAGGTGAATAAATCCAAGCTAAAATGCTCTGGACTGAAACGATAAAATTATTAAAAGCTAGCTTAAAAAATGTGTTTTAAAAACATGTGATAAAAACAATAAATGCAAACTTTAAATTTGGTACGATAAGCGAATCATCCAATCTTTTTGACAGTAGACATGATCTTGAAGAGCATCTTCGAAGCCATTGAATAGAAAGGACCTCAGGAAAGAGGCCACATCATCAGATATTAGATCGATGACACGATAGGCAGATGGATCCACAAAGCAGTAGTGAGTGGTAGTCTCTTGTGCAGGTCCACCCGCAGGAGTGGCACTATCCACAGTGCTGAAAGGAGCCAGATGGTTCACCAAGGGCGGCTCATAAGTGGCCTCGCAAATCAGCCATAGTCTCCAGGGGAACAACCGTGAATGAACCCTCACCAGGGACATCAGCAGTGTTTCGTTCATAGGAGGCACTGGCAGAACAGCAAGACACACTGTAGGCAAATGTTCGAAGAGGCACCACAGCAGCGAAAGATGGGCTGCACACACCATAGGACTGGTCGGAATGACAATGACCAGTCACGCTCCAACTCTTCCAGCAGCGGAGCATTAAAGAACTAAACCATGCGTTCACGGCACAGTTTAGCTGGTGGTAGTGGCTCCATTACTTCTCTTAGCTAGAAAGGCACAACTACTGCGAATCAGAACCAACAGCAGGAGTATTCCGCCTATTAATACCAAAATTATAGGAAAGCCGCCAAACACGCTTGAAAAGAATGAATGGATGGCTAAAGCAATGACTCCAAAGACAGTCTGGAAGATGGAACCAAATCCAGACCCAACCGCCTTAAAGAAATGCACAATCTCCGTAGTGCTCGAAGCTTTGAAAATTCTGGATACCAGCTCTCCAAAGTGGTTGGGGAAGTTGGTATTTAATAGGGATTGTATCTCAGCTGATGATCTTGCTATCTGGGGAGCATAAGTCTCTCTAGCCGATGTCAATGCAACTTGTTTTTGGAACAGTAGCGCCTTTAGTCTGCTCAGCTTGTCATAATTTACCCTAGCAGTATCAATGTGAGGCCACATTTCTGATACTTTTATCTCTCGTGTGGGGGGGGGTTAAAACATGCCCGCAACACGTAATGACCTTAGAGACTGAAATTGCGTAGGCAATTGCTGGTCGCATACCACAACAGCTTTGGTCGCTCAGCACCACATAACTTCCATTTGAAAGTACATGAAATGCTGATCCAATCAATGGGACGGGCATACCCTTCAGAAAACAGCACCACGCCAGTAGACTGCCACCAGCTGTATTGTGACACATGATACGGCCTGGCGGTGTTCTGCTGGCGGGCGGTAGCAGCACCCTGTCCCGTTTCCTGCCAAATGACCCCCTGTATGCCAGTAAGTTGGGCTTCTGACAGGGGACGGGGCTTGGGGGTGCTGTGTGTGAGGGGTTGTGTGCATGTATGTGTGTGTGTGTGTGCCCGAATGCGACTGTATGCATAGTGTTGTGTGCATGTATGCATGTGTGGGAATGCGTGTACAAATGCAAATGTGAATGCATGTCTGCATGTCAGTGTGAATGTGCGTACGGATATATGTGAGAATGAATGGATACGTGCATGAATGAATGCGTGAATGCCAGTGTGAGTGAGTGTGTGTATGCGTGGTGCGTGTCTGCGAGTGTGTGTGTATGAGGGGGTGGGGGATCAGAAGGGAGGAGCGTGGATGGAGGGGGGTGGGAGGTGTCTGGGGAGTGTTTGGGGGGTGGGTGAGCCTCCCACCAGTGACAGGAAAGGAATTCCCTGTTACTGGTACGGCCTACCACAATGGTTTTTGTGGCATTGTGAACGCCACAAAAACCATGGCGGTAGGCAGGCTCAAAATGCCGCCGGCAGTACAATAGCAGTGCTGGACTAGAGATTGTTATCTCCGGTCCGGCGGCTGCTACCGCCATGGTGGTATGAACGGTAAATTGGCGGGTTGGCTGCAGCCAACCCGCCAATGTCATAATGGGGCGGTGTGTACCGCCAGCCTGTTAGCGGTACTACCACCACATTATCCCATACCGCCGGGGTCATAATGACTGCCATATTTGTTAGGGAATGTATGAGGATGGCTGATTTATGACTCCAGACGGCAGTATTTTGGTTTCAGAGAACTGTCTTTTATTGTTCTTGAAACAGTATAAACGGTAAGTATTATAGAAAGAGTTGTTGAGAATAAGTTGGTTGTGGTGATATCCTCTTGTTTGACATCTTAGCTCGTCTTCTTCTCTTCTCTCTTCCAGGACCTCGCGGGGAGCGTGGAAAAACAAAAGAGAATAGATACGGTAAGTGGGGAAGAGGTTTAGGCTTATTCTTTCTTATCTCTTCTCCCTTTTCCTCTTTCCTTCCTTGTCCCTATCTCGTCTTTCCTCTTGACTCCTTTTTTCTCTTTCCCTTGCTCTTTCTCTTCTGGAATGCTTCTTTCCTGCCCTTCCCTCTTTTGTGTCCTGATTAGGTCTTCTTTACTCTTGTATGTGGTTTTCCGTCTCTCTATCTTATTTGTTTCTACAATAACTTAAGGAGGTAGACTTTTCTGCTATCTTCATCCCTTTTCTCTCTCTTGCGTTTGTTCTGTCTTCTTGGTGCCTTGTTTTTCTGTCTTTCCTCTATATACCTGTGTATAATGATGCTTTCTTACTCCGTGTCCCTGTTACCATACCCCTCCAAAGCAGTGCTTCTTTTCTTCCCCACCCCAAAGTGCCAGTTTTTCCTTTTCCCCTCCCTTCCCCACTCTTCTCCACCTCCCACCTCCCGCTTCCGCGCTCATTTCCCCGCTCGCGTCTCCGTACCTGGAGTGGCCATGCTTCTCCTGAAGTGTGGCGGCTCAAGCGTAGGCTCCCCGGGGCCAGCAGTCTTCGGTTCTTCTCTGGAGCTCCTCTGCTCCAGACTGCCCCGTCGTCACGCTCTGTGACACCTGGCTCCGCGTCCTCTCGATTCGTCCGATCCTCTGTTGCCAAAAGTTCCGGGATGTTCCGGCTCCAGCTCACGACCTCCTCCGAAGGCAGACGAGAAACCCCTCCTTTAACCCGCGGCAGTTCCCGCGGTTGCTGCAACCAACCAACGAGAGCGTATTCCCAAGGTTTTACTGACCTCCCCCATAAGTCTAGACATGAAAGGGGTACCCTGATTAGTCAGTATCTCTTTAGGGAAACCGACCCTTGAAAAGAACTCGATCATGGCTTGTGCTACTACCTTCGTATGCATACTGGGAAGAGGAATTGCCTCGGGATACCTCGTGGCATAGTCCACCAATACCAGTATATATTGTCTCCCTCTAGCGGACGGGGTGAGGGGACCAATAAGGTCCATTCCTACTCGAGAAAATGGGGTTTCTATAACTGGGAGGGGTTGTAAAGGGGCAGGGGGTTGCATTACCGGATTATAGAGCGGTCTTCGGTTCTTCTCTGGGGCTCCTCCGCTCCAGACTGCCCCATCGTCACGCTCGTCCTGACGGCGGTCTCTGTGACATCTGGCTCCGCGTCCTCTCGATCCGTCCAATCCTCCGTTGCCAAAAGTTCCGGGATGTTCCGGCTCCAGCTCACAACCTCCTCCGAAGGCAGACGAGAAACCCCTCCTTTAACCCGCGGCAGTTCCCGCGGTTGCTGCAACCAACCAACGAGAGCGTCGGCATCTCCATTAGCCTCCAGGTCAGTTGTGGCAGAGGCAGCACAAGCAATGGAATTGTGTGGGTCGGGTCGGAGCGACCCATCACAGGGAATAAATTCTATTGGACAGAGTGTTCATGCCATTCTCGACAACAGCTAAAGCCTTTTCTAAATTTTCTTTGTCTAGCTGCCTTAAACACGTAACAGCTTCTATCTGGGAAAGCTTCCAGATCTCATTATATATGGCATAGATTAATCTTTTAGAGCGTGGCTTTCTAGGACCTAACAAGAAGTATTGCAGGTCTATATCTTCCGAAAGAGTGTTAAGATGTTCCTGAACTGCGGCTAACGTGTAAGTCTGTACCAACTGTTGGCACAGTTTACCCACACTGTATGTTGTAACTATGCCTGTGTGTTGACTCGAGACAAAGCGAAGGTCTGGCCGGCTAATCTTGAAACCCCTTGAGGAATTTGCAAAACATGCCTGACACCGATTTGTGTCCATTGGCCATAGTAAATACCCACCAGGACACGAAAGTGAAGAGTGATAGGTACCAGCCTGAACCTTTGAATTTAGTTCTTCTTCAGTGACATTCAGGACGGATTGCCAATTATAACATTTTGCTGGTGTGGGGATACTGGGCGCATTCATTTCCTTCATTTTTGCTAAGCCCAGGCAGAATGTCTGTTGAATGGTATCATTTAAAAAGATAATTTGCACAGGAATAAGGCATGCACTAAATAAAGTTTCTCTACCCTGTATTTGCCAATCATATGTTCCCATACACTCTTTGGGTCAATAGTGTTCTTCCCGTATTTGTAACCTTCAACTGCAAGACGGGGATCAAAGGAATCTGAATCAATCAGCTTTGTGTCAGTCAGCAAAATCTTCCTAATTTGTGAAGGAAGTAACTTGAAATAAGATTTTTTGCGTCATGCCCAGAAAAATAAGTGAATTTATCCACATAATATTTTGGGCTCCCCACAGGTGGAGTTGAACAGTGCTCCCACTGTGTATGATTAAATATTGATCTAAGTCTAGTGGCACAGTGCAGGTAGTAATGTCCCCAGTTGTTATAGCAGAACATTTCCCCATAATTCTTTGTATTGGTGTATACATCATCACTTTTATATAGTGAATAGTCCTTTGTTTCAGTTAACATTGAAACAACTGTCTGGACATCCTAACCATCAGATACAACACCAGGTGTAATTACATCAGTCATAGAAATTTTAAAGACATATGGAATTTGAATGACCTCAGTAGGCCCGTATATATCAAATGGAACTTTATCCCATACAATCCCATCAGGAATTGGTACAGCTGAAATGTTCACAAGGGACAAGTCTCTTCGGACCTTATGTTAGGAATGATATGGAGTTAAGACTTCATCCACAGGCTCAACAGAGGAGCGTTCAGGAAGGTAATGGCCATTTATGAGCAAGAAGAAAACAGTCATAAAACCAATCCATAGGAAAAATGCAAATAATGTCAAGGATAACTATAGATAGTTTGATGGGTGAATCAAATAGTTATTTTTAAGCCATAGATAGAGCTTACGTGTTTTGAAACAGTTTCACTTGCAGGAGTGGATGAAGTTGAAGAAAAGTCATCAGTGTTGATGAAGTAACCAGAAACAGTCTCTGCAAACACAGGAGCAGGTGCATTACCAGTGGATGGATCCACTTTGAGTGGAGGCTGTTTGTGTTGTGTTGGAATAGAAGACAGCCACGTCTTGGACAGGTGATGTTAGTGAGGTGGTAACAGGAATTAGCAAGAGCTAATTTTCCTCCCTCCCCATGGTCGAGGAGGTATTTGTAGCATCATTGGACATGCTTGTGTAGTCAGAAGTAGTGTTTGTCGTTGAAGAGGTATGTCCTGTTGAGTAGTGAGAGGGGACTGGGAACTACCCCAGGGACCTCTGGGTCTACTGTGCAGGATCAACCACATGGTGAAGTTTGACATCATCAATGGAAATGAATCTGTTAGCTTTGGAGACTGGCAGCGGTGGTAAGATGACAGTTCTGGTACCTTGTATTCCCAGGACTGGAACCGGTGCTCTGTAGGATGGACCGAATTCCTTCTTCACAGTGATCTTCTCACAAACTAGATCCTCAACTTTAGGAATCCAGCCAGTAAAAGTTGTTGGTAAATCCCTTATTCCTAAGGTGGCAGCACTGGTGGATGATTGAGTTCACGAAATTGCTCCTGTAAGACAATGAGACATTCATTTATGTCAAAACCTCTATCTGCTGCCACCAAACCAGGGCCATCAAGATCTGGAACATACATAAGTATCCCAAAGAGAACCTCATAAGGAGTGTGTCCCCCCAAGGACCATCTTGGCAGATAAATCAGTGCTCTCTGGGCCCCATATAGGTGATGAAACCAGCTGCAGCCAGAACCTAATACTCTAGCTGTTAAGGACTGTGTTAGATCATGATTCCTCCTCTTCATGACCAAATTTATCTCAGGATGGTATGGCGAGGAGTAATGGAGTTCAACACGCATGGTCCCCATGGTGTCCCTGAATGCCTTGGAGGCAAAGGCAGGGCCCTGGTCCGAATGGAATCCTGGAACTGCACTTGTACCGATAAAGATCAGCAAGTCTTATAACAGTTAGACCATCAGCTGACCGCTGTGGCCATACCCACAGGAATCTAGAACAAGAATCTACAGTGACTAAGATGTATTTGTATGCACCATCAGGTTGAAGGGGACCACAATGGTCCAGGTAAACACACTGTAGTAGCATGTTGGACACTAAGAGCGATGTCGATGGAGGGCGTTTCATGTTGGAGACCTTAGTTTGCTGGAAAATGTCACAACAAAGGACCTATTGTTTTGTCTGTTTGTATAGACCTGGCCACTAGAAGCGTTTCTGTAAGAGTGTTACTGTGGCCAAAATACTTCCTTAGGGGTGGTACTCTGTATTTCGAGCTTTTTCGGCTTGGCTCCCAAACTATCCCGCCCTATACTGGTAGAGGTGTCAGAAACTTTTTTCGGTAGCTGTTTCTCCTGGTCCAACTGTGGAATCTCTCGGAGGCGCTGGCGTATAGACAGTGCTACCACTTCCCCTGAATGTTACTGAGCATGACTGAGGAGACTGCGTCAAAGTTACGCATTAATTTCATCCCCAAATCTAGGGCTGGAGCAGCCCTGTGCTCATTCTGAATTTGTTCTAACACTTCCGGTAAATTGGCAAGTGTCGGGGTACCACGTGTGGTAGTATAAATTGCAGTGAAGACTATACCCCATGTGCTGCAGTCATCTACTGAGGGAACCATCCCGAAGGGCAAGCACATTGTGAGAACTCTATGTTTCTCCTGTGATCCCGTATGGGGAAACACAGCTTCCAGCTGATTTGTTTTCTGAGCTATCCAGAACAGGATTTTCTCTTGTTCTGTGGGTACTTTACCCATATTAGAATCTACTGTTTGTGGATTTGATCCCAGTAGTAGCCAATTGGTACCCAGCAGGTGCTGGTGCTGCTGGACGCGCTGGTGTAGTTTTCAGAGTTCGCATTATGAACTGAACAAGTCATCTATATAGTGTTACTATTTCAATGTATAAATTGCGCAGATCAGCTGCCTGCATATTTTGTATACCTGGGTGAGGTGTGTATGTGACACACATAGGCCACGTTGGTCCTTCATTACCTAAGAGATCTAGTCTTACGGGTTGTTTTACATGTGTAGGACGCCATTAAACCAGTTCAGATGTTCTTGATAAGTAATCGGGATTTCAAGATACTGGTATGCTTGGTGCTGTTAAGGTGTGTTTGCAATTCTGTATGTGGGAAATGTGGATGATCTTTGGACTTCCTCAGGAAAGGTGACACAAGAGTAGAATGTTTCTGTTTGGTAAGCTTTACTAGCTTTTACTATGAATGTGACATCCCCGCCCTCATCTGTTAAGTCATACGCTACTAGGTGTAGAGTTAATGCTTGTCTAGCATTCTCAGGAATGTCTATGGCGTTAGCCACATTGTGTAATAGGTAACGAGATGGAACACCAAGAGGAGAAAAGTCGAACAACCTACAGCCTAATTAGGTGCTCCCTGTTCAGCTGAGGAGGATCTTCCCCAAGACCACAGACGTCTCTGTATCATGGTACTTAGGGTACCTGTTGTATGTCAGACAGTGATAGTCAGGGTATCCGTAATTTAGTGCCTAAACACCATCGTTGGGCGCCATGTCGTAGTTTGGCTCTTGCTCTAGGCAAGACTGCTGGTTTAAGGATGACAGTACTTATGTCTGTGGGAAACTATGCCAGTCCTACAACAAGTCACAACTGTCTCACTAGTAGCACCTCACCAAAAACCCAAACAGTAACAGGTGATTTGAGGCAGCCTTTATGCATTGATTCAAGAGTGCCACATCTCAGGGAGTGTCGTGGTTAAACGGAGATTACCTCTTTCTCACATGAACAACATGTCTCAATCAAACACAGGCAATGAAGACGATGCAGTAAAGTTTTCAATTGGTTTTATTAACAAAACTGCAATCTACGATAAGTTGCATGGGCTGCAATGATTACAATAATGAACAGTGCAAGAAACAGAATTGTAAAGACAAGAGTCATGAATACAAAAACCTCTACCATCTTGCAATAGCATAAAATGACATGAGATATGAAATATGTCCTAATACCCTACCGTGATGAACCTAATCTCTATTTCCTGAAGAGAGCTAGGTGTGTTAAACCTAATCTGCCAATGCCATGTCAATGAGAAGAGCCTTGGAATGAGGTCTCTAGCTCAGACTCCATAGGGACATGAAGACTGGATCAGTGTCAAGGTGACGTGCAGCATGGATAGCATCAATGGCATCTGGTAGGAATCCCTCTGACTATCTGTCTATGTGAGGTGCATTTATACAGATCTGCTTGGACCCCTTACTTAGGTCTGTTCCCAAACAATAGATAAAAAGACATGCTTGGGGAGGCAATTACATAAACAATTCCTCAAAAGCTCAAAGTGGGAAAGTACCTAAAGTGAATACCTACATCGTATCTATCTACTGGCACTGATAGTGACGCCTAGCAGAGTGACACTGATAGCACAAAACTAAAACATTGTCCTAACTAAAAACAATGCAGCCATCTTAGAAAATATAAATAAATAATCGCTCTAAAAGAGAGCATGCGAAGTAGGATAAAAGTCACTAGGTGCTGGGGAACAGCCTGCAAGCCAAAAGGCTAAGCTAACTCCTGTTTCCCATTTAAAACAAGATAGGATTCACTACAACTCATGTCACGTGTCGTGTTGTCACTTCACTTTGTACAGACCTTCTGTCTTGCAGTATTATGTAGGATGTATCTTATGCACCTAAAAGCAAATAAGCAAGAAAAACATTTAGTGAAATGTGGCATTGTTGCAGTTTGATTTAGTACAGAAAAAAACAATATAATTTAGGGGGTCATTACGACCCAGGCGGTCGGTGGTAAGGCGGCGGTAAGACCCAAACAGGCCGGCGGAAAAAAAAATGGAATTATGACCGTGGTGGTAAATCCGCCACTTCACCATTCCGACCGCCATGGCAGTAATGACCGCTGGGCTGGAGATTTTGGTCTCCAGCCCGGTGGCCGTCACTAGACTGCCAACGGTATCAGGACCCTGCATACTGCCATGGATTTCGGGTGATTGGGAATCGCCATGAGATCCATGGCCGTAGGCACTATCAGTGCCAGGGAATTTCTTCCCTGGCACTGATAGGGGTCTCCGCCACCCCCGCAACCCCCTACGAGTCCTCCCCCCACACCCTCTGCCCCCTTGCCACCCCCAAAGGTGGCACAACCCCCCTCACCACCCTCCCCCCACATGCACATATACACATATACACACCCCTACACGCACACACCCCAACATGCACATACATGCACCCCTACACGCACACAAACATCACGACAACACATACCCGCACACATACAAACAGACATGCACACTGACCGACCCACACACATTTCCCATACACACAGCACCCCCCTGCACGCATACACGCACTCACACACCCCCTCTACACACTCACACGCATACCCCCATGCACGCACACAACACACATCACCCTCCCACCCCCTCCCCTAACGGACTATCAACTTACCTTGTCCGTTGGCCCTCTGGGAGGGGACGGGATCCATGGGGGCAGCTCCGCCACCAGCACACTGTCACCAGAACACCACCACACCGAATCATGGGACGTGATTCTGTGGGCGGTGTTCTGTTGACGTGGCGGTGGAGGTTGAGCAGCCTCCACTTTCCTGCCGACCGCCAGTATGGCTGCTGGTGGCTTTCCGTACGGAAAAGGACAGAGGGCTGCCAGCGGTCATAATACGCGGCGCAGAAGACCGCCACCACTGGCGGTCTTCAGCACGGCGGTGTCTCGGCGGTCTTGCGAAAAGACCGCTGAGGTCGTAATGAGGGCCTTAGTTTGGTTGGTTACTTAAGTTATTATCCTTAATAATTAACAACAATAGTTTATCCCTCCCAAAGTCAAACAACACCACCATGACATAAAATTTTATTTCCAATCGGGATAATAACATACAGATGTAACTGTCTGTTTTATGTGCATCTAAAGGAGACACCTGTGGCAGTCAGGGAGGGGTAGGGAAAATGGAATGATTGTTAAAAAATGAATGCTGATGTACTTTGCTCCTACAGCAGACAAAGGGGTCCGGAGGGAATTTGAATAATCCTTAAAAATCAATGCTGCTGGTGTGTGTATACCTATGACAGGCGGGGGGTCCAGGAGAAAATGAAATAATATTTAGAAAATTAATGCTGCTGTGTGGCTGTGCGCTTATAGCAGGCAGGGGTGTGAATGGATGGATGGAGGGAAAATACAGAAAAGAAATAAAATTGTTCAAAGAAATGGTAAAAATGTAAACATTTAAACAAAAAAATGTAACATTAAAAAATAAAAAATAAAAAAATAAACCATTTTTTGAAAAAATTTAAATAAAAAAATTAAAAAATGAATTGCAGGTGCACAAGGTGACTATGAGAAACCCATCGGGATGCAAGGTGAAAAATGCAACAAATGCATATAATATTAACCCGTTCTGTGCCGCGGACGTAATGGTTACGTCCTGCAGCACAGTGCTGCTGTGCCGAGGACGTAACCATTACGTCCTCGGCACACAGCTTAGAGGGAGCGCTCTCGCTCCCTCTGTGTGCTTCCCCCACCCCCCAAAGGCAGGGATGGAAGGGGAAGCCCTTCCACCCCTGATCCCCCCCCCCTGTGACGTGAGCGCGCACTGATTGCCACAGAGACTCCCCCATCGCACTGGAAATTGTGTTTTTTGTTGTTGTTTTTTTAGTGCTGGGGAGCGACCCCTTAGGCAAGGGTCGCTCACCTGGAGGGGAAAATTGTACTTAGGCCATTTCTGCCCGCTTAGGGGGCAGATCAGCCACTAGGCACCAGGGATATTTTTTTTTGCACCGTCACGCAAGGTGAGCGACCCCGTAGGCAGAAACCTCTAGGCGCCAGGGCTAATTTTTTTGTGTGTTTTTTTTTTTGTTTGTTAGTTTTTTTTAGAGCTGGGGAGCGACCCCTTAGGCAAGGGTCGCTCCCCTGGAGGGGCAAATTGTATTTAGACCATTTCTGCCCCCCTTGGGGGCAAATCGGCTGATTTTAGGTGAATCTGCCCCCAAGGGGGGCAGAAACCACTAGGCACTGGGGATCTTTTTTTTTGCACCATCACGCAAGGGGAGCGACCCCGTAGGCAAGGGTCGGTCCCTGGGGGATGGGGGGCAAATTTATTTTAGGACATTTCTGCCCCCCCTGGGGCTGGCTGAGCTAGAGGCCAAAATCCACAGGTAGGCACTTTGCAAAAAACACCTCTGTTTTCTGTGAAAAAATGTGATGTGTCCACGTTGTGTTTTGGGCCATTTCCTTTCGTGGGCGCTAGGCCCACACACTCACGTGAGGTACCATTTTTATCGGGAGACTTGGGGGAACGCTGGGTGGAAGGAAATTTGTGGCTCCTCTCAGATTCCAGAACTTTCTGTCACCGAAATGAGAGGAAAAAGTGTTTTTTAGGCCAAATTTTGAGGTTTACAAAGGATTCTGGGTAACAGAACCTGGTCAGAGCCGCACAAGTCACCCCATGTTGCATTCCCCTAGGTGTCTAATTTTCAGAAATGTGCTGGTTTGCTAGGTTTCCTTAGGTGCCGACCGAGCTAGAGGCCAAAATCCACATGTAGGCACTGTTTTCTGTGAAAAAATGTGATGTGTCCACGTTGTGTTTTGGGCCATTTCCTTTCGTGGGCGCTAGGCCTACCCACACAAGTGAGGTACCATTTTTATCGGGAGACTTGGGGGAACGCTGGGTGGAAGGAAATTTGTGACTCCTCTCAGATTCCAGAACTTTCTGTCACCAAAATGTGGGGGAAAATTGTTTTTTTAGCCAAATTTTGAGGTTTGCAAATGATTCTGGGTAACAGAACCTGGTCAGAGCCCCACAAGTCACCCCATCTTGGATTCCCCTAGGTCTCTAGTTTTCAAAAATGCATAGGTTTGGTAGGTTTCCCTAGGATCCGGCTGAGCTAGGGGCCAAAATCTACAGGTAGGCACTTTGCAAAAAACACCTCTGTTTTCTGTCAAAAAATGGGATGTGTCCACGTTGTGTTTTGGGGCATTTCCTGTCGCGGGCACTAGGCCTACCCACACAAGTGAGGTATCATTTTTATCGGGAGACTTGGGGGAACATAGAATAGCAAAACAAGTGTTATTGCCCCTTGTCTTTCTCTACATATTTTCCTTCCAAATATAAGAGAGTGTGTAAAAAAGACGTCTATTTGAGAAATGCCCTGTAATTCACATGCTAGTATGGGCACCCCGGAATTCAGAGATGTGCAAATAACTACTGCTCCTCAACAACTTATCTTGTGCCCATTTTGGAAATACAAAGGTTTTCTTGATAGCAATTTTTTACTCTTTATATTTCAGCAAATGAATTGCTGTATACCCGGTATAGAATGAAAACCCAAGGCAGGGTGCAGGTCATTTATTGGGTCTGGGTACCTAGAGTTCTTGATGAACCTACAAGCCCTATATATCCCCGCAACCAGAAGAGTCCAGTAGACGTAACGGTATATTGCTTTAAAAAATCTGACATTCCAGGAAAAAGTTACAGAGTAAAACGTAGAGAAAAACTGCAGATTTTTTCACCTCAATTTCAATATTTTTTTTTCAGTTGTTATTTTCTGTAGGAAACCCTTGTAGTATCTAGTATACAAACTTTATTCGACTTTCAACAAGTCATAAAAGTATCAAATTATAATACATTTCAATATATAATAATAAAATTAAATAAATTAAATAGTAAAAGAATAAAAACAAACCACAATGGATTATCTGGTGTATCGATAAAATCTCAATCACAGTAAAATTACAATTACGTCACCACCCCCATGGATTTTCTTATCTTTAATACAGAACATAAAAATTTGGCCAAAGTTCCACACATCTCTAAGGAGGATAGAGACTGAAGGCAGGCATATGCTGTACGACACTGGGGCAGATTGATAGACCTTAAAAGTGGCACTACTAGGCGCTTCCTTTGGTTGGCGTAAAATTTACAGAATAAAACCACATGAATTGTGGATTGAGGTGCCTTTGCATCACAGGGGCATGCCTTTAGCGTGGTAGACCAATCGTTCATAGTTGGAAATGAAACTAAACGATGAAATGTATCTAACCTTAATCTGGTAAGAACAAAGCAATGGCGAAGGTTTACCACATTTGCCAAGTACGGCTGCATGCCCTCAGCCGTCAAAATTATTTGGTTGTGAATGACTGTGTTTTTTTTTAATTCAGCCCCCCAACGTGTATCTTCTAGATACTTTAATGCCAGAACACTCAAGTCCTTCCTAGATATTTTCCCCAGCTAGGCTGGGTTTGTATAATAGACTTTATTGCCCATATTTTCAAAAAAGGTCTTAATATATTTTAACCATGGTACCCTCGCTGTGTGTAGTGACTCCATGCAATCAATCAAGATGGCCTTGTTTAATCCGGTATATTCCGAGGTCCAAACTTTATGCCATAATAATAATGGCTGGATCTTTATCTGGTCTGCAATAAAGGGGAACCTCAGTTCCGAGTGAATGACATATGATGAAGTGCCATTTGGAACCCTCAGCAGATGTCTTAAGAAATTATTTTCCACCGACTGTACCAAGTCACAGTTTGTATATCCCCAAATTCCCGCCCCATACGTGACGGCCGGAATGCACTTGGCTTTATAAATCTTTATCATGTTCGGCGGGGTAATCCCCCCAAGCCTTTTGGAGAAAAGCCTTAATGCCATCGTTGTTTTGATCAGGTGTACTCCTTTCGTCTTCCTACAGTTGGCCCAAGAACCCTGTTTATCGAACATTATGCCCAGGTAAGAAAAGGTTTGCGCGGTTTTGACCATCCCTTCCGCAATAGTAGTGTTGTAAGTCTTGCCGCGCTTCCCTCCACAGTTCATAATAAAGGTTTTGGAGCGATTGACAGTAACACCCAGCTGTGACATATATGTAATACAAGTTGTTAGGAGTTTTTGGAAAGCTGTTGGGGTCCTGGCCATTAATACTGCGTCGTCTGCGTAAAGTAATGCCGGAACGGCTCGGTTGTCTATTTGGGGTAGATCTTTGCACTTAGTAGCCAGTTCTTTTTCTAAGTTATTTATATACATTGAGAACAGGAACGGAGCAAGAACGCAGCCTTGGCGCACTCCTCTGTATAGACCAAAGGGGCGAGTACATTCCCCTTTTAACCCATACCTCACTCTTGCTCTGCACCCTGTGTACATTTCACGTATAAATTGAATTATGGCCGGTTCTACCCCCATGCTATTTAAAATAGCCCATAACTTATCATGAATTACACAGTCGAAAGCCAATGATAAATCGATAAAGGCCAGGTACAGATTGCCTGCTCTAATCTTAGTATACTTTCCAATAATAAGACTTAAATTTAGGCTTTGCTCCACTGTTCCGATTCCTTTCCGAAATGCATACTGGACAGGGGATAAAACGTTCTTTTCTTCCGCCCATGTTTGCAACCTGTTCAGAATTATTCTCCCCGCTAGTTTAGCTGTTGTATCCAGCAGGGAGATTGGCCTATAGCAGGCTGGATTAAGGCGGTCACCCTTTTTATATGGTGGAATAATATTGGAATCTCTCCAAGATGGTAGGGGTCCGCATATGCAGATAGCCCTCAATGTCTGCGTCAGTACAGGCCCCCACAGCTCGATATTGGCCTTAAATACGTTGATCGGAACACCGTCAGGGCCCGGCGCTTTCCCTGGATTACTTAATATTATAGCTTCCTCTACCTCCTGAAGACTAAATTCGGGGGTTATGACCAAGCACGGACCTTCCTGTAGGTCTTGATCATGTGTGGGATCTGTTGACTTTATAGCGCTAGTCAATGAGTATATTTTGGAGAAATGTGCAACCCAGTCCTCTTCGGAAATCGCAATTTCCATCCTAGGGATGTCTCTATCCCCTAACACGAGGGGAGTTTATTGTCTGCCAGTAGAGGATATTATCTTTCATACGACTTGCTATGTGAAGAGTTTCCCACAAAGTTGTTTTCATGATCAGTTTCCTTTCCTTCATTGCTGTCTTATATTCCTGTCTACGTTTACGTATATCAATTAAGCACCTTTTTGGGGCACTTAGCGCCTTTTTCAATCTCTTATGTGCTTGTGTACAGTTATGGTCAAACCATCCGCACGTCCTTTTTTTCCCTATCTTACTGCATCTAATGGTGAGGGCTTCTTTTATGGTTTGGGTAATCAACATAAACGCACTGAAACATCGCCCTGGTTCTGGAATCTCTCTTAGACAGTCTGCAAAAGCGTGTTTACAGTGACATATTAACTGTTTCAACAGAGACCTGGGATCTGTCTGTGACCACTTCATAGTGTATCCATTGCGCGGCACTAATTCAATATCATCTACCAGTGTAATCCTATCCTCCCTAGCTGATATTAGGGGGGATAGTAAGAGATTCAGACTCTGGGGATAGTGGTCGCTAATTGCGATGTCGTGCAAGGTATAATTTGTAAGGTAGTGTGCAAAGTGAATTGACATTAAAACATAATCGATCACAGTATTTGCGCCCCTTCTATTATACGTTGGTTTAAACTGTGATTCGTCCAAATATAGTTCATTTACAAAGGATAGGTTATAAGTTTGGGCCAATAAATTCATTTAGTCTCCTTGAGTGTTATGAGAGAAGTGAAGCCTTACACCTACACCTTCCAAGTCCCAGCCACATATCTTATCAGAAATTTCTTTACAAGGATGGACTTTAAAATCACCACCCCAAATCAGCAAAGTCTTGCGGTTGTTTTTTTCACATATTTTTTTTTAGGTCATTTCCCATTTCCATTAAAATGTTAGAAAATTCTCCTGGAGCGACGTTGTTATAAAAATTTATAATGACTAAATGAGTCTTGTGATCCAGGTTACTCTCTATCATTTGGTAATACGGACCCATAAATTGCATCTCTAGATTCTGTAAGGATAGCTTGTTGGAAATATATGTGCACAATCCCCCTTTAGGTCTACCATACCTAGACTGCTCAGCAGGAGTATGAAATGTTTTATAGCCGTTTACGTGGACAGGACTTAAAAGCCACATCTCTTGTAGGCAAACACATGAATAATCTTCTATAAAGTTTGCCCAGGTCTCATTGACTAACTTATTAGCTAGACCTGCAATGTTCCAGAATAACAAGGCTATTTTCGATTTCTGTTTAAAATTACAGTACTGGTCCTTTGGGGAGTGGGGGGGTGTATCGCCGCGAATTGAGTAAGGTATGTTTCTAGGAACACTGCTCTGGCTTAGGTGAGGTAGTATCTCGTTCCTTATAGGAGCCATTGTATATGGTATACTTTCCTTTAGTAGGTCCGACCCTGATGTGTGTACTATCTGGGCTACTTCATCAGAGGGAACTGGCTGATTCTTATCGAGTCAATCTATATCTTCCAAAGTTGTAAGGGGATGGAATCTATTGCACCTTATAGATAAATCTGGACTGGATAAAGGTGCTTCAACTTGTTGTGAATGGATGGGGTTATACCCCGCTGGTCTTTGATAAAAATATCCCAGGGGTAGTAACGAAATTCCTTGTGAAGTAACTTGTCTGGCTCCCAAATCATGAATGATTCCATTCACTAGGTTTGGTGAGCCAAAAGAGAGGACCACACAGTCTCCCACCAGCACTTTCTTACTGTTTCCTATCCACTTAATTCTTCTGACCATTTTTATATCATCAAAAAGAGCCCTCACCATTCCAGGGCCCATTCGGGCTCCGATCCAATTAAGGGCCTTGTTTCTCAAGGCCGTCCATGTTTCTCGTTGTTGGTCATCTATCGGTGGGACGTTGGCCAAGATCACTAAATATGGTGTAGCCTCCGGGGGAGATGTAGTAGGTCACTAGGCAGGTAAGCAGGATTCGGGGATCTAGTCCTACTAGGTGTATTTCTCCCTAGATTTGAATGGGGGTAGGTAATCGCTGTCCTACGCATAGCATTGCCTGCTGTCTTACATAGTATAGGGTTTAAAACTTTTTTATCTGGAGGAAGATTATGCGATGTGATCGGGGAAAATGAAGATCGAAGATTTTGGTTCAAATGAGGAGCTAATGGTTGAGATTGTGACTCGCTCTGGGAGTTAACATTCCAGTGTATACCATTTGACCTATTGTACAGGATGGATTGTATATTATTCTCGTGTTCTGAGGACCGCAATGTTATTTTAGAGTCCTTAGTTACATGATGCGTGTCTTCCCGTTGTAAGGACTTTATCATTCCAAGACCTGCCTCAAGGCTGCTCTCCACCCCCTTTAAGCGCTCCGACATGGAGTCAAGAGTGGCTCCAATGGAGGATTTCAGCTAATTTACTAGCTCATGGAGATTTATAAGGAGTGATCGAATGGTGTCTCCTGCTAAGCTTGGGGGTTTCCTCCGAGTTAGTTTCTTAGAATGTTTTTTGATTGGGGTAGTTATTAGATCTATCACTGGCGGTTTTTTTTGGGTCTTATCCGCCAAGCCCACCTCCGGTTTCCTTGGTCGCTTAGCAGCAGGGGATATTTCATCCACGGAGTAGATTAAATTTGAGGTGTCTTTAATGCATCCATTTGAATGCCTTACTTTTGAGTGCTCATCCCCAAGTTCACTAGATGGGGAATTATGATGCAATTCTACAGTCCCTGGTAATTCGTGGGATTGGTCTTTGGGCAATGACAATTGCCCTTCGACTGTGGTGATTTGTTTATCTATCATTCCCATCGCCCCAGAGATATATTTTAGTATAGATGAACTATGTTTTAAATTATTTAATTTTGAATGCTTCCTTTTACCCATGTTTTACGTAGTGACAGGTTACTCAGGGGTCTGTTTTCGTGTGTATAGAACAGTTTCCCTTAATGGAATATCTTAAAGTAACTTGGGGTAACCCTTGGCCTTCCCCGCCCAATTAGACTGCACAAGGTGGGGAGAAACGTTCGCTAGCAAAAATGGGCGGGGTACTTTCAATCTTTTACTTTGGGCACAGGGTTTGAAGGCTCTTGTCACTGGGGGGCCGGATCAAAAATTAAAGAGGGGGGGGCCCAGCCCAGCCTCTTCCAGGCGATGACGGGCGAAGGACGGGCCCGCCCTTGGCCCGGGCTTTGCCGGGGCGCATCCCGCGCAGCGGGTGCGCTTCCTTGCTGAAGTAGGGCCTCGCGCCCAGTCAGAGCACAGATGCAAAGTTTAAAGGGCTCCTGTCCCCTCACGAACACACAGCGCATCCCGCGGCAGCAGGCGCGCTTCCTTGCTGAAGTAGGGCCTCGCGCCCAATCATAGCACAGATGCAAAGTTTAAAGGGCTCCTGCCCCCTCACGAACACACAGCACGTCCCGCAGCAGCGGGCGCGCTTCCTTGCTGAAGTAGGGCCTTGCGCCCAATCAGAGCACAGACGCAAAGTTTAAAGGGCTCCTGCCCCCTCACGAACACACAGCGCGTCCCGCGGCAGCGGGCATGCTTCCTTGCTGAAGTAGGGCCTCGCGCCCAATCAGAGCACAGATGCAAAGTTTAAAGGGCTCCTGCCCCCTCACGAACACACAGCGCGTCCCCCTTGTAGGATCTACACAAATTACCCCTCGCTGAATTCAGAATTTTGTCTACTTTTCAGAAATGTTTCGGTTTCTGGGATCCAGCATTGGTTTCATGCCCATTTCTGTCACTGACTGGAAGGCAGCTGAAAGCACAAAAAATCGTAAAAATGGGGTATGTCCCAGTAAAATGGCAAAATTGTGTTGAAAAATTGGGTTTTTTGATTCAAGTCTGCCTGTTCCTGAAAGCTGGGAAGCTGGTGATTTTAGCACCGTAAACCCTTTGTTGATGCCATTTTCAGGGAAAAACCACAAGCCTTCTTCTGCAGCCCCTTTTTCCAATTGTTTTGAAAAAAACTAATTTTTCACCATATTTTGGCTAATTTCTTGGCCTCCTTCTGGGGAACCCACAAAGTGTGGGTACCTCTAGAATCCCTAGGATATTGGAAAAAAAGGACACAAATTCGGCGTGGGTTGCTTATGTGAACAAAAAGTTATGAGGGCCTAAGCGCGAACTGCCCCAAATAGCCAAAAAAAGGCTCGGCACAGGAGGGGGAAAAGGCCTGCAGCGAAGGGGTTAAACACTGTTCATAATCATAATATACAGATGCTACAATGATCCTCAACCATATTATTAAACTGATATCAGCAAAAAGTAAAACAAAAATGCATGGCTCACTCCTATCAATCTCATTAGAAAATGGCTTTGAAAACTGGAAAAAAGGGTGAATGGACAAAATGGCACTGGCCACATGGTTAACTGACAACACCAAGCAAAAAGGCATAGCCACAACAAAGAACACATGCAGGCCCATGGCAAAAGCACACTGGCTGGCTACACAAGATGGCCGAAGGCCACATGGTCAACCAACAACAGCAAGAAGGAAGTATGACCACAACAAAGAATACATGCAGGCCATTGGCAAAATCACACTGGCTGGCTACACAAAATGGCCGCCGGCCACATGATCAACCAACAACAGCAAGAAAGGAGGCATGGCCACAACAAAGAATACATGCATGCTTATGGCAAAAGCACACTGGCTGGCTACACAAAATGGCCACCGGCCACATGATCAACCAACAACAGCAATCAAGAAGGCATGGCCACAACAAAGAATACATGCAGGCCCATGGCAAAAGCACACTGGCTGGCTACACAAGATGGCCGAAGGCCACATGGTCAACCAACAACAGCAAGAAGGAAGTATGGCCACAACAAAGAATACATGCAGGCCATTGGCAAAATCACACTGGCTGGCTACACAAAATGGCCGCCGGCCACATGTTCAACCAAAAACAGCAAGGCAGGAGACATGGCCACAACAAAGAACACATGCAGCCCTATGGCAAAACCACACTGGCTGGCTACACAAAATGGTCGTTGGCCACATGACAAAAAACATGCATGGAGGCATGTAAAACAAAGAACACATGCAGGCCTATGGACACTGACTACACAAAATGGACCCTGGCCCCATGGCATAGAGAACAAAGACAAATGGTGGCCTGTGGCAAACACACTGTCACCTACACTGGCCAGACAAAGGAGGTATGGTAACAATGAAAAAAACACTACTTTTAATTCCGCAATGCCAACAATGAAAATCAACTAAGCTATAAAAAGTTTACATCAACACACAACCTCCCAAGGCATCAAATATTACCCCACCAATAGAATTTGTGCAGAAACAAAATGTGAAATGCAAAAAAATCACCTTTTTAATTATTAAATTCAATCCCTACCCTAAATGATGTTTTTAAACAACATATACCACAGAAAGTGTTATTTCATGCCCCCATGACTAATACTGGGCCTGCTAGCAGGATGGCGCGCAGGTAGACTAGGTCATATAGTAAAATAAATTAATATTGCAAATGTAACAAACAAAAATGTACTGAACTGTGCAACGTTTTTCCTTTACAAAAGATGAAAAATGAAATGTAAAAAAATAACCAGGCCTCTACTGAAACTGCAGGCCACTCACCACAATAAATGTAAAAAATCAAATAAAAATACAATTAAATACTGGTACAGGGCCTCTGTCAAACAACCAACACCCTTATAAGAGTTTTTAAACTTACTTGTGATATCACAAAAACAAAATCTTTAAATTCAATTGTAAATATGGAGCATACAAAGAGAGTGATTCTTCCAGCTCTGAATCCAAATGAAAAGTGAACAGGAGATAGACAAAGCACTGGGAGGAGCCTGCTGGACAAGGACAGGAAGTTGGAGTCTCTGGGGCACTTTCTTCTTGTTGAAAAACAAGTAAAAATAAAAAAGGCTTCTCACATTAAAAAACAACTTGAATAGTCCATTGGAGAATAATATCAACTTGAAAACATCTTTTTGAGTAGATTTGGCTGTTTCTCGAGCAGAGA
The DNA here is from genome assembly GCF_031143425.1 of Pleurodeles waltl. NCBI lineage: Eukaryota > Metazoa > Chordata > Amphibia > Caudata > Salamandridae > Pleurodeles > Pleurodeles waltl. The sequence continues at coordinate 403,111,685 of NC_090440.1, forward strand.
GCCTGCTCGAAGTGCTGCAGCATTCGCTCAAGTTCACCAGCGTCACAAAAAAGGTGCAGGAAGGCACCGTCGCAGCTAGAAGCAGTGTTAGTAGCTACCAAATTTCCCACACACTTGCTAGCGGCTACTTAGTATTGTGGCAACTGCCAGAGTGTGGCAAAGCAAATCTCACATGTGTCAATGGAAAAAAACTGCATCATGCACTGGATGACAGAATTTATCAGGAACACTTGTTACACGGATAGCGAGGAGTCCCCAAATGCTGCCAACTTTGCAAGCGACTGGAATTTTTCCAGCCAGGCCCAATGCTAGTCCTGTTCAGGATGCTCAGCAAAAAAAGATTTAAGAGTTCAAATAAAAAAGTAGAATTCATTTTCCCAGAGAGTTGCTTTCCTGAATGCACATTTGTGTGAAAGACCAAACTACATTCTTCAAATGCTTGCATCCTCATATGTATTGCACATTTCCCTAAGCTAGGGATGATGTTTTTCCAAGGCTTCAGTCAGTGACATGTTTTAAAGACTTGGGGCCACATTGCAAGCCCTCTGGGCGTTCTAACTGCCCAATTACAACCCTGGTGGGCGGACCCACCAGGGGGCCGCCATCTGCGACAGGGACATGGTTCCTGACGGTATGACGGGTATCAGAGTTGTACTCAGCCAGAGCGGTACTGAACTCAGCGCCACCTGGCTGATCATAACTCCCCTCACTGCCAGCCTTTCCATGGCAGTTTCGCCAACATGGAAAGACAAGGGGCGACGGTGTGCTGGGTGCCACAGAGGAGCCCCTGCAATGTCTATGCCCAGCGGCAGTGCAGGGGCCCCTCTGCCCAGCACCTTTGTAATGCGCAATGTCTGCTTTGCAGACAGTGGGCATTCCGGGGGTGCTGGTTGGCCCCTTCTGTGCTATGAGATAGGACTCGGCTCCTTTAAGGGACCTGATTCCTATCTTGTAGCATTGTTCCTGCCTTGTTTGACTGGCAGGAATGCTCTATTGCAATGCTCTCGCCGGTCAGACCGGTGGGAACAGTGTAATAGGACAGGGGGACGCCACCGCCATGGCGGTGGGATCCTCCCCGCGAGTTTGGCGGTCCAGCAGTGGGACCACCAAACTTATAATGAGGCTGTTGGTTTGCATCATCAGTTTGTGGCACATTTATTTCTAAAATGTTATTAGCCCTAGTGCAAAGAATATGTTTTTTCAATTTAGAATACAAAATGAATCTGTTGCTCAAAAAATTATCTTGCAATAAATAAATAAATAAATAAAGGCAGGTGGTGAAAAGCTGGATATGGTAATGAATGGACCCACAAGTGTCCCAAACTGACAACCATGCTCATTACCAAAATGAGAATAGATAATTGGCTTCAAGATTTCGGATTGTGGTCACGTACCATCACCATAGTGGGACAGGCTTGCAATGCAGTAGTCTTAGGCCTTAAACCTGGTGAGAGTTATGAAGCTTGCAGCCATTAAAATGTTTAAACAGTGTTTATGATGATCAGTTCGTAAGGCTGTTGATTTTCAAGTTAAAACAATTAACAGGACTAAGACATCGAATCAGGACATTTCGAATCTTCTTGAGACTAAATCCAGTGCCAGTAAATGGAACCCCTACAAGACAAGAATTCAAATAAAAACAATAAGGGTTGATTGAAAATGAGTTCATTATACGAGGCAAAACATGGTTAGTTAAATCATGCAGATTTAGCAACCATAATAAGTCAAAATCAAAATCAAATAATGCAAGAGAAATAACATAAGGTCAATCTTTAAAGCAAGTATAGCTTAGCATGACCTTTCCAAATTCACCTGTTAAATGAAATTACAATTTTAGTTCGTTTTTCCCATTGTTGCATCCCTAAAATATTTAAAACACTCTGCTCACCACTAATTTCTCAAAATGTTCTTGATGGATATGGTGCAAACTCTTTGTAAAGTTATTTTAAATTAGCGACAAGTTAAATTAAAACTTCTCTCACAAAGTTGGTTAGAATTAGGAAACTCCACACTTCATAAAGCAGAAGAAGTTTCCAAACTATTTGAGGTGAGGTTTATTCTTGCAGGCCTTCTAGGTGTGATGATTTCCTCATGCAGAATGTCCCAGGTAGGACATCCTCAAGCAAATGAATTTTGAGTGTAGAGGCTGTAGATCCACCACCTCAGGTAAGAGGTGTAACTGGGAGGGCTCTGAGCTGTGAGTCTGCTTACTTTACAACATTACATCCTTCTACTTTAACTCCTATCTAATTGATAAGATTTAAAGTTGGATAGTGAAAAGTTGATTAAGTGTTCTTTAATATGTACCTTAAAAATCCACATATTCTTTCACTTAGAATCACACTGTGGGCACCCTGAATATGAAAACCAGGATATCAATTGAAGAGAATATAGAGGACAGAACATCGAATCCAAAATATCGTCATCTATAGTTTTTTTATTCCACACTCCACACATATGTACCTACAATATATATATATGTGTGTGTGTGTGTGTGGATATATATATATATATATATATATATATATATATATATATATATATATATATATATATATATATATATATGTATGTATATACAGATAGATATAGATAGATGCATATTTTCAAGGTATGTAAAAGTGGAGTTAGGAATAGTAAATCTATACTTCTCTATATGCACTTACTTTTCAATATTCATTCTGTCAATTTACTGATAGCACAATATTCTAGGGAGGGGTTGTTATTTAGACGTGCAACTAGTATTTGGGAAAGAATGCACCTATTGAGTATTGCTGCAATTTTTCTTAGCTGACGGCCATGCACACCACCCATATAAATGTACTATTAGGCATGGGCGTGTGCATGGTTGCTTATATGGAACAGGGTTGTCCAGAACTTCGTTTGCTCCCAAGTTAAAATCAAGCAGTGGCAAAGACAAAAGGTCTACATTTGGCAAGCCTGAAATGTTTATTTGTTTATTTGCTTTACAAAGACGTGCAATAGACATTACAAATGTAAAAATAATACAAGAGTAAAAAGGATGCCATCCAAATGTGCATGACTGTTTGCCAAAAAATGGCAACTTTGAAATTGGATTCTTTAATATACCTTCTGTTCTACACAGGAGACGAGAGACTATACTGCCTCAGATCCACACATGGCACACTGACTATCGTCGTACTATTGGCAACAAGGCTCACCATGGCCCAGAAGTACAAGATGCAGGAGGCAATATCCATTCAGTTATGGTGGACCTAAATCTGGAGCATTAATGCAGTGAATCGACTGACAGTCTTAATTAGGCATAAACTCACCAGATTTAACACAGTATAGCCCCCTTTAATTCTTACTGGCACCAAGATCTTTGAGGCCACCAGTGCAAATCCTATCAGCCTATTCCTATTCAAGCACCAGGTCCATTTGGTGTATACCAATAACAGAAACACTACTGCTGTTTCACTCTGTAGGTCATCTTGCCAATTCTGATGATATGCTCTTGTGTCTGGTAACTGTGATAAGATTAGTTTTTTATGATTGAAGAGGGCCTATTTATGGGACAGGGCAGATCATCCACAAAACAACCATTGAAAACTCTCAGACTGGCAGAGCGCGATGAACTGGTGTGCCAAGAAGGAGTAGCTGATATACAAAGCCAGTGATGGACTGGTGTGCCAAGATGGAGGAGCTGATATACAGAGCCAAGGTATGTCTCCACACCCATGTGGAGATCTGGGGGTGGGGGTTTGTGGGACTAGTCTGGGTTGACCCGGAGGTGTGGGGACTTTCGATGGATTTGTCACTTTTCTTTATCCTGTGGTATTGTATAACCTTCCACTGTGGACTTTGTTGGGTGATGTGCATTGGTCGGTTAGACTGGAACTGTTGTGCCACACAAAATTCAATAAAGTTTCTTATAAAAAAAGACCACCATTGCATGTCTAATCTTTATGTTAAATAAAAATATTGCTTTACCTTGCTAACAACATGACTAATTATTTTTCTCTTCTAACACTGGATGTAGCTTTTGATAGTGGCAGGAAATCTCTGCACAAGGATCCATAAACTAGTGACAGATGAGGCCTCATTTGAAGGCAGGTTTCCTGTTGCTCTGCAGCGTGTATCCCAAAAGGTGGGGTTCATTGCACTCTTTGTTTTGCCTTATCCTTAGACTACAATGTGCAAAGTCCAACACATGTGTCTACCATGATGGGCCTATCTGACCTTGGAGACTATGGCAAAGTACCATGTATTGTGAAAACCAGTAAACGAATAGAGGAGAACTTGAGTTACTCTTGTTATGCAAGTGGAGGAAAATGAGGATGAAAATGGCAAACTGTTACTGCCCTACTAGTGCAAATGCTCCAAACCAGGCACCAGAACCACAAAAAGACACTACTCCATGTGCATAATTAATGGAGAGTGCCCATCAAAGGAACTCCACAAGATATTTGCAGAATTCCACAAACCAGAGTGCCGAAATGCTGAGGTCGTGATTGCAAGCCTTCTACAGCAATATCTCCATGGAACTGTTCTTAAAAATTGAAAACCAGCTCAAGGACAAAACAAATAATGCTCCCTTTACACATAATACAACCACTGTTAAGATGGATATTACCAAGTTTCCATCTACCACCTTCAGATTCAGCCCCTCCAAAAATCTTCAAAGTCATCCTCAGCACAACTCTGTGCAGGAAAGTAACTATAAGCATATTAAATACAAATTAAGAGCTAGGATCTTTCTGACCTGAGTTGAAAACCTCTTACATTAGACCATTCCTCAACAACAACATCGACCCATCGACTCTAGAAAACTACAAGCCTTTATCTAATGGCCCATTCCTGTGTAACCTTCGCAAGAGCAGTTTTTATGCAACTTTCCAAATTTAAAGAGGAAAATAATTTAGTGTTGAACCAATATCTGCATTTAAACCAGAAAGAGGCACAGATTCAGCCCTCAAATCCATATGGGGCGATCTAAAACTCACAATAACCAAGAATGGAATGGTTCTCTATTGTTTTAGGTCCTCTCAGAGGCATTTGTGTGATATGCAGGTGTGAGTGTCTTAGTTAAATACATTGCTAGAATGTGTGGTGATGACCAGTTTAGAAAGTAGGGAATAAGAATGTTGGCAAACTGGTAGATGAGTAAACGTTCTTGACGGTTGGAGCAGAAGCACTGACACAACGTGCTGTGGGGACTCCTGTACCGAATAAACTTACTTTCCAAAGTTGATCTTCACATTTGCTGATATCATTTTTATTGAGGTGACCACACTTCATTTAGCGACGATCAAGTGCAGGAATCACCAAGACCAGAGCGACCCATGTCTGCTGAAATTGCAAGTAACTTCCTTTAGGACGACCAGCTTGAGGATGTTGAAACCATTTGACCTGAATCTTCACTGTTATATAATGGTGATGTATCCAATGTTGGGCTGGAGGCAATTCTAGCATACTCAAATGGAAAAGTTCTGATTCTGAGAGAATCAGAAAGGCACTATTATACAGTTGAAAAATAGCTTTTGGCGTGTTGGTGGGTTAAACAAAAATTCAAATATTATCTTTGGGGAACAAAATTCACTATTATGAATGATCATAAACCAATTTGATCAGGGGAAAAGATAAAGGAACAGACCCCTAGAATTTCGAGATTCACTGCAAAATTATTAAAATATCAATTTGAAATAGAACACATGAAAGGTGTCAAAAATGTTCAGGCTGATTTTTTGTCAAGGTTCACAGCAACAGATAGTATCACAGATGATGAGAATGAAGAGGTCGACGAAGACTGTCCGATTGCTGCAATCGTTTGAGAGGAAATGTGTGCAGTGTTGAAAGATGAGTGGAAGTTGGTATTGATCCAAGATGAGGTTCTAAAACTGGTCATGTCCTATGTTAAATCTTGTTGGGCCACAGAGAAGTCCTTCGATTCGCCATGTCAACTTTTTGGAAGATTCATGATGAACTATCCATAAAAGGTGGACTATAGATGAGGGGAGATAAATTAGTGCCACTGTAAAATATCAGATTTAGAATGGGCCACGAACAGCATCTAAGGAAGACTTTCTCCAAACACAGGATCAGTCAGACCTTGTGATGGCGATCCATGGATAAATAGATTGACCAGTTTGCTGGAAGGTGTGTGGTGTGCTCAGGTGTGGAAAAGGGACTGATTTTCAGGAGACCTCCATTGCAACCTACTGAGTGCCCTATTGAGGCATTTACCTTATGCTCTTGTAGCAGTGGTTCTCAATTCGAAGTGCCCCGAAGAAATAATTGTCGCAGAACACAGTATAACAGAATTTTTTCTCAGAGAGGGTTTCCCCAGGTTACTAATATCAGACAATCGGGTCCAATTTGTTAGCACGGAGATGGAGATGTTACTTAAAGCAGGTGACATCAGACATCTCAAGACTTCACTGTATTACCCCCAAACAAGTGGGCAGGTTGATCACATGAATTAAGTGTGAACTCAGTGTGTCCAGTGGGCGATTTTCAACAAGTGTATTGTTTTGAAGGTGGTTCACTCAATGCTATGGTTTTATTGCACAAGCCCCCAATCTACCACATAAGTGTCCCCGTTCGAGTTGTTGAGGGTAAGAAAACCAGCTGCAAAGATTTGTCCCAGTTGGATGAGCTGATGGGTAAATTGCTGAATTTTGTTATTCATTGCTTTGCATCACATTTCATTCTGTGCTTGCATCAAAGATACATATAATAGGTTCCCAGGAATTGCTGGCTCAGAAAGTACAGTGTCTTCCTTACACAGATAAGGACATGTTGTCACGTCAGGGCAGTTCCTAGAATAACACAATGTTTATTATAAAACATCAGGCTGCCTTAGTATCCTTAGAGGGGACAATTCAGTGAGATCGCCATCTTATGCTGTCCATTGCCTTTGCAGTTTCAGAGACTTGGCACTTCCTCTTCTGTCATGGAGGAGGATTTTCAGCAGACTAACTGACCTCTCTTTTACCTACAACACAGGTATGGGGATTGCGCTACACTCCCGGCACTAGAAGGGTGGATTACGGCTATCACTGCTACTTTCTCTCATGTAGGAATCTTAGTAGTGTGTGTAGGAATATTGATAATACTATGGACTGTTTCTAACTTTCACTTTCTTGGTCACTGTTGTAATAGTGTGTGGTTTCCTCATCCTCATAATCTCATTTCATGCCTTCTACGTAGAATGCATTTGCTTCAATAAACCCTTTTGAAGCAAGACTTGCTTCTGCTTGTCAATACATGTATGATACTTGTGTAACTGAGGGAACGGGGCCCAATCTGTTTCCACCATGACTTCCCTTAGAGGTGTAAGAGTGTCATGCGAGGGGCTGGGTTATGCCATTGATTGTGTTTGACCAATGACTTTGTGTTTCACCACTGCACATGTTAGTTGTTCACTGTTCATCAGGAGAACATTACATTCCGTATTCAGTTTAGCTGCCTATTGGCTTTAACATAGCATTAGACATTACATTCTATATTCAGTTTACCTGCCTATTGGCTTTAACATGGCATTAGACATTACATTTGGTATTCAGTTTAGCTGCCTATTGGCTTTAACGTGGAGTTAGACATTACAGTTGAGACATTGCAGATGAGCTGTGTTTTTCCACATGGCAGACCAAGCTGTGTTTAACGTGATAAGAGAGCGTATATTTTGTGTTTACCTCTCAATCCAGCCTGGGAACAAGTGAATTTTGGAGACTTACCCACTCTCCAAACTTGTTCGGTTCTCACACTGAGCCAGCATTTTTGCTTTTTAACGGTGTCCCTGGGCAGCGGCAGGGGGAGATTCTCCAGGACTTTATCAGGAGCAGACGTCAGCTGCCTGGCCTCCTGTTAGGGTGGAAAATCTCCTTCTCGCAGTTGAACAGGAGTCATCAACTTGCAAGCATGAGAAGGATAACGAGCAGTGATAGGCCCTACGGTGATGCAATTTTCACTTTTATTCTTTGCTAAGTTATGCTATAATATAATCACATGTACTTGCTGTGTACATTGCAATTGAGAAGTACTTTGATATATTTTACTTTCATTGCTGAGACTACTTTTAAACGTGTGCTTCCAACCTACTAATCTCGTCTTTCAGGAACCTCGTGGTGAAGTAATAATAATAAATGTCTTCTTTAAACTAAGAAGTGCATTCCAGAGAAGTTTTGTAAGCTTGGTCATAAGAGAAGGAAAGCAAAACAGGCTGCCACAAATCACTTTTACCTATGGTATCTGTGAGGTGCTGCTAGCTAGCTGAAGGGTTAGGCCAACAGCTGACGCATGGGTTGGGATCGGATTCAGTTCCCTATACTACGTGGTGCTGCCATCCGAAACTCATCAGCCTCTTTTTTTTGGTGAGAGTTTCACGACATGGTGCCACCAACATTGATTTGGCACTGAATTTATAGGTCTCCCAAGTATCTCTGGCTCACTACGAATATAGACACTCTAATTACTGCATACAGAGACGTCTGTGGTATTAGGACCATCCTCCTCCTCTAAGTAGGCACTACCTACTTTTGGCTGCAGGTTGTTCAAGCTTGAACCTTTTAAAAGGATTCTCCCCACTTGGTGTTTCTGTCTCGGAACAAGATATTACAATATTACATTTGTTATAATGGCAAACCATAATAGGGTTGCAATTTCAGCTAATATGAGACCCCCCTCACAACACACTTATTGCAACATGGCCTCACAAAGGAAAGAGGAGAAGTAACTTTCATGGATGAGGCACATGCAGCTCGTAGAACTGAATTTGTTTACTCATAGGCCACCTTTCCAGCAGCAGATAGGAACACACATACATTTTATCATTACAATTCAGCAAACGCACAGCACAATACAGACCATATGCATATTTAGAAATACCTCTTTCTTATCAAGAACACCCGAATTGGCTTGATGGCACCCTAACACACACCCAACAAAATGTTAGACTAGGTCCATTAAGTAATGACGGACCAACGTGGCCAGAGTTGTACACGTATACACCACACCCACAGATAGATACATTGGCAGTAGCAGAAATACACCACCTAAACACTAATTTAGAAGAAATATATAGACGCTTAATTCAGTTCGTAATGCAGATGTTAAACACCGCCCCAGCAAGAGCTGCTCCAGCGCAACCACATGTGGCAACAGCAGGGATCTACCATGCAACAGTGCACTTAATAATGGGTAAAGTACCCTCCAAACATGAAGACATTTAGGGGGTGATTCTGATTCTGGCGGGCGGCGGAGGCCGCCCGCCAGAATTCCGCCCCCATTATACCGCTCCGCGGTCAGAAGACCGCGGAGGGTATTATGAGTTTTTCCCTGGGCTGGCGGGCGGTCTCCAAAAGACCGCCCGCCAGCCCAGGGAAAAACTCCCTTCCCACGAGGATGCCGGCTCGTAATCGAGCCGGCGGAGTGGGAAGGTGCGACGGGTGCAGTGGCACCCGTCGCGTATTTCAGTGTCTGCAAGGCAGACACTGAAATACTTTGCGGGCCCTCTTACGGGGGCCCCTGCCGTGCCCATGCTATTGGCATGGGCACGGCAGGGGCCCCCAGGGGCCCCGCGACCCCCCCCTACCGCCATCCTGTTCATGGCGGCTTTCCCGCCATGAACAGGATGGCGGTAGGGGGGGTCAGAATCCTCATGGCGGCGGAGCGCGCTCCGCCGCCATGAAGGATTCCCCCGAGCAGCGGTAAGTCGGCGGGAGCCCGCCGACTTGCCGCTTCTGACCGCGGCTGAACCGCCGCGGTCAGAATGCTCGTGGGAGCACCGCCAGCCTGTTGGCGGTGCTCCCGTGGTCGGTGGCCAACCCCCTTAGTTTTGGATAACACAGAAAATGAGCTCTGTGGAAGCAGTGTTTCCCCATATGTGACCGTAAGATCAACACTTGCTGTTTGGGTTGGTTCCTTCAGTAGACAACTGCACAACATGGGAAACAATATTTGCTGCTCTCTATACTACCGCACACGGTATGCCAACACTTGTGAATTTACTAAAAGTGTTGAAACAAATTCAAGATGAGTACGGGGCTGTCTCAGCTCTGGATTTGAGGATGCAATTAATAGGTAATTTTGCCACAGTGTCCTCAATAATATAAAGCAACCTTAAAGGAGAGGCAGTTGCTCTGGCAGTACACCAGCGGCTCTGGGATGTTCTGGTACAGGATCAAGAACGTGAGCTGCCGAGACCAATAGTGCTATAGGTCAGGATAGTCGGGGGCCAGACCTAATAAAGCCCAACTATAAGGTAAATCCAATAAGGATTCTACCAACCAAGCTGCTGAGGGTTCTAAGAAACTCTGCGATGAAGAAAGACAAAATAAAGATAATGTTAAACAAAGAGGAGAATCTCCACATTTGGTACAGCATTCATTTTAGGATATCCTCATTCCTCACGCCTCATCCCTACTTCTCAGCCCTGCTTCTCATCCATCATCCCTGCTTCTCATCCATCATCCCTACTTCTCATCCATCATACATCATCCCTACTTCTAATCCATCATCCCTGCTTCTCTTCTATCATCCCTACTTCTCATCTATCATCCTACTTCTCATCCATCATATATCATCCCTACTTCTCGTTCATCATCCCTACTTCTCATCCATCATACATAAGCCCTACTTCTCATCCATCATCCCTACTTCTCATCCATCATCCATCATCCTTACTTCTCACCAATCAATCCCTACTTCTCATCCAACATACATCATCCCTACTTCTCATCCATCATCCCTACTTCTCATCCATCATCCATCATCCTTACTTCTCATCAATCAATCCCTACTTCTCATCCATCATACATCATCCCTACTTCTCATCCAACATACATCATCCCTACTTCTCATCCATCATCCCTACTTCTCATCCATCATCCATCATCCTTTCTTCTCATCAATCAATCCCTACTTCTCATCCATCATACATCATCCCTAATTCTCATCCATCATCCATACTTCTTATCCTTCATACATCATCCCTACTTCTTATCCATCATCCCTACCTCACGTCCATCACCCATTATCTGTACTTCTCGTCCATCATCCTTACTTCTCTTCCATCACCCCTACTTCTCAACCCTCATCCCTGCTTCTCATTCATACTTCTTTTCCTTCATCCCCACTTCTCTTCCATTATTCCTAGTTCTCATCTCTGCTTCTCATCCATACTTCTCACCCACCTTCCATCGTTCCTACTTCTAATACCTCACCCATCATCCCTACTCCTCATCCATCATCTCTATTCCTCATTCCTCACCCCTCAGTCATGCCAACACATTTTCAGTTTTGTGAAACACACTTTCACACTGATTGGTTGGCAACAGCCAAACAGAGTTATGAGAGAGAGCTGCATTCTATTTCACTGAAAAACAGCCTTCCCATTGCATGTGCTGGGTGAAGAGGGAGGAGAGGAAATGCAATTGTGTGTTTGTTTCCGGTGAATTCAAGGCTGTATAACATTTCATTATATTTAACTAAGTGTTTTTCTGTTTACACAGGCCTCTGTTTTTCTGTTTACACAGGCCTCTGCAAAAAGCTCTGCCCATTTAGGAAAGACAAGGAGCCCACAACTTGGGCCATAAATCAGCTCTGGGAGAAAGGGATATACAGTTCAACTACAGTTCAACAAAAAACGTTCTGGTCTGACTTTCACATATAGAAAGACAATGTTTAAAATCAGCTCTGGTGATGCAATCCAATTCATCCAAACCTTTTCTGGTTTCATTTTTATTTGTGACAAATAACATCTTTAAATCTGAGGCTGCTTCTATCTCTGAGAGTATTTTTTTTTTTTCTGAAACCAGAAGAAGTAGGAATGATGGAATGATGCATGTTGAGAGCTTTAATGAAGAACAGGAAATGGGCACTGACTCTGCTAGACAGCATGGCAGAGCTCACAATAGTTCGCCGAAATCGTCAAGGGCTTGTAGATGCTACAGCAACTAACTACTATTGAGAAGTCAAAACTACAGACGTGTATCTCGCCCTGACGGAGTTTACAAATTGAAATTGCAACTCAAAGGAGACATTGAGCACAACATTAAAGTAATATTCTGGGAAAAATTGACACCATGCTATGATATCCTATTGGCAGAAAAGGATTGGTCACCAGGATTAGGCCTCAATCTTCCGTTCGGGGAAGAGGTTATTATGCCTTCTTTCTCACCTCTCGCTCCTAGGGAATTAGGAGAAACCTACACAGCAGATTGGGCTTTGGCACAAGCTCCTGCTCTGTACTGCAACTATGTAGGTTAGGATAGGAATTCCTGCTAGCACATAATACCGTTAAGATCTACCCCATTACCACAACCACAATATCCAATTAAATATGAAGCTAAAGCACCTGTGACAGAGACGCTCACGCAACTTGAGTACCACAGTGTAGTAGAACCTTTTGTATCACTTATGAATAACCCTTTATTCCCTTTAGCAAAGCTGGACCATTCATACACAATAGTCCTAGATTACAGACATTTGAACAGCTACATATGCACATTCACATTTGCAATACAAAACGCTTACAGCACTTACCCGCAATTTAGTTTGCAAAAAGTAGAAAACAACCCTGCATATTTTCAATGGGTTCTTCTGCCAAAATATATCACCTGAAAGCAGGGATTTGACAGCCTTCAGCACATTAAACTTACAAAGGAAATTATCATGACTCCCACAAGGGTAAAAGAACAGCCTTCGACTGTTTTCATTACATGTAACTGCTATATTGCACGACATTTACCCTAAGGCATTGTCCTATGTTGATAATATTTACTTGACGGACGATGACCTGGTTAAACAACTAAGAAGGGTGAGCCACATAGTACTGGGTTTCCCAGAATTTGGCTACAAATTCAATTTCAAGAAAACAAAAATTGTCTTCCTCAGTGTCCTGCTTTTGGGATATGAGTAATCAGATGAAGGAACGAGCCTAGCACCACATTTCTTAGAAAAGTGTGCAGAATTACAACCAACAAACACAATAAAAAAGCTGCAATCATTATTGGGCTTTTTACGTTTTGGCAGAACATACATTCCAGATTACATAAAACCACAGTGCCATGTAATACGTCCAGATTTCACAAGTAAGCTCTGTCCAGTGGAAGACACATGCATACTCAGAGCTTTGCAACAAGACATGCTGGAGGCAAAACACTTACAAACATTGGACAATAAAACAAACTTGGTCAACAGAATAATTGCTGGTTCCATTGAGTTCACTTATGTAACATTCAATGAAGGTGATAGTGTCCCAATAGCATACAAATCACACCTATACTCCATGGGTGAACAATGGTTTGTTTCCACTGAAAAGATTTAACTGCTGTTCAGATGGCTGTTACTAAAGAGAGACCTTTGGCCCGTGGAAATGCACTGTATTTGTGAACCCGCTACCAGCTCTTGAAGCTGTTACCAAAGCCAGCGTTCCAAACGCAAAAGCATTACATCCACTCTGGATACGACGTGCCGCCTCTTTGACGGCCACTGATGTTGGCTACGTTTTTGACCCTAAATTACAGACAAAAGATTTCCTCCATTATGAACAAGAATACTCAATGCCTACTAACATTTTATCACTTGGCCAATATCAGATGATCATTTACACTGATGGTTCAGCACAACCGGCAGTAGGCACAAAACAACAATACTATGCTGCTTGTGGAGCAGTGAGTGGTGTAATGAATGATGGCCAGTTCAACCCTCAGAACACATTTACACAGACCCTAGGTGACTGCAGGGCACACTTGGCTGAGCTTAAGGCTCTCCTGATGGCACTGAAACATACGGATCCTGACTTAAAAACAATTATAGTGTGTGATTTGTTCTATTGTGTCCAGTCCGTTGATGAATACCTACATTACTGGCAACAGAATGGACTCAGAGACTCAAAAGGTAACACCATTAAACACAGGCTCCTGTGGGGGAAAGTAGCAGATCTAAAATAGATTTAGCAAATAGTTATGTTGTACACACCATGGGCCACCAGCGTGTAGGAATACACATTGTTGGAAATACTTTGGCTGATGAAGCAGAAAAGTCGTCAGTTGCTGCGGCTTCTGTTGCAGTGGTTACTCATTCCAAGACGAGATTGGATGATGAAACTCTGTCTGCTGTGAAAGCTTTTGCTGACAGCTAGCCATTACCAAAGGCATATCCCGCCACATATTCCTACCATCTAGGTGCGCAAAATATTGTTTTTGTCAGTATACCAGGGGTGGGTGATTGTTTTATCTCCAACAATGACCAAAGACAAGAATTAATTAAAGCAGCACATAAGGGGGTTGCATCTGTCAATGCAGGTGTGGCAGCAACTATTTCACTATTACAAAAAAGCTATTGGTTGCCGGGTCTGTACAAACAGACCAGACAGTACGTCCTTTGCTGTGACATCTGCCAACAAATAAGGGGGTCTACCGCCAAATGTCCACTTCAGACCCCCCTCCTAATTTCTAACACTTCCTTACAGTGGGAGTACCTGGACCATTGCAGTCCCCTAACTTTCTGATGGTGCATGCAAAGCATATTTTGGTCACTGGTGATTCTTGCTCTAGGTTCCTATGGGTATGGCCATAATGCTCAGCTGACGCTCAAACTGTTATTACAGACTTGCAAGTCTTCATCAGTTCATATGCAGTTGCTGTGTTCCATTCGGACCAGGGCCCTGCCTTTGCCTCAAGGGCATTCAGGGACACCACGGCTATGGTGGGGCTCCAACTCCATTTCTTGTCACCCTATCATCAGTAGTGGAGTGAAAAAACTGGGACTTAAAGCAGTCCTTACCAGCAAGAGTACTATGTATGGGTTGTAGTTGGCTCAATCACCTGTATGGAGTCCAGACAGCACTTAATAATCTGCCCAGAAGGTCCCTCTGAAGGCATACCCACATGAGGTCCTGTTTGGGGTACCTATGTATGTCCCAGATCTTGATGACCCTGAGGCTGTGAAAGCAGACACACCTTTTGACATAAATGATAGTGTTACTGTCTTGCAGAAATTAAAACAGTTCCGTGATGAACATTCATCTGCGTGTGCTGCCACTTTGAGAATGAGGGACACACCAAAAACAGCAACAGTCTAGATTCCAAAGGTTGGGGATCAGGGGCCAGATGTATCATCTAACCCTTTTTGCAATTCGGTAATAGCGATTTTTAAGAAATCACTATTTCTGAGTCGCAAAATGGTATGTATCATATTTGCGATTCCGTAATAGCGATTTCTTAAAAATCGCAAATGCTATTACCGAATCTCAAATTGCGATACAGACCCTATTCACACCTATGGGCCTGTAGGTCCATATTTGCGAATTTGTTGCATTTCCCAAATTGCAAATTCCTAACTGGAATACGCAATATGGGAAATGCAAACCCCGGGGTGCTGGGGGCCCAAGCACCCCAAAAAAGTAATTTAGGACATGTAAGGTGCACATATGCCAAAGGGGCATGTCTGCGTTACATGTCAATTTTAAAAATGCATTTTTAATGCATTTTTAAATTTTGCACATGGTTACCACCAAGTTTTACTTGGTGGTAATTGCGATTCCTTAATGCCCAATTCGAATTAAGGAAAAGCTTGATACATGTGCTTAAGAAATCATCTTATTTGCTATTCCTTATTTAGAGGATCGCAATTTGCGATTCTCTAAACGGGCTCACAATTTTAAGGAATCGCTATTTTAGCGATTCCTTAAAATTGCATAGCGAATGCCTTTCATACATACTGAAAAGCATTTTTGCATTCGCAAATGGGCATTCACACCATTTGCGAATGCAAAAACGATTGATACATCTGGCCCCTAGTGTGTGAAAAGATTGCTGTAAACAAAAAATCTGGCCCATCATATAGAGCACCAGCTCCAGTCCTGGTAATACATAGTACCAGAACTGTCATACTACCACTGTCCAGTTCCAGAGAAAATGCTTTATATCCATTGACAATGTCAAGTTACACCATGTGGCAAGTCCTACAGAGTAGAGCACAAGGAACCCTGAGCAGTTCCCGGAACCCTCTCCCTGCCAATCAGGATGTGCCTCTCCAAGATTTAAGCAACACTGATAAGACTTCCCCGAGCCTGGGGAGGGTGGAAAATGATCTCCTATTAGTACCTGTCTCAACACCATCAACAAGAAATGTCCAGAGTTCTGAGTCATTTCTGTCCAATTCTACAGAAATGGATCCATCAGATCTCTTTCACCATCACTGGCTCCAGTATTTGTACGAACTGCTTCTGGATATTTTGCAACATCAACAACTCTTTTTCAAACTCTTCAGCATCTTCTTCTACACCTGTATCAAGATCATGTAAGCTAGTCATTTGGCTTAAAAATAACTGTTTGATTCACCCATGGAATTATATGTGCATATTGCTAACTTTTTAGTTTGCCTTCCTTCTATGGATTGCTTTCGTCATTGTTTTCTCTTTACTGATACATGGTCACTATCTTCCTGAACATTCTGCAGTTGAAATGGTGAAAGAAGTATTAAAACCTTACCTATCTTATCATAAGGTCTGAAGAGACTTGTCCCTGGTGAACGTCTCAGCTATTCCGATCCCTGATGGGATAGTTTGGGATAAAGTACCTTTTAATATATACGGGCCCACAGAAGTGACTCAAATTCCATCTTTGTTTAAAGTTTGAATTAATGATGTTTTAAAACCAGGGGTTCTTTCTGATGATTGGGATGTGGAAACAGTTGATTCTATGCTTTCTGAGCTTGAATATTATACTGTATTTGAAAGTGAAGATGTTTACCAAAAAACTACCAACTATGGTGAAATGTTCTGTTA
The DNA here is from genome assembly GCF_031143425.1 of Pleurodeles waltl. Classification (NCBI taxonomy): domain Eukaryota; kingdom Metazoa; phylum Chordata; class Amphibia; order Caudata; family Salamandridae; genus Pleurodeles; species Pleurodeles waltl. The sequence goes on from NC_090440.1 coordinate 403,128,441, forward strand.
CAATCATTACAGACATCACTTTATACATAGAGCCAGCGCTCCAAAAACTGTTTTTAATTATACACAATGGTAACACTGTCCAACTCCACCGATGAGGAGCCCAAACACTTATTTGGAAAAGTTTGCATATTTTACTGGGCATGATGTTAAAAAAGCTGAGTCGTATTATTTTAAATTGCTTCCTATGAAGTTACAAAGTATAATGTTAACCAACACCAAACTGATTTATTCAGATTCATTTATTTCCCAGTTGACTATTGAAGGCTACGAATATTGGTTGAAGTCAGTAGGCTTAAAGAGTGTATGGGGAAGAAGAAATTGGCAAATACAGGGGTGGAAGGCTTTGTTTAAAGCATACCTCATTCCATTACAAATATAAATATATTTAAATGAAGCAGTGCAACAAACAAGTTGTTTAGGCTTAGCAAAAGTTAAAGAAATTAATGTGCCCTGTATCCCGTCACCAGCAAAATTCGAGAAATGGCAAATGATTTAGATGTCATTGAAGAACAGCTCAATGAGTGGGTCCAGAATGGAACATTTAACTCAACACGTTCAGGTCCGATCGGGTTGTTATTGTGGCCAGTGGACACAAATGGTTGTCACTCATGTTTTGTAAATTCCACAGGGGGTTTTAGACCAAGTAGACCTGACCCTCGTCATATGTCTCATGAACACTCAAGTATTGTTACCACTTACAGCATGGGGAAATTATGTTAACATTTTTTTAAAACATCCACACTAGCAGCTGTCAAATCCACACTAGCAGCTGTCAAAGAACACCTCAGTCTCCTACCTGAAAAAATCAATTTATAGGATTTTTTGTTAGTAACCCATAAGCGATACACAAAAAGCTTGCTGTATGCAATTTATAATGAAATTTAGAAATCATCACAAATGGAAGCTGCTGCCCAGTTAAGACAAATAGACCAGGAAAACATCAGAAAGGCTATAGCTGTTGTAGATAATCAACACATTGTCTAGCCACATTTACACCTTACATAACATTGTTTATTCTGCAATAGACATCATGCAAACCAATATGTCTTTTTTACAACATGGACAAAGTCAACTCAGGTCCATCATGCAGTTAGGTTGAATGTTACAGGTTCTGAAAAGTAGTTGTGTACCCTGGTAGCATTACAGCTCATTACCTGTTTTCAGCATTTAATTTAATGCGGCAACTGTAAATGATGGCTAGGAAAGTAGCTACTTATATTATGATAAACATCAAGAAGTTAGAAAGTTGCCTTTTACTGTGGCAGAAATACCATCTGCAGTTTGGTTAATACGCTGGGTTATCAATTTGCCCATTTAACACTACAATTCACCTTGTGTTTAAAGCACATTCACCTAGGCAGATTTGAGAAACTATGAAACAGTTACCATGAGTGTGAGAGCTGCCTTTCAAGTACAAATGTTTCAATGGAATGAATGAGGTCTTTCTTAGCGGCAGCAAAAGCGAGACTTCGGTAAGCCATTCAATGATTTGCAAACAGCTGTCTTTCCACGGAGTGTGCAATGCTTCAGCTGCAAACTTAGCCTGTTATCTGAAGGGGGTTCCTGTCCCTTTGATTCACCTGGCTTTCCAGGTGCCATCAATTGGCAGCTACATCTTCCTGAATGGGGAGAACTGTTGTGGAATGCCAGCTAGAATTGCATATGTCATTTTGGTCTCCCAAACTATGGCGTTGCCTATGATCTTCAAGTGGCGAAGTCATCTGAGGAGATACAGTCCCTATTAAATACAAATGTTCCTAAACATTTTGGTGAATTGATTGGTCGCATATTTAATGCTTCTGGCACCGCGGGGATTGTACACGCCTTTAAGACTTTTGGTTCTGGGTTTGTCAGCACCTTTCAAACTATATTTGGAATTATACCTTCAGCCATGCATTCCATATTTTGTAGTGTTTTGGGGGGATCTCCTGTGACTTTAGCTTTGATTGGTGGTATATTGCTGTTGCTATTTTTTCTTTGCAATGCCTGCCCCACCACAACAAAAAGGACTGATGGCGCTTTCACCAGCCCAACTGCGTCATGAACGCATGATGCAGTATTTAGGAGCACCACTCCTGGAAGAACTAGAGTCCGACTTGCCAATGGTGCCAATTCAAACATACACAGGAAGTATGTCTTCCTATGAAGCGTGCACCTTCTTTGGATGCAGGTCTGTTGTTGTTCTTGATGAGGGCTCATCACCAGACATGCACATTGAGATTGCAATTGCTACAAGAAGCTTCCCATGAGTTGCCATTTCTAGATCAAGTGGCACAAGATGCTATTGCACCTGGCATTTCACGGGATGCTGCCTCTTTTACCAGACCACTGGCTGAAGCCTAGGAACATGACTGCTCCCTCACCTTCTTTCTGACCGAACTGGCTAATCTGTCATCTGCCGAAGTGGAGTCCTCTCTAAATTCATTTATATTTGAAGATATTGGAATTTTTTTACAGGATCATGACTGTCAATGATCTGATATTCGGCTTTCCATTTTTTTGATGGCTTTTTTGCATCAAGTGTAAAGTTCTAAATTGCCCCTTTACATAATTTGTCTCGCTGTTAGTGAGATTGTCTTGTCAGGATGGACATTTTTATCTACATTCTTGTATATTTTAAGCATTCTTTTAATTAGTTTACAGCAACAGTAATTTTAGGATTTTTAGACCACATGGCACTCTTGAACTGACAATGGGGAGGGTGTTGTGAGGTTAGGTGTTAGGCACATACTCACATTTACTTTTGCCTATTTTAGCACAGGTATGAGGTATGAGGCCTGTGACCCTTAACCGAATCACTTGGCTTTTTATTTCTTTTATTGTTTCAGTGAGGCATTATTTTAGGGGTAATGTTCTATTATTCTTATCTATTGTCCTGATCGGCAGAATTTTGTTATTCATTGCTTTGCATCACATTTCATTCTGTTCTCGCATCAAGGCTACATATGATAGGTTCCCATGTATTGCCTGCTCACAGAGTAGAGTGTCTTCCTTACACAGATAGGGATGTGTTGTTTTGTCAGGGCAGTTCCTAGAATAACACAATGTTTATATAAAACATCAGACTGCCTTAGTATCCTTAGAGGGGACTTTCCAGTCAGATTGCCAACTTATGCTGCCCGTCACCTTTGCAGTTTCAACAGAGACTTTGCTCTTCCTCTTCTGTCATGGAGGAGGATTTTCAACTGACTAACCAACCTCTCATTTACCTACAACACAGGTATGGGCTTCCGTTATACTCCTGGGACTAGATGGGTGGATTACGGCTATCATTGCTACTTGCTTTCCTGTAAGGATCTTAGTAGTGTGTGTAGGAATATCGGTAATACTATAGTGACAAGTATGGCCGGACTGTTTCTATGTTTCACTTTCTTGGTCACCGTTGTAATAGTGTCTGGTTTCATCATCCTCATAATTGCATTTCATGACTTTTTACATAGAATGTCTATGCTTCAATAAACCCTGTTGAACCAAGATATGCTTCTGCTTGTCACTACATGTATGAGACTTGTGTAACTGAGAGAATGGGCATGATGTGTTTCCACCACGGCTTCCCCAAAAGTTGTGACAGTGTCATGCAATGGGCTGCCACAAATCACTTTTACCTGCGGTATCTGTGAGATGCTGCTAGCTAGCCAAAAGGGTTAGGCTGACAGCTTCCACAGGGCTTGGGATTGGACTCAGTTCTCCACACTCGGCAGTGCTGCCCCCCAAAACTCAGCAGTCTCATTATTTTATCGAGAGTTTCACGACATTAGTAGATGTACTTTTGTTTTTGCTATTTTTATTAGGAAGGTCTGCAGTGTTTCATATATTTGTACGTCTTTTCGTGTTATTTAGGTATTATCTTTATTGTTGATTGTTTTAATTGTTTTGTTGTTTCGTTTGTTTTAGATTTTAGATTATCATTGGAAGGGGAAAAATAATGTGAAATGCAGGTGTGAGTGTGGTGCTGAAATGCATTACTAGAATGCATTGTTTTGACCAGGTTAGAATGTGGGGAATAAGAATGTTAGCAATCAGGTAGATGTGTTAACTTTCTTGACAGTTTGTTGGAGCAGAGGACTGGCACAATGTGCTGTTGTGGCTCGTGTACCAAAGGTTGATCTGCTGATATTGTTTTCATCGAGGTTACCACAATTTGACACTGTCCACACTAGACCCTCTACACAGACTTCATCATCTCGGAATATGTAACAAACACTCTAAATTGGATTGCATTATACATTAAAGATGGACAAAGCTAACACCTCTTCTGCTGTTCAACATCTACCTAACCTCTTTATCCAAACTGATCCGATCGCTCAACCTTTCTTTTTACAACTGAAGGAAAAAAAGCATTGCCAGTAGACTTGGAATTTGCCTTTCGCCTTATATGGAAGTATGATGATTAACCACTTACAGATCAACAACACAAAGACAGCGATCATGTCCAGCAAACAATGACACAAACACTAGAGCACAGATATGTGGCCCATGGAACTTGATGCCCTTCCAGTTACATTAGAAGTAAGTACCTAGGATTAAATATTTTCTCAGACCTATCCCTGCCAATGAAGTCACAAGGAGCACCTTGTACACAGCGAAACACTGAGATGCAACTTCTCGTACCTTAATACCAACACAAGCTAGAAGCTATTCTCAAACTTGCGATTGTCAAACATTACTATACCAATAACATATATCTTGGCATGTCCTTTTTCATCATAGACAAAATGTAATGAATCCAAAATGCTGAGGCAAGACTCCTCCTCTTCATTTCCTTCACCCCAGAAAAACACATGACACCAGTCCACTTCACTGGTTGCCTGCACATAGACGATCAATGTTCAAGGCACATTACATCATCCACAGAGACATCTCCCAAAAAAAGAACCACTATACTTACAAATTAAATTCAGCAGTACACACAAAATAGGACACACCGTGCAATGCTAGCACCATGGATGATTATACCAGCTTTCTGCTTTCTTAGGAGAAGCCTTCAAGCTCTGAAACTGATTGCCAGTAAGAATCAAAGGGGTGATTCCGAGTTTGGCTGGCGGCGGGCGCCGCCAGCCAAACGGGAACTGCCAGAAGACCGTCCCGCGGTCAAAAGACCGCGGCGGTCATTCTGAATTTCCCGCTGGGCTGGCGGGCGACCGCCAGAAGGCCGCCCGCCAGCCCAGCGGGAAACCCCCTTCCATGAGGATGCCGGCTCCGAATGGAGCCGGCGGAGTGGAAGGGGTGCGACGGGTGCAACTGCTTGGCAGACACTGAAAATCTTGGTGGGGCCCCCAGGGGCCCCACGACACCCGTTACCGCCAGCCAGGTTCTGGCGGTCAAAACCGCCAGAACCAGGCTGGCGGTAAGGGGGTCGGAATCCCCATGGCGGCGCTGCCTGCAGCGCCGCCATGGAGGATTCCCTAGGGCAGCAGGAAACCGGCGGGACACCGCCGGTTTCCCGTTTCTGACCGCGGCTGTACCGCCGCGGTCAGAATGCCCATGGATGCACCGCCAGCCTGTTGGCGGTGCATCCGCGGTCCCCGGCCCTGGCGGTAGTCAACCGCCAGGGTCAGAATGACCGCCAAAGTGTCTTGGAGATTTTAACATTTAGAAGAGATGTGAAAACATGGTGGGTCCTGAGATAATTGAATTAACTACTGACCATGGGATAGAACCCAGAACAATAAAACCCTCCCATCAGTACCGCATGCCTCAGAGCTATGGAACAATCCCAACCACTACAACCAATCAAGAAAACAGACACCCTACCGCAAGTGGGACCTCTGCCCAACATAGTCTAAGAATTACCTTGAAATACAGATGGACTATTATAACTATGAGATATGCCTTGCACGTCAGTGTTATAAGCACCTGCTGCCACTCAACCATGGAAGGCCTGCATCTTGCCTGAGACAGACAACTCCAACCACAGCACCACCACACACATCACCGACATTGTAAAAAATGTTTGCCCTGCCTTACCCCCTACATTTGACCACAAGTTGGAAGGTAGTAACTCCAGCTTTTGCGATAGTCCTTCAAGTCCCAATATGATAGAATCTGTATCACCAAATGATATCATACCTCCAATTCACTTCCTAATCTCTAACTCATTCATGGTACAAGCATGTAATATATCACAGAATCTGTGGAGCTTGCAGGCAACTGAGAGCACAGATACTGGCTATACCATTCCACTTAACTAACCACACACTAATAACTAGACCGGCCTGCAAAGACTGAAGAGTTGCACCACCTAGTATTGGTAACCTGAGACCTCTAAAATAGTCCACTCTGCAGGTCATAGTAGTTACATTTCCTGAGCACTAACATCCTAAAATGACAAACGGGTGATTACATTACAGTACATCTTGCCAAATCTATTTAACTTTACGTTTCATAATGGCAATCATATAAAGGAGACTTGTAGCACAGTCTTTCTAGGAAGATCTTTTATTCTGTATCACACTTTCTCTACACCCATTACCTCGCACAGATAAATACGATTTCAGAGTGAACAACCTCTTACGACAGCCAGCATAAGTAATTAAAGGAGTTAACCGGACTTTTCTTGCCACACAAATTACAAGAAAAAAACACAGCACAATTGCGCTATGTAAACCCCAGCGCGATCGTGCTGCGTGGAAAATAAAAAGATAAAGTAGCCCGGAAACCATGCTGAAAACATCGAGCCTCGAATGGTTTCAGTAGTTTACCGGTACTGTGTAGGTGGGCTAAACACTGGAAAAGACATGACATATGCATGCCTTTCACAAATGAAAGCAAGCGGATTTTAAAAGGCAAGCCCACGAGCCAATGAAAGTGACTGACGTGGCATGGGCGTGGTTAGAAGCCCAAAGAGAGATTACAGCATGGGACGGAGCGCTTTGCGCTCGCCCATACAAATGTGCATCTCTTACACCACTTACCTCTATGGTCACCATATACGACATGAAAAGAATTGCCACATAGGCTCAAAGCAAATACAACACGCTTCCAATGATACACCCACATATGTAGAGTTCCACCTGTGTGAATAAGAGGTTTACTAACCCACAAAGGGTAGGAAGCGCTATATAAATGGCATACTACAATACAATACAATTGTAACTACAGGCCATTGCTCTGGACAACATTCCATTGTTTATGTTTTTGCCCATCCGTGCATTGTTTACACCTCCTAATTTTCTCATGTATTTCTTTCCTTTTTTATGTGTACAGTTGAAGATTTTAAGTCGTCAAGCTGTGGCCTACATTTTTCAAGGCAAAATGAATTACTACATGTAGAAGTGACAAGCACTTAAGTGAAGCTTCCAAAACAGCACTTCTCCTCTGCGGCTCCACTATACTCATATTCACCCACATAGCGCCAAGTCATATCATTGACTATGCATTTGGCTCCTTAGACATGCAAGTAATATAACACACAAGATGCTACTTTATACCCTTTTTTGTCTAAACCTGATCCCTGCTCCCACAACTATATATGCCTGCTTGTAACCATGGACATCATTTATGGGTCGCCAAGCATTGCAGCTGCAACCCCTGGTTTGCACCCTGCGACCCCTGGCACTGCCTTTGCGACCCCTGGCCTAATAGGTGGCAAAATCAGTGCCAAGAACACAGAGGCTGCTCCGCATGCTGTGCTGTCTTACCCCAAAATAGAGAGAAAAGTTGTGCCATAGTGCAAGTATGTGTGCATTCTCTGAAGCATAGGTTTGGACTGGAAGCATGGGTATAGCTTCAGGAGGGGTAATTGCATTGTTCCACCCCTCTAAAAAAATTATTCTGTAGTAAATAGATGGTTACAAGTGCTTTCAGTCGGTTATGGTGAGGTGTCTGTCAGATTTCACTTGTGAGTTTTACTTACCCTACAGACAAAAAACAATCACAGACACACACAAACACACACTCACTCTCCTGTGTATGTTTTGAAGGTCTTAGAACATGTTGGTTGCTTTCAAAGTTCTCCTAACAATAAACATTTCTCCTTAAGCCCCCTCATACTTTGTTTCTAATAAAATGTATTTTCACAAGATATGCCAGTGTGATGTTTGGGAAATCCGAAGTCCCCCGTCCCCCCACAATCGTACTGACCAAGCTACAACCCTTGCTGGAAGGGGTTCCTTCCTGTACAAAGGCTTTTCCCACTTTGTATATGTGCTGAACAATGCAACATACATGCAAAGTTGAAAAATTGAGAAGAAATAAAAACATATTTCTTATGCCTGCCCCATAAGATTTTGGCACAAATTCCTCTCTACCACTGTTTGAAGATAGAGGTTTACATCCATACCTATAGGTGGTTGCACTGGAACACCCATGCACCTCCCATGGAATGCCTATTTGGCATAAAATAATATAAAGCAGTAAATAGCACAATTTGGATTTGCATTTGGTAGTAAATCGCACCGTAACATTTTGCACAGGGCTTGTGTCACAGAAGTGTCGCAAACATGGTGCAAAGCATTAGTAAACCTGGGCCTGAGTGGCAGTAAGAATGAGTGTGAGGGGGTGTAAAAGAGAATGAGTGTGATGTTAGTCATTTTACATGTCTTACCTGAAAAATCTGGATCAAGGGTCATATTAAGTCACTTCATGTGATGTCATTGAGGTCAAAGGGTATTTCATGTCACTTCGCTATCCCTGGTATTTTAGTGAATCGACACCCATGCGTGTAACTGAAGACAGAGAATGCCACACTGCTGAGGGACTGAGTCAGAGCAGTGATATCTCCTGTCAGAACAGCGCTGTTCTATAAGTCTTTAGTGCGGACACACAGTGAATGATTAACTGTCACTAGACACTTTAGAGAGCTGAGCTACTGGAAATACTGGCACACAGGTGGCACCAGGAATGGGAGTGGTTATTGGCACAACATTTGGAAAAACAAGCAAAACTTGATGGCTGGGACAATCCTATAATCTCCCACTGCAGGAGTGTTTGTTGTGCTTTCTGCTGGTTTGCGTTATCTGATAATGTCTCTTTGCACACTATCCATCATTTGATCCTATGTGAAGTTTATGTTCCAGCAAAAAAACACTCAGCTTTGCAGCAGCAAATCCAGAAAGAAAAAATTAGCCCATGCAACTGTAGACAAGAAGAAGAATGGGCAGCTATGGCGGAGGAGCGTTGTCTACCCTCGAGCAGCTGGATGAGGGGAGTGCAATGTGCACTCTTCTCAATGCGCATGTGTGTTTGGCCAGCCATCTCGGGCTGGTCAAACACACATGTGCACTGTGCTCTCTCCAGCCCTGCACTGTGTTGCCAGGCTGGAGAGAAAAGGCTCAGACTCCCAGTCTGGCTGGGAGCACCCTGTCTGGGCCCCACCAATCCAAAACTCTGCTCTAAAAGTGGTAGACAGGTCCAATAGGATGAGTGTTACACAGCTGCCTTGATCAATAATTTTCCTAAGCTTTTCGGAGACACCAAACAAACTGTCTACATGTTGTAAGCGGGATGAAAACCAGATTGGGATTGATCCATTTGTTAGGTCAATATCTGCTCCTCTGCGATCCCCACACACGCTCCTCAGCCCAATTATAACTAATAGACCCCTCTTTTCAGGACACCAGCTTCAGTACCTGGCATCCTGAAATGGCTGCAGTAACAAACATATTTTAGCTGCAGCCTGACAGATTGCCTGGATCTTTGAATCCCTAGAGGATCAATGGATCCCGTATTTCAGGAAGGACAAAATCCTCTGTCTTTCAAGTTTCTTAAATTTTAGACCCTCAAATCCCTTATAGTGTGACGCCGCAAAGACCGGCAGCGCCTCACTTACAAGCCAGGGTCAGATCGGCGGTCCGCGTCTCGGACAGCCGTTTCTGCTGCGGTCCGCTTTTTGGGTAAACCTTCCCTGTAGTCACTGTTTACGCTGCCCTCGCTTTTTGCCCTCTTAAGTTGCTTACCTGTTCTTGCTGTTTTCCTCTTTTTTCTTTTTTCTTCCTTTTTTCTTTTCCTTGCTTTAGCCATGTTTCTTCTTCCCAAGAGTCTGTGTTCCTTTCCCTGCATGCTTTTCTCACTACCTTTCTATACTATGGCCATTTTGCCATTCACCTAAATGTTGACTTTCCCAATCCAAGATGATGTCTTCAACATTTCCTGCATGTCACTTCCTGTTTTTCAGTATATAAGCACAAGTTGGTTTTCTGTTCCTTGTGTTGCAAACACTTCCTTCGTGGTTGTGCTCCTCGCTCCCTTATCCTGTGATTTTGGATTTTTCCTGTTCTTTTTCCGCCTTCACCTTGTTCCAGCTCTTTTTTGTGCTTTTCTTTTTCTTTTTCAGGAGTCCTTGATTCTGAGGTTTTACCCACGTTGGGTTCTTTCCTCTGGGGCTCCTTCTGGAAGTAACGGCCTGCTTGGTGTTTTATTATCAGCAGAACCGTGGGTACTGGAAAGGGTCGCCCCTACCTTGGTCAATCCAGAACAAGCAAGAAACCAAGTGGTGCCCAGAGACTGCCTCATTATAGCAGTAAGAAGCACTCAAGTTGTGACAGATTGCAAAGCCCAAAATTTTTGCGTTGCTCTGGAGCCATTGAAGGTCCACCAGAAGATGTTGTGGAAACTGCACAGTCGATGTTTCGTACCATACAGCAACAGGCACAAGAATTACAACTACGTACCAAAAATACTGCTCTATGACAGGCCCTGGTGACTTGATCCATTGATGTACCTACTATCTCCGCCTCAACACCACGTTATTCTGGAGACCCAAACAAGTTAAAAGAATTTCTGGATTCCTTAACAGTATATTTTGCTTTTTGACTCTCTCAGTTTACCCATGATAAGACCAAGGTTAGTTATTTAATAAGCTCCCTGTCTGGTCCAGCCCTAGCCTGGGCAACCCCCTTGGTAGGCACCAATCACTCCTTATTTTCTAACTATTCAGATTTTCTTCAAGCCTTTAAACAAATGCTCGAACGACCTGGACTGGAAGCTGCTGCTGAAGAGGTGTTATGCAAGATACAACAACGGAATCAGGATGTCCTGACTTACATAACTCGTTTCAAACAATTAGCAGCTAAAACCACAAGGGTTGAATGTACTTTGGTGACATTCTTTCGTCGAGGGTTACGAGACGAAATAAAAGATAAACTGGTGCATTCCATCCAGGCATAATCATTGAAGGACCTGATGGATCTGGCCTTTTTTTGTACTTTTCATCCTACTGCTTTTCCTACCATCGCTAATAAAGACACCCCTGTTCCAGCAGTTACCTCATTTGCCCGAAATGTCCATCAGGTTCAAGACCTGCTGAGTACCAATCTCTTGTTTACAAAACGTTACATGAAGAAGGTAGCTGATACTCGGCATAGCCCTGCACCATCGTACCAGCCTGGAAACAAGGTCTGGCTCTCTTCTAGGTTTTTGCCTTTTCGCCTCTCTATGGTCCTTTTAGAGTTCAGCATGTCATCAATCCAGTCTCTGTCCAACTTCGTTTACCAGTGACTTGGAAAGTTCACCCTGTTTGTCATATTTTTCAACTCAAACCTTTCGTTCCTGATCCTTACAAGAGAAATACCCATTGGCCTCCTCCTCTTCTAGTTGTTTGTCATCCCGAGTACGAGGTACAAGAGATATACGATTCTCCCATTTTTCGGAATCGTCTCCAGTTCTTGATTCGCTGGAAAGAAAATCCCATCAGTGATTGTTCATGGGAAGATGCCTCTTCAGTCCATGCTCCTCGTTTGGTCTGCAAATTTTTTCAACATTTTCCAGAGAAACCAGGGGCTTCGGGGAAGGGACCTACTGTGACGCCGCGAAGACTGGTGGCGCCTCACTTACGGGCTGCAGTCAGATTGGCGGTCCGCGTCTCGGACGCCCGTTTCTGCTGCGGTCCGCTTTTTGGCTAAACTTTCCCTTTGGGCACTGTTTACTCTGCCCTCGCTCTTTACCCTCTTAAGTTGCTTACCTGTTCTTGCTGTTTTCCTCTTTTCTTCTTTTTTCTTCCTTTTTTCTTTTCCTTGCTTTAGCCATGTTTCTTCTTCCCAAGAGTCTGTGTTCCTTTCCCTGCATGCTTTGCTCACTACCTTTCTATACTATGGCCATTTTGCCATTCAACTGAATGTGGTCTTTCCCATTCCAAGATGATGTCTTCAATATTTCCTGAATGTCACTTCCTGTTTTTCAGTACATAAGCACAAGTTGGTTTTCTGTTCCCTGCATTGCAAACACTTCCTTTGTGGTGGTGCTCCTCGCTCCCGTATCCTGTGATTTTGGATTTTTCCTGTTCTTTTTCCGCCTGCACCTTGTTACAGCTCTTTTTTGTGCTTTTGCTTTCTTTTTCAGAAGTCCTTGATTCTCAGGTTTTTCCCACGTTGTTTTTTTTCCTCTGGGACTCCTGAAAGTTACAGCCTGCTTAGTGTTTTATTATCAGCAGAACCGTGGCTACTGGAAAGGGTCGCCCCATCTTGGTCAATCCAGAACAAGCAAGAAACCAAGTGGTGCCCAGAGACTGGCTGATTATAGCAGTAAGAAGCACTCAAGTCATCACACACAGACCTAGATTAATAGAGGGTCCATGAATTAATGGAAAACATGTAGAAAAGTTCCTATCCCAGTAAGCCTTTGAACATCACCTGAACCCCTTTTGTACCACAAATGTCTCAATAACTACTAAGCACATTGTTTTGTTATAATTCTCCTACTAGTACACATTCCACACTGAGCACTTTGTATTTACTTAGGTGGTCATTACAACCCTGGCGGTCGGTGTTAAAGCGGCGGTAAGACCGCCAACAGGCCGCCGGTAAACATTTTGCAATTACGACCGTGGCGGAAACCGCTAACAAAGACAGCCACTTTAACACTCCGACCGCCACGGCGGTACAAACAAACAGCGCGGCGGTCACCGCCAACAGACAGGCGGAGGACAAAGTACCGCCCACAATATCACAATCTACCAATCCGCCACCTTTTCCGGGGTGGATTCACCGTGGATAAAAACACGGCAGAAACAGGATTCCGAAGGGAAAACGCTCACCTCTACACACCCCACGAGGAACTAGGACACCATGGAGCCGGAACTCCAAATTCTCCCTGCGATAGTCTTCCTGCACCTCTACCAGGAGCACGAACGCCGGCGGCGAAGACCACGGTGAGTACTGCACCTACGACACAGGGGATGGGGAGGGAAAAAATAGGGACACACACACGCAACACCCCCACCCTCACCCACCACAACACACACACTAATACATATTGATACATCACAGTTACACCCCCCAACCTCCCCGGAAGAATGCAAAGACAAAAGAAAATGAGTGTAACCATTGTAATATATTAAAATCAAGTAGGCAAAAAAATATATATATACACCATTAACAAAATATACAACAAGCATAGTAGCCCAGGTAGTGCTCCAATTAAGTCAGTGGAACACTGGGCCCACACGGAATGGGTGAGGTCCACACAAGATCCCCAACCATGACGGAGAGAACACTGCAGGGGCATCAGATAGCAATAAAACAGGCACCTCAGTGGGAGGGAAAGGGGGGCACCTCAGCCGGTTGAGTGCATGACGCCAAAACCATGAGGCGGCCACATGCCCACTGTTCAATCCTGGGGAGTGCAAAGCCACAGTCTCTCAAGTCTCTACAGTGGGTGGGTTGCCCACTGTTCAATCCTGGGGAGTGCAAAGCCACAGTCTCTCAAGTCTCTACAGTGGATGGGTTGCCCACTGTTTAATCCTGGGGAGTGCAAAACCACAGTCTCACAAGTCTCTACAGTGGGTGGGTCGCCCACTGTTCAATCCTGGGGAGTGCAAAGCCACAGTCTCTCAAGTCTCTACAGTGGGTGGGTTGCCCACTGTTCAATCCTGGGGAGTGCAAAGCCACAGTCTCTCAAGTGGATAATAGTCTCCACTGGTTCTGGAAGGGGCATTGTGCTCAAAGTGCTTCATCCTGCTAAGGACAGAGGTAGTGGATGGATATCTCCATTGGTTCTGGAGGGGGCATGGTGCCCAGAGTGCTTCATCCTGCTAAGGACAGAGGTAGTGGATGTATCTCTCCACTGGTTCTGGAGGGGGCTTTGTGCCCAGAGTGCTTCATCCTGCTAAGGACAGAGGTAGTGGATGGATCTCTCCATTGGTTCTGGAGGGGGCATGGTGCCCAGAGTGCTTCATCCTGCTAAGGACAGAGGTAGTGGATGTATCTCTCCACTGGTTCTGGAGGTGGCTTTGTGCCCAGAGTGCTTCATCCTGCTAAGGACAGTTGTAGTGGATGTATCTCTCTACTGGTTCTGGAGGGGGCATGGTGACCAGAGTGCTTCATCCTGCTAAGGACAGAGGTAGTGGATGGATCTCTCCACTGGCTCCGGAGGGGGCATGGTGCCCAGAGTGCTTCATTCTGCCCGTGACGGACTCAGTAGCGTCAGTGCCCTTAGCCCTCATGGGCCAGCAGTGCTTGAGACGAGAGTGCCCTGTTCAGCGGTGCTTGAGACGGCGGTGCCCTGTTCAGCGGTGCTTGAGATGGCAGTGCCCTGTTCAGCGGTGCTTGAGACATCGGTGCCCTGTTCAGTGGTGCTTGGAGCGGCAGGCTCCTTTGCAGTGACTCAGCTGCTGGCGGTCCTTCATGGCCCAGCGGGGTTTGTGCTTGCTGTCCTCTCTAGCCCAGCAGGGCTTGTGCTGGCGGTCCTTCATGGCCCAGCGGGGCTTGTGCTGGCGGTCCTCTCTAGCCCAGCGGGGCTTGTGCTGGTGGTCTTCTCTAGCCCAGCGGGGCTTGTGCTGGCGGTCCTCTCTGTCCCAGCAGGGATGACTGCTGTGGCCTCCTGGGCAGCAGGGCTGGTGCTGGCGGTGGCCTCCTGGGCAGCAGGGCTGGTGGCGGGGGCCTCCTGGGCAGCAGGGCTGGTGCTGGCGGTGGCCTCCTGGGCTGCAGGGCTGGTGGCGGTGGCCTCCTGGGCAGCAGGGTTGGTGCTGGCGGTGGCCTCCTGGCCAGCGGGGATGATGGCGGTCTTCTCCACTGTGCTGCTCTTCCCAGACTTGCTGAGTTTCTTGTGCCCCTTCCCCACCTTGGAAGGTGTCGCAGCTGACTCCACACTCCCACCTGTACCCCTGGGAGCAGCTTTGGTGGCTGGAGTCTTCCCCCTCTCCCGCCTGGCACTGGCCAATTTCAGATGCTTGACAGGTGGGGGACTGTCTGTGCTGTGGCTCTGTGCCACACTGGCTGCTCTGGTGGCCGGTGCAGTCCAGATTCCGGTGGCTACAGGCACCACTGGTCCTGGAGATGTTGTGGCTGAGGTGCTAGTTCGGGACCTAGGAGACGGCCGGGGTGGGGGAGGTGTGGGAAAGAGGTCAAGGTTGGACAGGAAAAGTTTCTTGGAGACACTGGGACGGGTAGCTGGAAGGGGTTTGGGAGTGGAGGAAGAGGTTGTGGTTGTAGGAGGTGTTCGTTTGCTGACTTTGGGTGAAGGTGCATGCGCTGGAGGCTGTCGTGAGGTGGATGGCTGTTGGGTGGGTGTGTGCCTGTGTTTGTGCAACTTGGGAGGGGGCGTCACAGACACACTGGGAGAGGACACAGGGGACGTGTGAATGGTAGTAGGGGTGGTGACTGCACATGAGCAGGGTGTGGTGATGGGTGAGCTGGTGATGGTAGTAGTGGCTGTAGAGGTAGTGCATGCAGGTGTGAGTGTAGACGAGACTGGGAGGGAGGAGGGAGACGATGAGGAGGGGGACACAGTGGAGGCAGTGGATGTTGGTGTGTCTGCATGTGTGTGATGCTTGCGTGAGTGCCTGTGGGATGTGTGGTGCTTATGTTTGCATGAGCTTCCCTTGTGTGTTGACGTGTGTGCATGCTGGTCTAGAGGTGTGCTTGGGATAGGCTGGGGTACAGGGGATTGGGTCTGGGTGGAGGAAGTTGGAGGGGGGAGGCTAGAGACAGGGACAATGGCTGCCATCAGTGCAGGGTCTGAAAAGCTCGCTGAAGGGCCGCCTGACCAGAATGAATGCCCTCCAGGAATGCATTTGTTAGTTGCAACTGC
Source organism: Pleurodeles waltl (assembly GCF_031143425.1). Lineage (NCBI taxonomy): Eukaryota > Metazoa > Chordata > Amphibia > Caudata > Salamandridae > Pleurodeles > Pleurodeles waltl. Next base: position 403,144,404 of record NC_090440.1, read on the forward strand.
CTTTCTACACCCTGGATGGCATTCAAAATGGTAGACTGCCCAACAGTGAGGGACCTGAGGAGGTCAATGGCCTCCTCACTGAGGGCAGCAGGGGTGACTGGGGCAGGGCCTGAGGTGCCTGGGGTGAAGGTGATGCCCACCCTCCTGGGTGAGCGGCCACGGGGCAAAGGCTTAGGGGCTGCTGGGAGGGCGGTGCTGGAAGGGGGGGGTGGCGGCTGTACCTGTAGATGGGAGGGGGGCACAGATGTTGCCGCCACCACAAGGGCGCTCCCATCAGAGGAAGAGTCTGTGTCACTGGTCTCAGCTCCTGTCCCTGCCGTGGAGCTCCCCTCGCCCTCTGTCCCACTGGTGAAGTCTGATTCCGTAGTGTGGCCCTCCATGGCCATGTGCGATGCAGCCCCCTCGTGCTCCGGTGCAACTGCTCCTCCGCCTGATGATGCTAATGCACACAAGAACAGGGAGACCACAAAAAGAGGGGGGGCGACAGAAGAAAGACATGTTGAGTGCATGCATTACCGCTACCGTTGGCGGACACAACAGACACAGAAGCCCCCTGGACTAATCTGCGCTCTTGGGCTCCACTGTTTAATTCCTGGGAAATGGCCTACTAGGCTATGGACGACATCTGCACACATGGATGACACAGGGGCATGACTAGGTCTAGTTGGCACTCTACAGAGGTGCGGTGGGGTGCCACATGGCCTGCCTTACGGAGGGACCTTGCCTACAGAACTCGCCCTTGCCTAGGGAAACCCACAGCCCACCTACCCCACCCAGACACCTCCACTGCGTGCAAAATCAGCAGAATGAGAGTGTACTCACCCCCTTGTGGCTGCTGTGATACCCTCAAGTGCCCATCCAACTCCGGGTACACCACGGCCAGGATCCTGAACATCAGGGGGCTCATGGTGCGACTGGCACCCCTCCCACGTTGGGAGGCCGTCCCCAGCTGAGCCTCCTCCGTCTTCTTGCTCCATCAGCGAATGTCCTCCCATCTTTTCCGGCAGTGGGTGCTCCGTCTGTGGTAGACCTCCAGGGTCCGGACGTTCTTGGCAATGGCACGTCAAATATATTTTTTCGGTGGGCGCTGACCTACATGATTTGTACAGGGGGAAGAGAAACTTATTACCAACTGCACCTTCACAGTCATTGGCCCCCATCCCTACCCTTGGCATGTGGCACATGCACTCACCGTCGTTTCATGCTCACCGCACTCTCCCCCCTTCCTTCTTACATCCGCCCCTCTTCACACAGGCATAGCCCATACAGCATGCTCCCAGTGTACTTACCTGTTTGTCTGGAGGACCGTAGAGTAGCGTGTACTGGGGGAGGACCCCATCCACGAGTTTCTCCGACTCCTCCGATGTGAAGGCAGGGGCCCTTTCGCCAGGCACTCGAGCCATTGTCTCTTCCAGACCGAGGTCACAGCAGCACTTGCAGTGTAGGTCCTCTCCTGTCGAAGATTAGGTATGGAATGATTGATATGATAGAAAATGGCGGTCACGTATGCGGAGGTGCGTACCGTCACCACCGGCGTACATCGTCATTGGCTCCTGGGACCCATAGGGTCCAATGTTAACCAATGTAGCATTGCACCGCGGTCTTCAACCGCCTACCGCGACGGTGTACAACGTCAGCGCAGTTACCTCACATCCCATTGTCCCACTTTACAGGTCAGGCAGCCGCCATTCCAGGGGCCCACATGGATTCTTTTTTAACTGCGTCACACATACCTAGGCCTAGACTCAACACACATACAGGCCACTTTTTAGATTATGATTGGTGTTCTGTGTAATCTGGGGGTACGTACCTCTGAGTTGTTTGACTCTGTGCTCGCTGTTGTCCTTCATAGGCACCGTCCGCTGGGACATGTGAGGAGATGGCGGCATCCTCTGGTGTACTGACAGTTGGTGGACCTGTCGACAATGGAGGAAAGACATGTGATCATTACACACAGGCTTGACCGTGCCACAATCCAGGAACTGTGTACCCAGTTGGAGCCAGACCTGATGTCAGCTATCCGCCATCCCCCAGGAATCCCCCTCAAGTGCAGGTGCTGTTAGTGCTCCATTTCCTTGCAAGTGGGTCATTTCAAACAACAGTGGTCATAGCATCAGGGATGTCCCAGCCTATGTTTTCCAACGTGTTGTCCAGATTGTTGTCTACCCTGCTGAAACACATGCAGAGCTACATCGTTTTCCCTCAGGTGGAGGATTTGCCTACAGTGAAAGGTGATTTCCATGCCCTGGGACATATCCCCAACACCAAAGGTGCCATTGATGCGACACATGTGGCTTTGGTACCCCCCACAGGAGTGAACAGGTGTATAGAAACCGGAAGAGTTATCAATCAATGAATGTACAGATGGTATGTTTGGCCGACCAGTATATCTCCCATGTGAATGCCCAGTTCCCTGGCTCAGTGCATGACGCCTACATCCTGCAGAATAGCAGCATCCCTTATGTGATGGGTCAACTCCAGAGGCACCGTGTGTGGCTATTAGGTGAGCACCTGGAAGCTAGTCAGTGGGAATGGTAGTCTGGGTTTGGGGATATCCCTCCAGGTTAGTGTGTGTCTAACAGTTGTCCCTCACCGTATGCAGGTGACTCTGGTTACCCCAACCTGTCATGGCTACTGACCCCAATAAGGAATCCCAGGACAAGGGCAGAGGAACGCTACAATGAGGCCCATGGGCAAACTAGGAGGGTGATTGAGCGGACCTTTGGCCTCCTGAAGGCCAGGTTCAGGTGCCTCCATATGACAGGTGGATCCCTATTTTACTCACCAAAGAAGGTGTGCCATATCATCGTGGCCTGCTGTGTGCTTCACAACTCGGCTTTGTGACAACAGGTGCCTTTTCTGCAGGAGGATGGTCCAGATGGCGGTGTTGTTGCAGCTGTGGAGCCTGTGGACAGTGAAGATGAGGAAGCAGAAGAAGAAGACATAGACAACAGGGACTCAGTGATCCAGCGATACTTCCAGTGAGACACAGGTAAGAATACAAACCGGCCTACTCCATGTACTTAAACACTACTACCTCTCTACTGTCTGTCGTTTTCACCCAGTGTATGGTCACTGAGTTGTCACTTTCCCTTACGATTTCACAGATGTGGGTCCCACAGTGTGATATCTGCTTTGATTCCTCATGGACTAGAGCTGTGTGACATAGGTATGTTGACATTACAAATGAAAGAGCTTTTTGCCACAGTAATTGCTAATACAGTATTCCGAAAATCACAGACTGACTCCAGATTGTTTTGTGCTTTAGGGGTGTTTATTTTAGTGCTCAAAATTGGAGGGGGTAGCAAAATGATGAGGGGTGATGGCGGAGGAATGTCCATGGCACAGTCCAGTCTATTAGTCTCACAGGTGCATTGCCCAAATGGGCATAGGAAGTGGAGCTGGGGCAGTTTAAGGATGGACAGGGTGACAAAGTGGGACAGTAGGATGACAATCAAGGTGGTCTCATTTCTTGGCGGAGGTCTTGGCATTGTTCTCTGTCTTTGTCCTGAATCTCAGGGACCGCTTGCGAGGTGGTTTTCCCTCTGCAGGGGGTGGGGTGCTGGTGTGGTGGTCCTGTGGCGGTGCCTCATGTCCACTAGCCCGGCGGAGGTGGTGGGCAGGTCATCGTCCACCACAGTGTCCCTCCTGGTGTTGAGTACTTCCTTCAGCACCCCTACGATGGTGCCCAGGGTGGAATTGATGGTTCTGAGTTCCTCCCTGAAGCCCAAATACTGTTCCTCCTGCAGGCGCTGGGTCTCCTGAAACTTGGCCAGTACCGTTGCCATCGTCTCCTGGGAGTGGTGGTATACTCCCATGATGTTGGAGAGGGCCTCGTGGAGAGTGGGTTCCCTGGGCCTGTCCGCCCCCTGTCGCACAGCAGCCCTCCCAGTTCCCCTGTGTTCCTGGTCCTCCGTCCCCTGGACCGTGTGCCCACTACCACTGCCCCCAGGTCCCTGCTGTTGTTGGGGTGGTGGGTTAGCCTGGGTTCCCTGTAGTGGTGGACACACTGCTGATTGACGTGTCCTGGGGACTGAGTTATGGGCCCGCTGGGTGGGTGCTGTGCTGGTGTTTCCAGAGGGGGGAAGCTCTGTGGTGGCCTGTGACTGGGTGAGGGGAACCGACTGTCCCGAGGTCCCTGATGGTCCGGGCTGGTCATCTAGATCCAGTTGGACAGAGGTGCTGTCATCACTGTGGGCCTCTTCTGTTGGTGGTGTGGACATGTGTGGACCCTCCTGTCCGGTGACGTTGGGTAGGGGTCCTGCAGGGGTATAAAAGGATGTTTATTACATCTGTGTGTGCCATGGTGTGCAATGGGTGGGTGACCGTGTACCCCAGTGCTTGCATTCGTGTGTGGGACCTTGTGTGATGATGGTTTAGAGGGGTGTATGGGTATGTGCAGTGGCCATGCTTTAGTGATGGGTGTCCATGCTTTGTTGTTGCATGCAGGGCTTGGGGTTAGGATGAGTGTTTTGTGATGTTGGGACATTTGTGAGGAGTTAGAGTGATGGGGGTGAGGGTGAGGGTGTGGGTATGTGCTGGCATGCAGGTAGGGTGGGGGATGTAATAGTTAAGATTTGACTTACCAGAGTCCATTCCTCCACCTACTCCTGCGATGCCCTCAGGATGCAGAATCGCCAAGACCTGCTCCTCCCATGTTGTTAGTTGTGGGGGAGGAGGTGGGGGTATGCTGCCAGTCCGCTGAACCACAAGGTAGTGTCTTGAGACCACAGAACGCACCTTCCCCCGTAGGTCGTTCCACCTCTTCCTGATGTCCTCCCGATTTCTTGGGTGCTGTCCCACTGCGTTAAACCTGTCCACTATTCTTCGCCATAGCTCCATCTTCCTTGCAATGGAGGTGTGCTGCACCTGTGATCCGAATAGCTGTGGCTCTACCCGGACAATTTCCTCCACCATGACCCTGAGCTCCTCCTCCGAGAACCTGGGGTGTCTTTGCCGTGCCATGGGGTGGTGTAGGTGATGTGTGGGGTGGTGTGTGGGGTGATAAGTGTGCTGATATGTAGTGGTGTGTAGTGTGAGGTGAGTGTAAGTTATGTGGGTGATGATGTTGTGTGCCTGTGGATGCCAGTATTGTTGATGGTAGTGTCTCTCTCTGGCCTTTGTTCGTGATTTTTGGTCGTAGGGGTTTGTGGGTGATGTGGGTGTGTGTTTTATATTGTATTGGGTGTGTGGGAGTGGTGTGTGTATGTGTATCAGGTGTGTGTATTTCGAATTGTCCAATGTGGTAGTGTTTTGTATATGTGTGTGTATTTTGAGCGCAGCGGTGTGTACCGCCAATGGAATACCGTGGTTGAAAGACCGCCGCGTGGATTCGTGTGTCATGATAGTGTGGGCGCATTTCTGTTGGCGTGACGGTGGAGGATTTGTTTTCGCCAGTTTATCACTGACCTTACATGTGGCGGACTTATGTGGGTGTCCGAATTTTGGCGGATTCCGTGCTGTGGGTCATAATAGATGTGGCGGGTTTCCACGGCCGCAGCGGTGTGTTGGCGGTCTTCTCCACGGCGGTATGCGGCTTTTACCGCCAATGTTGTAATGACTGCCTTAGTAGATTAAGAGTAGAAGTAGCTCAGTAGCCAGAATCCTGTGTACATGGATCCTGATCTCCAAAAGACAATTACTGTAAGATCAAGAACCAGAACATTAAAACTAGTGTCATGGAAGCAGCAGGTAGGTACATAAACAACATTTTAAAATGTAATTCTAAAGTTATAAGATTATTAAATTTATGAGGATGAAACATCTCCACCTCTTAAACAAATTAACAGAGACACAACTAAGTGAAATAAGTGAAATAATATTTTGTGAGTGCTTAAATATGCTGTTTTTAACAATCCAGCCACATTGTGTAAGAGTACCACCTCCTACACCTTCACAATTGCCACACTCATCCTCAACACAGAATGGTAGACTGCCCAACAGTGAGGGACCTGAGGAGGTCAATGGCCTCCTCACTGAGGGCAGCAGGGGTGACTGTGTCAACTTCTCCAATACGTTTTATACAATATCATGGATCTATCTTACAAGGAATTATACCTCTTTTCATAGTTTATCTTCATGGTTAAAATCCCTTTAGAAACTTTTTCATCAGGTTCCTGCTCCTTCTAGTGATGAACACTGTTCACCTTCACAGAAGTATTTGCAAATCTTACAAACAAGCACAAAATGTCCTTTTTTTACATTTCTTGCATATTTCTTTTCTCTCTTGTGTTGGACAACTAAGATTACCAACAATATGAGTGCTAAAACCACATCTATAAAATAAATTGTAGTTCATGAATACACTTTTTTTCTGTTACACCATCATGTGTTTTGTCGAAAACATTTACACTTACATGCTCCGAATAGCCACATTCACCAGACATCACACATATAGACTCCAGTGGTCATTCTATAGCCTTCACACAATTTAAAATAATGTGTTCTCTTATATACTGGTCCTCGGTATTCTCCAAATTACATGTACTAGTGAAAATTCTCAAAGAAGCTACATATTAATCAAGGTTTACTCTCACGGACTGTTTACATTAATTAAAAATGAAACCTTTCACAACCACACTCGTTTATCTGAAAAATGTCTTGAGAGTCTCCTTTCCATTTCGATGTACTCAACCCACTTTCCAAAGTCATCTCTCATGAGTTCCAGCTCCAGTAAATGGCCAAATATTTTCTGTCATTTCGAACACAAGCAGTTGAACACTTAGGCAAATTTAGTGGTCTTGAAGGCGAAGAAACAACAGCTAGTGGAATCCATAATGCTAAGTTCAGACAATTTGTCACCAATATGTAACATTCAGATCCTCTAACATGGACCATATGGAACAAAAGCGTAGACTAGAAAACACCAGCCAGCATCTTGCCTTCACGGACCCCGATCTCCAGCTGACAACTAGGTGGAGATCTAGACTCAGAACACCAGAGCTGGAGTGATGGACAAAGGAGGTAAGGACATAAACAAAATGTTCAAATGTAATTGTAAAGTCACATGAACTGCATTATATTCATGAGGATGTATAACACCCATTTAGCCAAGAAAAAGGCAATATTTTTAGTAACATTCTAGTCTGATGTATTTCTTTTCATCATGTTTTGCTGTTACAGTGAGCGATCTTTCCTGTAGGTGGTTAAATATGAAACACAACTTTATTTCCACCTAATGTAAGTATGTCTCTTTAGCACAAACTTTAATATGGCGAAGTTTAGCCGGATGCTCTAAGTGAATGCCAAATTTCATGCCGATTCTTCAAACAGCACCAAAAATATAAACACACCATATAATGCCTTCTTCGAACTTGTTTGGCAGCGACAGAACCGCCTTACTTTAATGTCTGAAAACTGAGCCCAAGGCACAATCCTTCAGCGTAAAACTCTCAGCGTATTAAGGTGAACACTCCAGAGCTTATACCGAGAGGTGGTTTGGGATTAATGATTCAAAACTCAATAATTCACAAATTAACCATCAATAATTAGTTTGTTCAGCCAGTGCTTTACTGTAGGTAAGAAAAAGTGTTTTTTTCGACCAGCAATATTATGTTACACAAATAAATCGTTCGTGACTGATATATAAATTACTAACAACTATTGGTATTACTAGCAACTGCAGGAAATACAGCAATTATGAGAATTAGACAGGCAGATCTGCAATGTGCATCTAGTGATTAGGCTTCTGTCTAGGTCTCAGGCTAGGTGGTCTGTCGCTAGAGCCTCGTGTGCTACATATGTTGCTCAAAATGTTATTATGGCAGCTCTACCTATGCCTAGAGGGCATCCTGCAACTCTTAGGCAGTACCTGGAGGATCATTAACTTGTTATGGCTGAAATGATGGTTTTATCGGGGGCAAACTCTGCTCGTGGCAGCAGCTTTTTCCTTGCCTACCCCTGCCTTCTCCCTGGCAATTCTGTGGATGGCAGAGCAGTGATGCAGTTTAGTTAATTCAGCAGGTTGAGCTTCAAGGTGTTATTCAGGACCCTTTGAAGTATACAGAAGGCCCCACAGCTGCAGGGGTGGCCACTGTGGATAAAGCACAGTCACTTTCCACATCGTCAGCCCAACCAAATTCTCTCAAGGCAAGGAGCAGGGCCCGGATGCTCTTAAGGCCCAGGTGGAGGCAATCAGTGACACAGACTCAGCAAGCACAAGTCTTTGCAGTGCTGCTCTCCCACTGGACTTTGTATTGTAGATGTCATATTATTTTATCAATTCTTTCTCTGGGCAGCTCATCTGCCAAGCAGATATGGTAGGTTCTCCTTCGGCAGTTTCCTCCTGCAGAGACACCGCCATTTCTTTTCTCTCAACAGCAAGGCAGGCTTCTCAACCTAAACAGGTCCTCCGTGCACCAGCAGAAGCCACTGGAATGCCAGTTGATGCACCCTCACTTGACTGAGAAGCTGACTGGCAGAGACATCAGCTCTGGATTTCTGAATTTCATTCACACCATATGGGATATTGCCCAGACACTAGTCAGTGAGAAGTTCTGGAACACTGACTTGGAATTTCAGTCCCCTTCTTATACCATTGTTGCAGACAACGTTTTTGGATTCTCCAGGCACAGGTCTGGGATTGATTGTAGGAAGTTTAGATATTTTGTGCACCCCTCTCCAGACATGCTAGCCTTTGTTTTCACCTGTCAACAGGATGGAGGGGTGAGGCTGGGAGTCTCCAGTTCATAAAAAACAAAACAAGCGCAGAAAGGAGAGAGAAGCCCTCGCACTCTATGCCTGTCAACATGTTGGTGGCAATAACTCTTAGGTACCAATAACAATAGGTCATGGGTCAAAAGTTAGCTCTGCACTTCTGAGGGGAACTCGTCTCCTGTGTCCAAACACCCTAAAGTGGCTTCACAAAGGCACTGATGTGCCCTGCAGTATATATTACTTGTCTGGTAAGGTACATCCAACCTCCTATTTGTATGCCATCTTGACACTGGAAGTTCAAAATGGAGTCTGGTGTGCCCAAGATAACTATGACACACACACTCCTAGCTCTGCCATACAAACACTGAGCAAACACATTCACTAATTCTATGCACACTCGTACACAACAAAGGACCTGGTTGCAGAGGACTGACAGACAGTTTATAGCCAGGAGGCAACACTACACATTCAAGTCACAGGTAAAATGGCCTTTCTTTTTAAACAAAAAACATCAATGTCAATACAATGCAACCCGTTAAGTGGGCTTTCTGAAAAGCCGGGGGGCCCTTGGTGGTTTCCTCCAAACCACAGAACCATTCTCTGAGTGGCAAAGTGTTAAACAGCTGGCCCTCAACATTCACACAGACTTGGGATAGTCACAAAAGTACGTTACACTTTTGAGAAATTTACACATGTAAATTTACTGGTACACCTTTCAGAAACTTTAGTAGTTAGGACTATTCTCAAAGTCTGAGTCTAAGGTTACTCAAAAGTGTAGACTTACATGTTTCTAGAGCCTAACTTACAAGTGTAAGTTACTTCTAACAAAAACAGTAGTACGTATATCACCACACATGGCCAACCCCTGGTAGTGCAACAACCCCTTAAAATTAACTTAAAAATTAAATTATTTAAAATATATTAAATTATACTACAATTATTTTTCCCAAGGTTAAATAAAAAATTGAATTACCACCTAAAGTAAAAACAAACTATTTTGAGCATGCATCAATACTTATTAATAAGTGATGCATATCATTAATTTAAATGTTTTTTATTTTATTTAATAGAAAGTATTGTTACATACATGTTTAATGCAAAAATTATTACAATATTTTATGATTAAATAAAAAAAAAATACTATTTTATATATTATATTAACACAAAATGATATTTATTTATATATTTAAGAGTGTAATTTCACATTATTTCCTACGGGTTTTATTCACTCCACTGACTCCTAAGGGAGAGTGTTGCAGTACCCTGGCTGGCCATGTGTGGTGCCGGACTTACTCCCGCTCTTTGTTGGAGTACCTGTTGAAGTGCAGTTGATGAATAGGAAAGAGTTTAGGGCCTGGTTTAGACGATGAAGTATGTATTGTCACCATTGTGGAGTACTTTGCTCCTGCCATGGCGAGGGCACATTGCCCGCCAAATTTAGAGATGACTGCCAGCCCAATGATGTCTCCTGCATTTCCAGGAACCACTGACACAGTGAAATAGATTGAAAGTTTGATGGACGGCTCCATCAGCTTGACAGAGTCGTAAGACAAATTTTCTAATTTGTTTTTTATTTTCAAAAACAAAATCCCAAAGAGGGATTTTCTTTTTGAAAATCAAAACAACAATGACTCAGGATGGTGATCTTTGCATAGAAAAAGATAGGAGAGGTGAGGCATAAAGTCTAGGTTTGTGAATAGCAGTTTGCAGTGGCAGTATGTTTTTGTAGTAAAAAGGGCAAAAAGTAAGTATTGTAGCAGTTTCTATAAATTTGATTGAAGGACCTGTAGATATTGTGATCACTAGTTAATAATCACTATACTTACAGATACATTTGCTGATTTGATGCCCTAAAAAAATAGACAGAGGGATCAAAAGTAAGCCTATCATGTTTTGCACATGGCCACAGAAGGTGAACAGTTAATTCTGTAGTGTCAGATAGCACTAACGTTGTACCTTGGAGCTAAATGGAGCAATGCACCTTGCCCACATCCCCTCCTTACCACACATAATATGCTATGTGAGACAAATAGTAGAAGCAAGGAAAGTGAAATGGGATTAAAAAAAACAACAGGGACACTGGATATCACTCTTTGCCTCGTCACTTTGTGTAATGTTAATGTTATGTTAGTATTTCCTTTAATGTATTCGGTAGTTCACGTGCACAGTACACAGAATGTTATTATTTGTTTGAGCTCCACATTCTGGTTCGGCACACTGGTATTGCTTTGATTCCAGAGGAGTTAGTGAGAGTTATGCTAGATGCTGGCACCAGAAGTGGGCTCCCTTAATTGTAGAATAAAAGTTAAGCCTTAAACTTACCTCCCTCCGTGGACCCTCATTTCTACATTTGGCAATTAGGATTTTTCTTCCAGGGAGCCCACAACCCAGCGGTGTGTTTTGGTTGCATGAAGTCATCTCTCGCCGTGCCTGAAGCTGCACCCTGCGTCACTTAATCACCACGTCTGAAGCCGTACCTCACCAAGTATTTTCTTCTCGCTTCTGTGGAGGTCCAGTGCGCAAAAAGGAAACAAGGTTTGGAGTTACTGGCTTTTTGTTTTGAGTTCAGTTGTATCGCTTGCTGTTGGCACCGCGGGCCAGCTGTGCTGCCATTCAGGACCACGTGCAAGATTTATTTCTGCGCGTAGCCCATCTCAGTCTGAGCGCGAGTTCACAGACCCGCTCACAGAGTGCACGTCATTACGCTACGTAAAGGCGGCCATCTTAGATCAGGGAGCTGTGTAACTCATACACTCGGCTGGCAAGTTGTTACGAGATTAGCTCCTGAGTTTCTATTCTATGTCAGGACCGGAGGCTCCGATTATGCTTTCTTTTTCTACACTGACTTAAAACAGCAGCCAATCAAATACAAGTAAAAGAAAAAACTACACATCCCATGATGCCATAACATCCTATCACATTGTCCAATCACTATCCATGTCCTCTGCAATAAGTCCTTTGACCCTTGATGTCACCTCCTCTTTCTTTGCTGCTTCGCAGCAGATAAGTACACAATTTATTTCTCTCTGATATTTTCGGTTATATTTATTGATTTTGTACTGTATTTGTAATTATTTGTGCGTCGCGCTTCAGCGCGCTATTGTTTATGCTTATGTAGCGATCGTACTCGCTCGTATTTCTGGCTTTTGCTAAGAAATTTTATGCCCGCTTTTTTTTTTTTTTTCAGTGGAGTGGGAGCGGAACTGCTTTTGCAGTCTCCTTTCTATTTCCGCACGCGCGCGCCTCTACGAGCCGATTCTCGTTTTCACTTTTGAATCGAGATTGGCTTCGTGGCTTTGCAGCGCAAGTGCACCGGGGACCCCCAAAAACCTCTCTAACTTGCTCCTTGACGCCCAGCAGTCTCTGAACTGACTGGGTTGTAAAATTAAACTAGGCTGCAGCCTAGAGTGCCTTCAGGCAGCTCCCTCCACATTCTAAATAAGGGCTTTTTCACTCCTAGCCTGAATTTTGGGGTTTTTGCACTCCCCCATTTACAACTCCTGGCCTTCAAGTTATTTTGGCTTGTTAAAGGTATTTTGCAATAAAAACTATCCCATCATGGGTCAATGGGATGACCAGGATACAGAATATTATACAGAGGAGTTGGGCAACCAACTAGAGGTAGATCTAGTGGAAGCCCTTGACACCAGGGTCCAACAGTCGGTAAATGACGCCCTGGTCAGAGCTTTGGGTCCCTTTTAGGGACAACTATTTGACTACGCCCGTTCACAGGGTTGGATGCAAGGGTAACAACAACAAACCCTAACTGAACCTGGACAAATCAAAAAATCTAGAATCTAGAGCCGGGATTAGCGATGTTCATGCAGACGCATTTGATAGACTACGCAAAAAACGTAGTGGGGAGCATAACTATAGCACTAAGAAGGATGCCTCCTTCTCTCCCTCCTCCTCGGATAAGGACTCCTCTTCTGATGACTCCGATGACTCAGATTCCCCGATTCCTAGCAAGAAACTTAAGAAAGTCCCCCCTCCTTCCCAGGTCCTAGACTTCGACCCCACTGAAATAATACACCCCAGAGCTTCCAATTGGGTTCCACCACCCGAGGTGGCTCAATATGTCCAAACTAATTTAAGAAAGAGCTTCGATAAAGAAGTCAGATCGCGATTAAAATCTGAATGCCCCAGACCAGATCTAGAAGGCAAGGTATCCGACACTCCAGAGATAGACCCTACCATGGTCACTTTTATGAAAAAATTTGCGAAGGATCCCAAGAAAGGCCTGGATCGATCCTGGCGTAGTTGCCAAGACAAATTACTGGATGTGTCTGGTCCGCTGACAAAAATCCGGGAGATGGCTTATGTGGCCAAAGAATCAGGCTTCCCGGTGGACACGGATGTGCTTATCGGTTGGGCACAAAGATCCATATGTCTTTTAGGTAATTCTAATTGCGCTATTTCTGCAGAATGCAGAAAGTCAGTACTAATGCGCATAGATCCAAAATTGTCTGATCTGGCATCCTCGGAAGCGGGCCCTTCGGCGGAAGGTCTTCTTTTGGGATCATCCTTTATTAAAGACTTGGCCAAGTTCTGCTCTACCTTTTCTTCCCTTGACAAAGCCCAAATGTCTCTCAAGAAGGTGTTCAAAAGAGGCCTTTTTGTCAGGGCCGGTCGTTATGGAGGACGTATGCCCAGCCACGGCTCCTACACTAGTCCCCAAAACTATTATCCGAGAGGCAGAGGTGGTTGGTATGGGGAACAGGACTCCACCTTCTACCCCACCTGTCCCAGAGGAAGTCGTCCTCGGTTCCGCAGGGGCCACCGCAGAGGACAGCAAGGAGCCATACAAGACTCAAACTTCACAGGTGAGCATTATTCATTACTCTCAGGTAAAGCTTGGGGGCAGAGTAGCCTTATGCTTGGATCATTGGAAACGGATCTCTGGAGATCCATGGGTTCTTCAAACGGTCAAAGGGTTTCAACTAGAGTTTATCAGTACCCCCTCTCAACTCTCCCCTCCAACACAGATGTGTTTTTCCCTAGCAAATCAAAATTTTATAGATGAAGAAGTGCAGGCTCTCATAGACAAGGGAGCAGTCCAGGTTACTTCCCCTCATCCTTACGGTTTCCTCAGTCCTATTTTCGTTGTAGACAAGAGAGGAGGAGGTCACCGGTTAGTCTTGAACCTCAAAGAATTCAATCAGTGGATCCTCTACAGACATTTCAAGATGGAGGGCATCCACATGCTAAGAGATATTCTCCTAGAAGGAGATTGGATGGCAAGGCTGGACTTAAAAGATGCCTATCTGTTGATTCTAATTTTTTCCCCTCACAGGAGGTTCCTACAATTCCTATGGAAAGGACATTGTTTAGAGTTTCGTGCCCTTCCGTTCGGTCTGTCGTCAGCCCCTTGGTGCTTCAGGAAACTCCTGAGGCCGGTGATGGAATGGCTCTGAGCCAGGTGAGTCAGATTAATTATATATCTGGATGACATTCTATTGATGGCACAATCCCCTCAAGTCCTTCTAGATCACTTAAATTGGACCATCAGTCTTCTGCAAGATTTAGGTTTCCTTATCAATGCGCAGAAGTCACTGTTGAAACCTTCTCAGGTGATAGAGTTCCTGGGGTTCCAGATAAATTCTATTCTATGTCTTCTTCTTCTTCCCTCTCAAAAGATTTGCATCATCGAGAGGGAACTGAGATCGACGCTTTCCAGTCGCACGATCTCCTTGAGGAAGATAGCCAGAATAGTGGGCTTGTTAGCTATGTCTATTCAGGCGATCTTCCCTGCACCCCTACATTATCGAGCATTACAGAGGCTCAAGATCAGACATCTACAACAAGGTCTGAGTTATTCGGAACAGATCCCATTGACTGCCGAAGTGAAATCGAAGCTTCAATGGTGGCTTCATCATATGGAGGCTTGGAATGGCAGAGCGATTTTCGGCTCTCACCCAGAGGTGCTAATAGAATCCGATGCCAGCAGATGGGGCTGGGGGGCACGGTGCAACTCCCTAGTGATGGGGGGCAGATGGTCGGAATGGGAACAATCCCTTCATATCAATTGCCTGGAACTTCTAGCGGGATCTTTTGCCATAAAGAGTCTCTCTCCACAGAAGACAGATTGTTGCATACTTCTGCACATGGAAAATGTGCCAGCAGTGAGGTATGTCAACAAATTAGGGGGAACGAAGTCTCAGATTCTGGCAGAGATTGCCAAGGACTTTTGGCATTATTGCCTAACTCAACGTCTAGTAGTCATAGCAGAATACCTTCCTGGGGATCAGAACATAGTAGCGGACTGGAATTCCAGATACCTGTCGGATTCCAGCGACTGGAAATTGAACCCTCTGATATTTTCTCAGATAATCAGAGAATGGGGCAGTTGTGAGGTGGATCATTTTGCATCACGTCTCAATTGTCAAATTCCAAAATTCTACAGTTGGCGTCCAGACCCTTGTGCGATAAAGACAGATGCTTTTCTTCAGGATTGGTCCCAGTTTCGGGGGTATGCATTTCCTCCATTTCTGATGATTGCCAGGGTCTTGTCTCAGGTGCGGAGACAGAAAACAGAAATTATTCTGGTGACCCCCTTTTGGAGAGCACAGCCTTGGTTCCCCATAGCTCTTCATTTAGCTTGTGCCTTTCCTCTTCTAATTCCTCCTCGTCAGAATCTTCTATTGAGTCCGGAGGGCCATCAACATCCACTGATCTTGTCAGGGAAGTTGACTCTACTAGCCTGGTTAGTCTCAGGTCTAGATGGAGTGCCCCAGATGTTTCGAAGCAAGCTGCGGACTTCATTAGGCAGGCATGGGCCGGTAGCACCCATAAGAGATATGACTCAGCCTGGCGCAGATGGTCTAGTTGGTGTGATGGAAGGAGCGCCAATCCATTGGAAGCGCATCTTGGACTGATTGTTAATTTCCTAGCAGAACTAGCTAGTTCTGGTCTGGCGTATCGGACGGTGAATAACTTTAGATCAGCTATTTCAGCTCGACATTCTCTTATAGAAGGTAAACCTATTGGAGAGCATCCATTAATTTGCAAGCTTTTGAGAGGTATTCGTCTTACTAAACCTCCAAAACCTAAATATTCTGCTTTATGGGATGTTAACATTGTTTTAAAATGTTTAGATTCTTGGCCTGCTAACAGGTATTTGTCCCGTAAACAGATTTCGGCTAAGCTGACCATGCTCTTATGTCTCATCTCTTGCAAAAGGGTTTCAGACGTCAGAGCTCTGGATTTAGCTGGTAGAACTTTTCCTCCAGAGGGTGTCACTTTTACCATGACAAGAAGGACTAAAACAAATTACAGGTCGGTATCATATCCAATATACACTGAAAATTCAAAGCTATGCGTAGTTCAATGTTTAAAGGATTACGAGGCAGTCACGGAAGAATTTAGGCAAGATGTTAAGGGTCAATTATTAATTGCGTTACAAAATCCTTTTAAACAAGTTACCTCAGCCACTTTGGCTAGATGGATGAGATGGTTGATGAGTGAAGCAGGTATTGATACTTCTGTATTTGGAGCCCATTCGGCTAGAGGAGCTATGGCTTCAAAATCATTTGCCTTGGGTTCACGGTTGGAAGACATTATGAAGGCAGTAGATTGGTCTTCAGAAAATACTTTTCGTAAATTTTATCACAAGCCTATTACTGTGGTAATAGAACAGCTTTAAACTAGCATAATTGGAGCCTCCGGTTCTGACATAGAATAAAAAAAATTCTAGCTATCGCGTCAAGAATTTTCAATTCTATTAAGGACACGGAGGCGAGGATTATCCCACCCTTTGAATTAAAAAACACAATGAATATGGAATATCAATTATATGAATATATGGATTATTTTTATTATCCCTCCCTTTTTAGTATCATTTACAGAAACATGAAGTTTATTTGAGACATTCTCAATTACATTGAGATAATACCTGCCTGTTTGTTGTTACAGGTTCTGAGCAGAATTCCTGAAATTCTTATTGTCATGGGAAAAAGATTGGTTGTAACGTTTTACCTCCGTTGAGGCTCCAGTGTTGAGTTTTCCAGGAGAAGGAGATCCAGGAAGAGAAGATGTTCATATCTCCAGACTTCGGGATGGCGTAAGAAGTTGTTTTCAAGTTAATCTTATCTGTTCTGACCAAAGAAAGAGGAAGTGACATCAAGGGTCAAAGGACTTATTACAGAGGACATGGATAGTGATTGGACCATGTGATAGGATGTTATGGCATCATGGGATGTGTAGTTTTTTCTTTTACTTGTATTTGATTGGCTGCTGTTTTAAGTCAGTAAAGAAAGAGAAAGCATAATCCTCGCCTCCGTGTCCTTGATAGAATTGAAAATTCTTGACGCGATAGCTAGAATTTTTTTTATTCTTGGTTATTGACACTGTTGGTCTATTGCAGCGGAAGCGGGGCTGTTTAGTGCCTTGTTGAACACAAAACTGTACTACAATTTGAGAATTCAAAATTAAAATATTGTTCATTTCAGGAAATATTTTTCATATTACTGACTCAATTAATTGTTAAGACATTCTGGATAGTTAGCTCACAATGGCCATTCAACAGCTGCCTATTCAAGTCCCACCTTTTCTTCAAAATCCAGGAAAAGCTCCCATCACCTGGAAACAGTAGATCCACATCTTTGAAAATTATTTAGTTGCCATAGATTCCACCAAATGTGAACCCATAAGGAAAGCAGTTTTGCTGTTCAGCCACCTGGGTCATGAGGGACAGCAAGTGTTCGACAACCTACCTGTATCGGCAGTACAAGGAGGTGATGGTGAAGGCTTGGATGCTCACTCAGAAACTGTTTTACACTTACGCAACAAATTTTCTGAGGAACCCAGCGTATTACTTGAGAGATTTAGTGAAAAGTGGTGCAGCACGGTGCTGTGCCAAAATCGTTGAGGAATTTGATTGTTTATGTGCGGGAAGGAGTCCCTTCCTGCACATAAACAATCACTAATGATGATTTGGCACTTTTGAAATTATTGTTTATGTGCAGGAAGGGACATCTTCCCACACACAAACAATCTTTTTTTGGTATTTTGCTCGTTCTATGTATGCTGCAGTACACATAGAAAAAGCAAAAAACAAGGACGAATACAAGTATTACTCCTCATTGCGCCTTGCTAACCCCACCCCTGGGGTGGTGTTAGATTTTGGAGCTGCCTCAGGTTTACTGAAACACGTAAATCTGGGGCAGCTTAAAAATGCAATGGATGTTGCTGTGGCAAATCCACAGCAACATCCATTGCATGCCCCTTCCACACAAAGTGCTGCGTGTGAAGGGGTCATATTAACATATTAACAGTCTCTTGGCTGCCTGCTTACACCCCTATATTAGGTGCTTACTGTCAGTCAGCCATATCGAAGAGCTCACTTTGTAGTCCTGTTAATAGCAGCAACACATCTGTTTCCAGGAACAGGAATGGCTGCAACCCAGCCCCTGTCCCTAAGGTGAATGATTTGGTACTCTAATTCCACCAGGATATTCCGCAAACTTAGGATCCAAGCTCATGCTTGTGTGCCTTATCATGCCGTTGTAGAAAGAGAGGACATTGCTCTGCTTCCTTTTTATTTTTAGGATACTTCAGTTTTTTCTGTAAGTTTGCTAATCTTTTGGTATCAAAGTTACTATCCTCTGGAAAGGACTTTTCCCCTACCACGATAGTGAGTCCCACTCATTTTTGTATATACTTGCACCTGCCTTTATTATATTGTTGGTACATAGAGTGGGCAGGAATCCCTTTCAGTGGGGGCTCATTTTGATTAGATTTCTCAGCCCCAGTATCTTCTTCCCATTGCTCACTCGCACCTATGTATCAAGGAAGGGATCTTTCCGGCTTTATGCCCGCATCCCTTCCTGTGACGAGAAGTTGGAAAGGAGCCTGGAAAACAGGATAGGGTTCCCTTACTTATAATGCTTCTTACTGATCTCATTGAGGGGAGAGGGAAAGTATTGTTTACAAAGGATCAGCTTGCATTTAACAAACATTCAGTCAACACTTGGAGGGGCTCATACAGGGCTCAGGTGGTTAGATCAGAGGACCTCTTTCTTCACACAGATTTATAATTCAAAGTGCTTCAGGTTGTGGCAGTCTTGCCTATCTTCCTCACTGCAGCATTATTTCAAGAGCCTGCTCACTGTAATTAATAAACTCATAAGTGTTTTCTGTTCGCTGGACTCCTCCCAATCCTACCTACCCAACCAACTTCTTTTCTCTGTTGTTTCCTACCCATGACAATTGTGTGCACCCTTTTTTAATAAAACATTTCTATCCATAAAACAATACAGGCCATGCACAGCAAACAAGTGAACAAATATACGGTGAGCACAGTTACACTTTACCTAAATTTTGGTTCAATCATGGTCAAGCCTTTAGACCAGTGGACTCCAAACGTTTTAATGCCGCGCCACCCCAGCTGAAAAATAGAAATTATTGGGCCTCCCCTTCAGAATTTTTCACAATTATTTTATAAAGATGGCAATGTTTAATTATGTCTAGACTTATTTAAACATTGCAGTTAAGTACTGTTACCTTTTTAGAAATGCACCAATATGCTTCTTCTTAAAACAAAGGCCTGTTATCTTCATAATGCATTTTTTGGCCAGAGTCTGGTGACCCCCTGGGATCACTTGAAGCCTCCATAAGGGGGCCCGCCCCCAGTTTGAAGACCTCTGCTTTAGACAATTCTATAGATCCAGTGCTGGGCCAGCGCTAGTCCCCGAAGAGAAACTTACCCCTTAGCTCTGTCAGTTTGGGTCATTGCATGTAGTCTGGTCCAGCAGTCTCCTGTTTACTGCTTGCAAAGCTGATTTTCAGCAGCCAGTGCACCCTCTGTTAAAATAAACAACACACCTGGAAGACAAAAGTGTAATATGTGTTTAATACAAAAATAGCAAGCAAATAATTAAGAGACACTTGTTATTTCAACGGACAAGAACTCTCATCCAAGAACAGCCGGTTGAAGCATGTAGAGACGAAATTCACTCCAAACTGAAAAGTAATATACATTTTATCTATATACAAGTCTATGGGATGCAAACATGTGACAGCAACTTGTTACTTTCAGCTACACATATTTAATAAGCAAGAGGCAAGATCTTCTCATGGAAAAAAATGCAATATGTCCTTGAAGCAGAAGATACACAACGGCGCTGACTTCATTAATTTCTTGAAATGGCACTTCTGTTTGCCAATCTCAAAAGCAAAGCTATGCTTACTTTAATATGAGGTGCAGGAGATGTAAATACCTCAAATAAAATGGCTTCTAGTCCTCCTAGAGATATAAATTGATAAGAGAACAACATTCAATTTTGATCAGAAAATATATCAGTGGACAGTCAAAGACTTTTTCAAGGAGTAAGAAGCCTTATGATTAGGACCTGGGTGTAATCAGGGCCGGCTTTTGGGCGGTGTGGCGGCACTGGGCACTGA
This sequence comes from Pleurodeles waltl, assembly GCF_031143425.1. Lineage (NCBI taxonomy): Eukaryota > Metazoa > Chordata > Amphibia > Caudata > Salamandridae > Pleurodeles > Pleurodeles waltl. The sequence goes on from NC_090440.1 coordinate 403,164,459, forward strand.
CCTCGGGGGAGCACTGTGTTTAGAAATAACTTCAGAAACTTGCAATTTAAAAGCACCTGCTGAAAATTTCCTTGGGCGTCCAGCCTTCAGGCAACAATTAAAGTGTCAAGATACCTCTTGTGATTAATGTTCCTGCTAGGGAGAGAGATGGGACTTTTTCCTAGTGGCAGTTTTGACTCAGCATAAAGTAGCATAGAGGGTTAACATGCCTGCTGCAAAAAACAGAACTATGGGGCATATTTAAGAAAAGTGGCGCTGCACACAGTGCAGCACCACTTTTCTTGCACCCCTTAGCGTCCCCCTAATGTTACCATGTGTGCATCATATTTAAAATACGGCACACTATGGTGGTAGTTAGGGGACTAGTGCCAGAATATTTTACGCTAGTCCAGTGCTTTGCAGGATTAGCGTAAAAAATGTTGATGCTAATCCTGCAAAGCACTCAGAGGCCAATTGTAACCAATCGCAGCCTCCTTTTAATGCCTGCTGTGAGCTAGCGTTAAAAGTGCCGGAAAAAAAATGATGCAAAGAAATCATACAGATTTCTTCGCGTCATTTTTTTGGCCCCCCCTAAAGAGGGGATGCCCTCTTTGCATACATTATGCCTTGTGCAGGCATAATGTAGCGCAAAGGGTAACAAAGTGGCGCAATGCATGCATTGCATCATTTTGTCAATATGGGGCAGGGTTTTTGGCCTTCTAACGCCACATTAGCATTAAAAAAATGACACAAATTGTGGCATCAGAATGGCACTAGGGGCTATTAAATGTGCCCCTATGAGGCATATTTGAAAAAAGTGGCGCTCCACACGGTGCTGCACCACTTTTCTTGCGCCCCTTAGCGCCCCCCTAACGCTACCATGTGTGCATCATATTTAAAATATGGTGCACCATGGCAGTAGTTAGGGGACTAGCGTCAGAATTTTTTACGCTGGTCCGACGCTTTCCAGGATTAGCATAAACATTTTTGACGCTAATCCTGCAAAGCACCCAGAGCCTCATTGTAACCAATCGAAGCCTCCTTTTAATGCCTGCTCTGAGTAGGCGTTAAAAGTGCCGGAACAAAATTACGCAAAGAAATCTGTCAGATTTCTTTGTGCCATTTTTTTGGTCCCCCTAACAGGCGGATGTTCCCTTTGCATACATAATGCCTGGCGCAGGCATAATGTAACGCAAAGGGTTACAAAGTGTCACAATGCATGCATTGCGCCACTTTGTAAATATGGCACAGCGTTTTTGGCCTTCTAACGCTACATTAGCGTAAAATAAATTACTCTAATGTGGCGCTAAAATGGCGCTAGCGGCTTTTAAATATGCCCCTATATGTTATGTGGATAGCTGATTGGATTAGTAAAGTCAGCTTTTACAAGTGCTTTATAACACATGAATGTATGTGAAAGGGGAGCGATGGAGAGATAAGGGGCACATTTGCCTGGTGGTAGTGAGTGAAACCGAGGAGGAGGTCATGGGGTGGGGGGTGCCAAAATAAACTGTCGCCCAGGGCGCTACCAGTCCTAAAGCCGGCCCTGGGTTTTTATTACTCTAGAGTAATGTAAGTAATTGTGTAATTCAGCGTTACTCTTGTGACACGTGATCACGGATTTTAACGCAAGAAGAACCAATTATTCAATTCAGGGAAAATTAGACCCTGAGAAGCACTGAAAGAACACAATAGCATGAATGCTCGCCTTTGTCTTTTGGCGAAGTCGATCAGATCAGAACGTTCAGCATAATTTTGAGTGCCCGAGCAGCAGTTCTTTAACACGGGTGGTCGCTGGTTCAATCGAGCGGCTGGAAAATAAACTTGAAATGCATTTTCCAATTGACATGTTATCTGGACAGACAGCTGGGGTATTTTCCGTAGTGTGAAATACACTTTTTATTTTATTTTTGAAACAGGAAAGAAGTGCTACCGAGTCTGGGAGGCTACTGCACATTTAGAAGCACCTTCCTGTGCTGAAGACTCGTCACTGTACTTTGCCCAGCCTTGGTCACTTTGGGTTTAGATTTTGGAGGGGAAGCATCACTCTCTCTCTTTGTACGGAATTGCTGCTGTAGCTACACCATTGGAATCTTAACCTTTTGGGAAAAAACAAGAAAATTCAGTGCAGCACTTTGGAAAGTGCTTGCTGTTCCAGGGAGAACATGCACCCATATTTTATGCTCTTTTTTAATGTTGTATCTTGCTTGGAGTTTGGGCTGGAGTGAGGGGTAGCATATTTTTTTCAGAGGAAATGTTTGCACGTTTTTGGTGGTTGAGGCCTGTGGTTTAATGTACTTTTATCCATTTTCTTAAGTGTTTTTTGTGAAACTTGTACTGATTTGTTTATCATTTTACTGTGAAGTTGCTTTACTGTTTGGGGCCTACACTGCCCTGCACTAGGCCTTGGGGGCATTTTTATGCATTTTTCACATTCTCAATGCTGATAGACTATATGCTTTTTAAGGACATTTAGGGGGTTGCAGATGGCTTTGGAATAAATGCAAAATTTAGGTTATTTTCGTTTTTTGTCTCCATGTGCCTTTTGCTGTCTGGGTTGGGGTGGCTCCTGATGTTCAGGCCCATGCAACCAGAAACCTTCCTTTATTCATAACTATCTTCTTCTTTTCCAAAATGTGTGAGTTTGTGTATGTGTGACGTGGTTGATATTGTGGATGGGGAATTTTTAAACTACTTTAATTTTCATTTTTGTTATTGATGATTTCATGTTTGTGGGTGAAGGGCAGTTGAATGTGAATGCCCAGACACATTGGGTGTATAATATCTTTGTAATCCTTTCCGCGTAATGCTACAAGATGTGTTTTTTTCTGCGGCGGTCGGGAGGTGCTTAAGGCAAGACAGGGCGACTGTCTTCTTTGTTTTCTATGTGTTCTTATGACAAAGACAACCCTATCTGCCCACAAGAACCAGGGAAACTGATTTCCAGTAGAAAAATTGTCCCTTGGTACTCATTTAAAAACAGAAAACTTGTACATGCCTTTGAGGTATCATAAACATAGTCAGTATGTCAATCTCAATTTTCCACTGGAATAACTTAGGAAATAAGTACAGGTCAAACTTTATTTCTTTCAAAGATTAGATAATCAAATTCACAAATAACACAAGACGCTGTACAATTCCCAATGGTTGAATCATCATTTAAAAATGTTTGCAAAAAGGATAGTATCAATTTGTCAGTAATACCCCTTGGCATTCTATAGCCCTAGTCAACCAAAACGGAGGGTTTGCTGATGTTTCTACCCTGTGTGATTATTTGGGTCTCATCAGGACATAATAACCTGACTACCACACCTGCATATGAGCGAAACAAAAAAAAGAAGGAAGAATCCTCAGTCCTTGTACTTAAATCATACCTAATTCTGTCATAATTTCCCAGTTGGGTACATTATTCATCTCCTCGAGGGAGACTACCAAGGTACTTCCAGAGTACACCATTGAATCCTGTTACACCTGTCAGCCTTAGGATGGTCTTCCCCCGACTTGTTTACCTGCACCCTTCCTATTTTTCTGAATTTGTTTTTGTTGGCCTTAGTTCTCTGTACACTTTACTACTGCTAAAGTGCTTGTGCTCACTCCATAGAACATGGTAAAATTGGCTTACACCAGATTCCCACATTTACTCATAAGTCCCTAGTAAAGTGGTTTACAATATACCCAGGGCTGGTAAATTAGCATTACTAATGCTACTAGTGGGCCTGCAGCACTTATTGTGCCACCCACTTAAGTAGCCCTTATAACATGGCCTGGGTATGCATTGCAGCTTGTTGGCAGTTTTAAACTGCAATTGAACTTGCCAAAATGACCCTCTTCACAAGCATTAAACTCCCTTTTGATTAAATATGTGACCCCTAACATGGACCCTAGACAGCCCACAGGACAGTGTGTATTGTATTTGTAAAGTTGGACATGTACTCTTCCTTCCGATAATTTTGGGTTACCTTATTATATTTACCAAGTGATATCCTTTGATTGGGAGCAGATAGGAAAGCCAATCGTGGTGTCTGAGGAACTGAAGTTTAAATTCCTCCTTTATTGCAAACAATCAATCTAAAAGATTTATAGAGCGCGCTACTCACCCGTGATGGTCTGAAGGCGCTTGGGGGGGTGCACATAGGGTCACTGTTCGAACAACCATGTCTTGAGGTTCTTTCTGAAAAAAAGGAGGTCTTTCGTTTTGCGAAGGTTGGTGGGGAGGGAGTTCCAGGCTTTGGGGGCGAGGTATGAGAAGGACCTGCCTCCTGTGGTGGTGCATTGGATGCGGGGGACTGTGGCTAGTGAGAGGTTGGCAGATCGGAGTTGGCGGGTGGGAGTGTGGAAGTTCACTCTTTCGTTGAGGTAGGATGGGCCGGTGTTGTGGAGGGATTTGTGTGCGTTGATGAGGATCTTGAAAGTGATCCTCTTGTCTATGGGGAGCTAGTGAAGGGATTTGAGGTGTGGTGAGAGGTGTTCGTGGCGGGGGAGGTCCAGGATGAGGCGTGCGGCTGTGTTCTTGATTCTCTGGAGTTTTCGCTTGAGTGTGGTGCCGGCGTAGAGGGCGTTGCCGTAGTCTAGCCTGCTGCTAATGAGTGCGTGGGTGACGGTCTTCCTGGTCTCTGTGGGAATCCATTTGAAGGTTTTTTCAGTGTGCGGAGTGTGTGGAAACATGAGGAGGTGAGTGCATTGATTTGCTGGGTCATGGAGAGGGAGGGGTCCAGGATGATGCCGAGGTTGTGTGCATGGTTAGTGGGGGTGGGTGCGGGGCCAAGGGCGGTGGGCCACCAGGATTCGTCCCAAATGGTTTTGTTGGGGCCGAAGATGATGATTTCGGTTTTGTTGGAGTGGAGCTTGAGGTGATTTGTTGTCATCCAGGTGGCAGTGTCAATGAGTGCTGCGTGGAGGTTGGTTTTGGCGGTGGTGGCGTTGCAGGTGAGGGAGATGATGAGTTGGGTGTCATCTGTGTAGGAGAGGATGGTGATTCCGTGTGGTCGGAGGATGTTGGCTAGAGGGGTCATGTAAATGTTGAAGAGGGTGGGGCTGAGGGAGGACCCTTGGGGGACTCCGCAGATGATTTCGGTAGCAGTGGAGTGGAAGGGTGGGAGGCAGACTTTTTGGGTTTAATCGGATCAGTGAGGAAGGAGGTGAGCCAGTCTAGGGCTTTATGTCAAATTCCTGTGTTGTGGAGGCGTGTGCGGAATGTGTGGTGGCAGAAAGTGTCAAAGGCCGCAGAGAGGTCTAGGAGGATGAGTGCAACGGTCTCGCCCTTGTCGACTCTGGTTCTGATGTCGTCAGTACATGCGATGAGGGCAGTTTCTGTGCTGTGGTTCTTGCGGAACCCGGATTGGGAGGGGTCCAGTGTGTTGTTTTCCTCAAGAAAGTGGGATAGGCGGGCGTTAACTCGTTTCTTGGCGACCTTGGCGGGGAAAGGGAGGAGGGAGATGGGCAGTAGTTGGAGAGGTCATCCGGGTCAGCTTTGGGCTTTTTTAGGAGTGCAGTGATTTCTGCGTGCTTCCAGAGGCCTGGGAAGGTGGCGGTGTCGAATGAGGAGTTGATTATGTCGTGGAGTATGGGGGCGATGGTTGGGCTGGCTTTGTTATAGATGCGATGAGGGCAGGGTTCGGAGGGGGATCCAGAGTGGATGGAGTTCATGTTTTTTTCAGTTTCTTCGTTGGTGGTTGGGGCCCAGGTGGTAAGTAGGTTGGGGGGGGCGTGAGTGGGGTCTGTGTTGGACAGGTGAGGGGCATGTGTGGTGGGTTTGTGTGGTATGAAGCTGTTGTGCATGTCCAGGATTTTGTGGTGGAAGTGGTTAGAGAGGGCGTCGCAGAGGGGCTGTGTGTGGGTGGGGGTCTGTGTTGCTGGCTGTGGGTTTGGATAGCTCTTTAATGATGGTGAAGAGTTCTTTGCTGTTTTGGGAGTTGTTGTCAATGCGTTCCTTGTAGTGTGCTCTTTTGGTGGTGCGTATGAGTTGGTGGTGGGTGCGAATGGAGGTTTTGAGGGTGGAGAAGTTGGTTGTTGAGGGTTCTTGTCGACAGGCTTTCTCCGCTTGGCGGCATTGCAAAGTTCGACTTAACTCACAAATCAAAAGTGCCACATTTAGAAAGTTGCCATTTTTTTTGTTGTAACCAGTTGGTGCCTGCAGTCTGTTCCTGGGTCACATGACTAAGTGTAATGTAATTGGATGTTGGCCTTTGTCTATTCCTCCCAGTCAGCATCAGAATACAAGGTTTAGGTGTTGGCTGGATGGGCCATCCTGGCCTAATGGAAGGGGAGGACTGACGTAGCTCCCACACAAAGGACTTCATGCTAGTCTATTGTGCCCCTAGACAGACTGGGACCAGTGTGGGGAGGCAGGAAATTCCAGACACCTCAGTAGGGGAAAATTCTTGAAGCTTCTTCCACTTCATAGTGCTATGCTGCTTTGCTGCAGGAAGGACTGATCTGGTTCTCTGCTGCAAGATGAACTGCGCAGCTGCTCTGCTTCCCTGCTGCCTTGCCTGCAAGAAGAACTGCTTTGCTGCCCTGCTACCTGAGGAAGAAGTGCTGGAACTATAGTTTGAACCCAGAACCACCAGAGTGACTCCAAGGTCTAGTTAGCTGGCCTCCTGTTTTGAGTCAGTGGAACACAGCAAGCTTCAGCACTCATGAACCCTCCACATGGACTCTGCCTCTTGTGAGTCCTAACACTGCAAATGGTGCTTAGCCAGTCCTGGACCCTTGGAAGAAGTGATAAAGGTGCTCTGCCAGCCCAGCTGTGGCCCTCATCAGAACTGAAGGAGTGTGATGCAACTCGATGCATTCCTTGCAGCTCCTCATCAGAACTGACACAGAGCACTGCAACTCGCCATAGACCTTGCATCGCAGTCCCTCCCTGGAACGACACAGCTTACCTAAATCAATGCAGACCTCACAGTTCCTCCTTTCAACTGAGTCAGTAGTAGGCATCTCAATGCAGGACCCCGCATCGCTCACTAGAGCTACAGCTGCACGGCGCAACACCCACATCATGGACATAAGGTACAACTCTCAGCGAGCCTAACCTAGTCCCTGTATCCAGCCAGCACTCCTTTTAAGCACTTATTTAATCTAAACCTTTAAAATTACTTATCTTTTTTTGTTGCTTTGCTTGTACATGCACAAGACATCATACACAGCTCTAATATGGAGAGAAGTCCGCAAAGGAATCAACTGACAATGACACATGAGTCACATCCTTTGCTGAGTGCTTCACCGGCTAATGTTAAGTGGCAATTGCTAGTGCTAAGAAGCTGGCCCAAAAGAAGCAGAATCCTGCATGAAAGTAACTAGTGGGGAGCTGAATAAGCGATTGCCACCACTGGCACCAAGCCCTCATTTTTTTCAGTATATGTGACATACCTACTGCATCCTCCTCTGGGCAGAAAGAAGCTGAGAGGATGTCTCCTGCAGCAACTGCACCACCACCAAAACCCAAGGCCATATCTCTCAGCGCTGCAGTGTCTGCAGTCATCAAAAGAAGTGAACCTGAAATGGAATTGTCCAAGCCACAAATTGAATCACCTCAGAAAAGTAAACAGCAAATGTTGCAATCAGCTATAGATCTTCTGGAAGTAGGAGCAGAACAGGAGAATGAGGTCACTGCTGAGCAACATGTTGTTGAAAAGACTGCTCTTCCCCCATCGGCTTTGTGATTTTCAACAAGAGAAATAAAGAGTACTCCCCCCAGCTTCTCTCAGCTAGAGAGACAAGGGAAAAGGAAGGTTCCTGAAAACCTTGCAAGTGAGAAAAGAAGTTATGATGATGATGATAATGATGATGATGAAGAGCCAGTGATCCTCAGTATGGAGAGTAGCACGGAGCAGGTACAGATCACTTCTATTCAACCTGCTCCACACCACTTACTGACATATTTGAAAGAATTCAGAAACCCACTGTTCCCACCATCACCAACCCTATCACAGTCTCATCACAGCTCTACCTCCACGTTTTCCGGCTTTGGCACAATAGGAAAGTACTCCTCCCCAGTTTGGGACTTCTTTACGCTTACTCAACAGGAGCATAACGTCAATATGTTCTGTTTGCCACAAGACAATTTGTTGTAGTAAGCCAGGTGGGAGTATGGGACCAGTGGGCAACTGAGCCATTTGAAAAAACAACACTGAACCATGTGGAAAGATCACCTAAAAATGTAGCTGCTGGTGATGAGAGAGAACCGGCAGCTTACGTGATAGATGAAGGTGATCAGGAGAAAAGAAGAAGAAGATGCCAGCAGCAGCATCATGCAAAGAAAATCTGCAAGCCTCTGCCATAGTATACAATCCTCACGAGAAGCAACCTCTGTATAGCACAAGGCACAGTGGGATACAGCAACTTCCACCGCAAAGCCCCGAGGCAGCCTACCCACTGCTGGTGCTCGTAGGTTGCTTGTAGCATTATTACCAGAATAGTAACAGCCTACTATTAAGGCTAGGATTACCCAGGAGTTGCTGTACCACCGGTACCATGAAGCCTCTTTCCATAACATGAAGCTGGCTAAAATATTAGTGCTTGAGCTATTCCCTTTTTCTTTTGTAGAAGGAGTGGTATTTCTGTAATATTTGGAGGCCCTCTCGACAAAATGGAATGCTCCCAGCCAGACCTATTTTACTAGAGAGGCTCTGTCAGCGCAGCATCATGAACTGCTGCAATTGGTTGGCAACACAATGAAGTCCATTCACCTCATGAGGGACATGTAGTCCAGTTTTCAAGCAATAGAATACATGTGCATCACGGCACACTTAGGGTCATATTTACAAGCCCCTAGTGCCATTGGAGCATCACTTTTAGTGACGCTCCAGTGGCGCTGTGCACTGCACCGTATTTACAAGGTGGCATTAAGCCACTTTTGTGGCCTAATGCCACCTTGTAAATACGGCGCCTTCACAAGTAGCACTTTGCGTAGAAGGGGCATGCAATGGGTATTGCTGCGGGCAATCCACAGCAACACCCATTGCATTTTGATGCTGCCCCAGATTTACAAAGTTTCGTAAACTGACACAGCGGAAAAATCTAATATCACCTCAGGGGTGGCATTAGCATGGCGCAACAAGGAGAAATGCTTTCATTTCTCCTCATTTTTTGTTTTTTCTATGTGTGCTGCATTCTGCAGCACACAGAGAAAGAGCAAGTCATCCACTGAAGATTGTTTTTGTGCAGGAAGGTCTCCCTTCCTGCACAAAAACAATCTCCCCTGCAACGCAGCCATCCTTGCACCGTGGTGCATGGGTGGCTGCGTTGGTGCTTGACAGCTAATTTAGCACCAGCTCAGTGGGAAACACAGGGATGCGCCATATTCTTTTAAATTCGTTGCATCCCAGCATTTTAGAAGTGACACAGCACAGCGCTGCCAATTTTGGCATAGCTGCCGCACTACACCACTTCTAGTAAATATGCCCCTCGATCTCTTTCCAGGGAGTTAGGCAAAAGCTAGCTGCTGGCGTCACTGCTCATTCTGCAGAATGCAACATTTGCAATGTTCACCATGGAGAAATCACATACAGATACCAACATCTTGGAAGATTTTGAGAATTGCTAAATCCCAGAGGTCTCACAATTTATTAGCACTGAGAATGATAGTTATATACACAAGGCCATGATTAACAGTGGATATTTCAGAGTCTGTGTTTAGCACATAGCATCAACCTGATGGAGCAGGTCTTTCACAAAAATAGAAGGTAGTCAACATCATACTGTTTACCTGCCAAAGAGTATTCACTGATTTCACTCCTTCCTTCACAGCCCAGAAGTAGCTGAGGGTTCTTCAGTGTGCTAATTTTCTACCTATTAAAACCCTTATACAGAAGGTGGCAACACATTGGAACTAAACCTACTACATGCTGGAATTCCTGTTTGAGCAATACAAGTCTATCAACAATTATATAATTCAAAGAAGAGGGGTTGCAACTAGCGAATCCTTGACAATGGAGGTGAACAAAGGGGGGCTACTGAAGTGCTTGATACAAATGCTATTTCCTTCTGAGATTATGACATGGGAAGTTAGCAAGACAAAACGGTACCATAAGCCAAGCAATTCTGATGTTGTGTTAGCTACAGGATCAGTTAAAAAAGGTGGAACAAACATTTCCCACCAATGTCAATCAAGAAGCAGCTTCTTTGGAGGATAGCTTAATCCTTTGTGTAAACACTAATCAGCTACTCCAAAACCCACAGCAACAAAGGCTTCAAGTTCACTGCTAACTTCTGTAATTGAATGGTTTCTTTCAGCAGGGCATAGATCAACTGCAGAGGCACAGGCACAGCAAATTGGAGCACCAATGACAAATCAGAAGATGGTCTAAGACATCTGGTGCCTCAAAAGAGGTGTACCTGGATCAAGACCCATTGATCTATTGGTATGGGAAGAGTGCACTGTGGCCAGAGCTCAGCAAGCTGATAATAAAATATCTTGCATTTCCAGTAGCCAGTTTTCTTCAGAGTGTGTTTTTCAACATTTTTTTCAGTGCACCTGGTGAAGTTATCACAGTCAGAAGGACCAGTCTCTCACTTGAAAAATGTGAAGAATTTGGTGATGATTAAATTGAACAAACACTTCAGTCCAAAGGATTATATTGCTCCTGAAGCAACCAAGGATGATGATGGCAATTGTTTGAGGATGAACTCTACTTTCCAGACGAATACAACAGCAGAAGTTATATATAGGAAGCCTGCTTAAATATATATATATATATATATATATATATATATATATATATATATATATATATATATATATATATATATATATATATTCATTTAAAAAAACAAAGGTTACAGGGACATCATAGTTAGGTTCTGAATGTACTCATACAAAACTATAGAGATTCAGCAGTTATACTTAAAGTTCATTCAAGTAACTATAAGTCGTGCCCAAAAGGTAAATATACCTTGCGCCTCCACCATGCACAGGTATCTGATCAATAAGTTTACTGCAAATCTTACAGTGTCATTATCAATCTATTATCAAAGATGTCATGAGTGCTGAAATTTGTGGGGTACTTGGCAGTGCATAGCCTGAATAAGAATGAGGTCCTTTTGCAAGTCCTTTGATGTTATCCCTGTTAGCGCCATTGGTCCACCACCACTAGTATTAAGAAAGCACTTGGTAAAACCCTGCATTAATGTATAGCCTGATTATAGGAGCGGTAGCAGACATCGATGTATCTACTTAGGAAAGAAAAGAAGATATTGGGAAGGATGGATTGTTGTTTTTGCTGTATGTTGAAGAACACTAATCACAAAGGGTAGGACAAGGACAGTAAGTAGTTAACAAATATTACTGACACTTCTGGGAGGATCGGTGTTGCTCAGTCTGATCAAGTCATTAAAGGATGGGAGGGTTGTGTATGGTCACTCATATTCTGTTTTCCAACACTGTTTGCAGGGGGGGGGTTCTGTACTAGAACAGGTGAGGTAAATATCGGGTGAGTAAGTATCAGTAAAATCAGATATGGAAATACTGAAAACTTGAAGGGGGCGATGGATGGACACATTGGGATAATTGGTTTGTGATGGGACAATTGCAGAGAACAGCCTCTGTCGTCACTGTGTTGGTAGTGCTTCCTCTTTACCAGTGTGTCATGCTACTCTTACTACTAATGCTAAAGAAAACAATTCACGGAAAGACACAAAAAAATTATTTAATATAAAGTCTTATATCTCCCACTCTCTCCTCCCACTACAGGCCCACCCCCTCATCTAAACCCCAAAACACCCCATAAACACTCTATCTCGAATTGTCCTTCCGACTCTCTCCTCCCACTACAGGCCCATCTCCTCATCCAAACGCGAAATCCCAAAAAACATCCTCTCTCTAACTGTCCTTCCCACTTTCACCTCCCTCAACAAGCCCCACACCTCCTTATAAAAAGATAAGCCTCAACAGCCTCCACCCCATACAAAAGGTCTTGCTTGCCATTCCTGATCTCCTTCAGCTCCTCACAATTTCCTGGAGGAGGGCAGAATATGTGGTGGTGGTTGGCAGGGTAGCTAGGGTGGCTGGGGACCTAAGCTGCCTGCAGTGGTGGTGATGTCATTGCTGCTGTCCCTTCGGCTGGCTGCCCGAGCCAGCTTCAGTTGTCTTCTACCTCTCCTTGAACTCTACCAGCCAGCAGTACTTCACTGCAATAGCTTCCATTTTCAGAAGGAGCAGCCGAGCATCTAGGTCCTGCTGGGAGTGGACCTTTGGGGCAGGTCCACCGGGAGAAGTAGCTAGATGATGTAAAAGAAAAGAAGAACATGAATAGTAGTAATCAACGCAAATGCTTGTTTGTTTGTTGTGTAATACCCACAACATTGTTGTTCCCCTAGGGCCTTTGGAATTTTTTTGATTTGATTCATGGTCAAAAGGCAAAGTTTTTCCCCGTAATACAGTAGCAGTGTGTGGTCAGCACCATAATCAAAAATAGGCTTTTTTACTAAAAAGGATGAAAAGTTACAATGATTTCATGTGGTGACACCTGAAACACACATTTAATAAGTGCTAATTAATAAATGAGCTGCCAAATAATATTGCACATTAATATAATGCAGCATCATGTACTTGTCTATGAAGTGCAACATTAATGGAGACATCCTGGAGGGATGGCATGTTTTATTGGTACATATAGTGGTGTGTCATCATAAGTTCCAATGGCCCTCTCTTATTCTTCCTACTCCTTCCTAAGTCCCACCTTGAGTACGAATCTAGAATGAGTTGCACATAATGTTCTATATACCTTTTCTCTTAGCTATGGGGCAAGTGAGTGACAGTGTTGGTGTAGTATTGTTTATTTGTAAATAGTATTTCCTTTTCTCCTTTACTTTGTTGTACCTCCTTTTCCCCTTATTTCTCCATTCCCTTTGTCTTATGTATATTGGTATCTTCCAGCTGCCCCTGCTCCAGCAATTGTACTAGCTGGAATGTTGGTGATGATTCTGGGCAGTTGTGGACGTAGCTGGAAGCAGGAGGGGCTGGAGTTTCCTGTTCCCCTTTACTTGAAGAAATAAAGAAGACTTTCTAGTGTATTCGCTGGTACTTCATTAATAACACTTCACTTTGGCGACGAGGATGGGATACGAACCCACGCGTGCAAAGCACAATGGAATGCTTTTGCTTCACGTGGTTTGCGTGGTGCAGAACGTAAGTATTCAATAATTGAGAAGGAGGCATTGGCCATTTTCTGGGCTACAAAAAAATGTAAGCACTTTTTCTGGGGCGCTAAATTTTAAGTTTGCACGGATCATAAACCCCTTCGTGAAATTTTGGAAAAAAAGGGGTTAGATAATGTCTCAAGTCGCATATGTAAGTGGATAGTTGGCTTACAAGTCTATCATTTTGATGTGAAGTATGTTCCTGGATGTGAGAATAGGGCTGCAGACTGCCTACCCAGACTGAGGAAGGAAGAATTGAGTGAAAGTGATATTGTTGATTCTTGGTGGGTGGATGAGGAAGTTAAAGTTTGTGTAGTCACGAGCAATTGTATTACTGAGGAGGAGTGGAAACAGAAAGTAGGTGACGATGTTGATTTGTCACGTATCAGGGACTTGCTATCAGCTGGAAGATTCCCAGGTCACGCAGAGAGTTTTGGAGCGCAATATAAGAAAATGTGGCACAAACTGTTTATTCAGAATGGTATGGTTTTAGGGGGATGTAGGTTGATTCCTCCAAGCAAATTGCGTGTGTGCATTATGGATCTTGCTCACAGTGGACATCATGGTATTTGCAAAACTAAGGAAAGATTGAGAGGGGTGTATTGGTGGCCTAGCATGGATTTGGCGATTGAAAGGAAAGTGCAGGATTGCTTGGAATGCAAAGTGGCAGACAAGTCATTAAAAATTAGGACGCAACCGATGATGTTAAAAGAAATTCCTAGTGAAGTGTGGGAAGCGGTTTCTATTGACATTTTGGGCACGATAAATCATGGGACACACTCAAAATACGTGGTGGTTCTCATGGATGAGTTATCTAGGTGGCCAGAAGTTATGATCTGCTCGGAGGTGTCTTCTTTGAGAGTGGTAGAATTTTTGACGGATGTGTTTGGTAGAGAGGGCAATCCAAGATGCATATTGACTGATAATGGCATTCAATTCACGTCCAAACGAATGTGTGAGTTTTTGAGGAACAGAGGCATTGTACACAAAAAATGTGCTTTATACCATCCAGAAACCAATGGTATGGTGGAACGTTTCAACAGGACATTAAAAGAAACCATACAGTTGGCGAATCAGTGTTAACCACGTTTCTGTACACCTCTTTAATCTTAATAGGTTCTGAAACTTTGCTACAACCTTTTTGTGCATGAGTAGGAAGCCTGATCCTGACCCATTGCCCTATATGCCACGTCCTATTTTTGGTCCCAAATTTGTTATTGTACCATCTCTCGTATTTTTCTTGTTTGCGTCAGAAACACTCTGCGGACACTTCTTTATGCTCACATACATGCTCACCCCCTTTAACCAGTTAGGATTTAATTTGGTACCGGGCTGCCTTCCTTTTAGGGATTGGAAGGGTGAAAATCCTGTGGCTACATTGGGAGTGGTGTGGTACGACCACAACATCTGATTTTACGCTATTTCACTCGACATTCCCGACACTCTAGGTCTTTGAAGACACTCCTTCAACATCCTATTCATTCTCTCAACCAACCCGTTGGCCTTGGGGTTGTATAAAGCAGTTCTGAAATGGTGGACACCCCACTTCCTAAGGAACTCTCTCATATTGTCTGAAGTGAACTGTACACCATTATCAGTTACTAAAGTGCTGGGAATTCCTTCCTTCATAAATGCCTCCGTTAGGAAGTTAATAGCATCTGCAGTTGTTATTTGACTCACAATCTTAAACATTGTCTAATGTGAGTGATAATCAACTAGGACAAAGATGTAATGACCCTTGCTCCCCAGATAGTTTACAGGTCCTAATATGTCAAGCCCTAGTTTGTCCCAGGGCTTCACAGGAATGTTCACAAGCGATAATGGGGCCTTACGTGTTAAATTGGTTTTATCACTCATGGCACATGCCGTGCACTCTCGTACCACATTCTCCACCACCCTATCCATCTGTGGGAACCATTACGTGGCGCGCAGTTTGTTTTTGGTAAGACTACGCCCTAGATGTCCTTTATGTGTAAGTTCCAACTGTTTGCCCCATAATTTGCAGGGGGGTATAATTCTTTCACCTCTCATTACTAGTTCGTTGGAAATATGTAGTTCCAATCTGACGTTCCAATAACCTTTAAGATCTTCCTCCACATCTTTTACTTTATTCGGCCAACCTCTAACAATTCTCTCCTTAAGTAGTTGTAGTGTTTGATCCTTTTCAGTTTCCTCCACCCATTCCTTCTTTGTGAGGCTAGCTAAGCCTACCCACAATACAGGTTCACACATTTGTGATTCCTCTTTACGTTCCTGACTGCCATCTTCTACACGTTTGTGATTCCTCTTTACGTTCTAGACTACCATCTTCGACAGGTAATCAGCAATAGTATTTTTGTTACCAGGAACATATACAATGTTAAAACTATAACCCTCAAGGCCCAACATCCACTTGGCTATCCGTGGAGTGGCACGTTCCCTGCCTTGTGTTGTAAATATGTTGACTAGGGGTTTATGATCCGTTTTAATTGTGAATGGTAGGCCTCATAAGAAAAATTTGAAGTGGGTTATGACCCAGAAGCAGGCTAATGTCTCCCTCTCAATGCTTGAGTAATTTCCTTCTGCTCCACTTAGCGCTCTTGAAGCAAAGGCCACAATTATTTCCTGCTCATTAATCTGCTGGGACAACATTGCCCCCAAACCTTGACCACTCGCATCTGTGGTCACATAAGTTTTTAATTTAGGATAAAATTTCCCCAAATGTGGAGAGTGAATGATGGCTTCTTTGATATCACTGAATGCCTGTTGGCATTCACCACTCCATACAAACGGAGCATCCTTCTTTAGGAGAGTCCTAATGGGAGCTGTGATCGTGGCAAAATTCTGTACGAATGTAGCCATGTATTCTGCCAGACCCAAGAATGATCTGAGTTCTTGTTTATTTTAAGGAGCTAATTCTCCTTCCACAGCCTTTACAAGGTTATACTTAGGTTGGAACTCTCCTTTGTGATTTTGTGCCCGAGATATTCTACCGATGCCATACCAAATTGGCATTTATCCTTCTTAATTGTCATTCCTGCTTTGCTTAAGACATTGAACACTTGCCTTAAGGTGTGATCATGTTCAGCCTTGCTATCTCCATAAATCAAGACATCATCTTGGAAACACAAAACATGTTCCACACCCTTTAAAATGTTCTGCATAATGCGCTGGAACACAGCTGCTGAAGATGGCAGGCCAAATGGCATCCTGCGGTACCTGAAGGCTCCAAATGGCGTAATGAATGAGGTGAGAGAGCGTGAGGAAGGGTGTAACTCAACTTGATGGTACGCTGAAGATAGGTCTATGACACTAAGGCCCTCATTACAACATTGGCGGTAAAAGCCGCTTACCGCCGTGCAGAAGACCGCCAACACACCGCCGAGGCAGCGGAATTCCGCCACGGAAATTATGACCCACTGCTCGGAATCCGCCAAAATTCAGACACCAACAGAAGTCCGCCACACCAAAGGTCAGTGATAAACTGGCAAAAACAAAACCTCCACCGTCACGCCAACAGAAATACGCCCACACTATCACGACACACGAATGCACGCAGCGGTCTTTCAATCACGGTATTCCATTGCCGGTACACACCGCCGCACTCAAAATACACACCCATATGCAAAACACAGCCACATTGGACAATTTGAAATATACACACCTAATACACATACACACACGACTCCCACACACCCATTACAATATAATACTCACACCCACATCACCCACAAACCCCTACGACAAAATTACCGAGAGAAGGCCAGAGAGAGACACTACAAACAACTACCAAGCATCCACAGGCACACAATACCATCACCCACATAACTTCCACGCACCTCACACAACACACCACTAAATTTCACCCCACTTATCACTACACACACCATCCCATACATCACCCACACCACCCCATGGCACAGCAAAGACACCCAGGTTCTCTGAGGAGGAGCTCAGGGTCATGGTTGAGGAAATCGTCCGGGTAGAGCCACAGCTATTCGGATCACAGGTGCAGCACACCTCCATTTCTAGGAAGATGGAGCTATGGTGAAGAATAGTGGACAGGGTCAACGCAGTGGGACAGCACCCAAGAAATAAGGATGACATCAGTAAGAGGTGGAACGACCTACGGGGGAAGGTGCGTTCCGTGGTCTCAAGACACTACCTTGCGGTTCAGCGGACTGTCGGCGGACCCCCAACTCCTCCCCCACAACTAACAACATGGGAGGAGCAGGTCTTGGCGATTCTGCCTCCTGAGGGCCTTGCAGGAGTAGATGGAGGAATGGACTCTGGTAAGTCAAATCTCAACTATTACATCCCCCACCCTACTTGCATGCTATCACATACCCCCATCCTCACCTTGACCCCTATCACTCCAACTCCTCACAAATGTCCCAATATCACAAACCACACATCCCAAACCCAAGTCCTGCATGCAACAACAAAGCATGGACACCAATCACCAAAGCATGGCCACTGCACATACCCACACACCCCCTAAACCACCATCACACAAGGACCCACACAGGAATCCAAGCACTGGGGTACACAGTCACCCACCCATTGCACACCATGCCACACACAGATGTAATGAACATCCTTTTATACCCCTGCAGGACCCCTACCCAACATCACTGGACAGGAGGGTCCACACATGTCCACACCACCAACAGAAGAGGCTCACAGTGATGACAGCAGCTCTGTCCAACTGGATCTAGATGACCAGCCCGGCCCATTGGGGACCTCTGGCCAGTCGGTTCCCCTGACACAGTCACAGGCCAATACAGAGCTCCCCCCTCTGGAAACACCAGCACAGCACCCACCCACAGGCCCATACCTCTGTCCCCAGGACACGTCAATCAGCAGTGTGTCCACCACTACAGGGAACCCAGGCTAACCCACCACCCCAACAACAACAGGAACCTGGGGGCAGTGGCAGTGGGCACACAGTCCAGGGGACAGAGGCCCAGGAACACAGGGGAACTGGGAGGGCTCTTGTGCGACAGGGTGAGGACAGGCCAAGGGAACTCACTTTCCACGAGGCCCTCTCCAACATCATGGGGGCCTACCACCATTCCCAGGAGACGATGGCAACTGTACTGGCCAAGTTTCAGGAGGCCCAGCGCCTGCAAGAGGAACAGTATTTGGGCTTCAGGGAGGAACTCAGATCCATCAATTCAGCACTGGCCACCATTGTAGGGGTGCTGAAGGAAGTCCTCAAAACCAGGAGGGACACTGTGGCACTACAAGGGGCCCCTGACACTAGCCTGGATGATGAACTGCCCACCACCTCCGCTGGCGCTAGTGGACAGGAGGCACCGCCACACTACCACCACACCAGCACCCCACCCCCCTGCAGAGGGTGAACCACCCCGCAAACAGTCCATGAAATCCAGGACAAAGACAGAGAACGATGCCAAGACCCCCGCCAAGAAATGAGACCACCCTGAATGTCATCCTTCTGTCCCACTTTGTCACCCTGTTCATCCTCAAACTGCCCCAGCTCCACTTCCCATGCCCATTTGGGCAATGCACCTGTGAGACTAATAGACTGGACTCTGCCATGGACATTCCTCCACCATCACCCCTCACCATTTTACAACCCCCTCCAATATTGAGCACTTAAATAAACACCCTTGAAGCACAAAACAATCTGGAGTCAGTCTGTGATTTCAAAATAGTATATTAGCAATTACAGTGTCAAAATCATCTTTCAAATGTTATGTCAACATACCTATGTCATACAGCTGTAATCCATGAGGAATCAAAGCAGATGTCACACAGTGGGACCTACATCTGTGAAATTGTAAGGGAAAGTGACAACTCAGTGACCATACACTGGGTGAAAATGACAGACAGTTGAGAGGTAGTAGTGTTAAAGAACATATAGTAAGCAGGTTTGTATTCTTACCTGTGTCTCACTGGAAATATTGCAGGATCCCTGAGTTCCTGTGGTCGATGTCCTCTTCTTCTGCTTCCTCGTCTTCACTGTCCATAGGCTCCACAGCAAAGCTAAGTTGTGAACCGTACAGCATGCCACGATGATCTGGCACACCTACTTTGGTGAGTAGAAAAGGGATCCACCAGACATATGGAGGCGCCTTCAGGAGTCCAAAGGTCCGCTCTATAATCCGCCGAGTTCGCCCATGGGCCTCATTGTAGCGTTCCTCTGCCCTTGTTCCAGGATTCCTCATTGGGGTCAGTAGCCATGACAGGTTGGGGTAACCAGTGTCACCTGCAAATGGCGAGGGACAACTGTTAGACACACACCAACCTGTAGGGATATCCCCAGACCCAGACAACCATTCCCACTGACTTGCTTCCAGGTGCTCACCTAATAGCCACACACGGTGCCTCTGGAGTTGCCCCATCACATAAGGGATGCTGCTATTCCGCAGGATGTAAGAGTCATGCACTGAGCCAGGGAATTTGGCATTAACATGGGAGATGTACTGGTCTGCCAAACACACCATCTGCACATTCAGGGAGTGATAACTCAAACGGTTTCTGTACACCTGTTCACTCTTGCTGGGGGGTGCCAAGGCCACATGTGTCCCATCAATGGCACCTATGATGTTGGGGATATGTCCCAGGTCATAGAAGTCACCTTTCACTGCAGGCAAATCCTCCACCTGAGGGAAAACGATGTAGCTCCGCATGTATTTCAGCAGGGCAGACAATACTCTGGACAACACGGTGGAAAACATAGGCTGGGACATCCCTGATGCTATGGCCACTGTTGTTTGAAATGACCCACTTGCAAGGAAATGAAGTACTGACAGGACCTGCACTTGAGGGATGGCAGATAGCTGACATCAGGTCTGGCTCCAGATGGGCACACAGTTCCAGGATTGTGGCACGATCAAGCCTGTAGGTGATGATCACATTTCTTTCCTCCATTGTCGACAGGTCCACCAGCGTCTGTACACCGGAGAATGCCGCCATCTCCTCACATGTCCCAGCGGACGGTGCCTATGAAGGACAACAGCGAGCACAGAGTCAACCAACTCAGAGGTACGTACCCACAGCTTACACAGAACACGAATCATAATCAGAAATTTGGCCTGTATGAGTGTTGAGGCAAGGCCTAGGTATGTGTGACACAGTTAAAAATAAAGCCATGTGTGCCCCTGAAATGGCGGCTGCCTGACCTGTAAAGTGGGACAATGGGATGTGAGGTAACTGTGCTTGCGTTGTACACCGTCGCGGTAGGCGGTCGAAGACCGCGGCGCAATTCTGCATTGGTTAACATTGGACTCTATGGGTCCCAGGAGCCAATGACCATGTACGCCGGCAGTGACGGTACGCACTGCCGCAGACGTGACCGCCATTTTTTATCTGTTCAATCACTCAATACCTGATCTTCGACAGGAGAGGACCTACAATGCAAGTGCTGCTGAGACCTCGGTCTGGAAGAGACAATGGCTCGTGCGTCTGGGGAAAGGGCCCCTGCCTTCACATCGGAGGGGTTGGAGAAACTCGTGGATGGGGTCCTCCCCCAGTACACGCTACTCTACGGTCCTCCAGACAAACAGGTGAGTACACCGTTACCATGATGTATGGGCAATGCCTGTGTGGAGTGTGGTGGATGTAAGATGGGGGGGGGGAGATTGAGGCGTGCATGAAATGACAGTGAGTGCATGTGCCACATGGCAAGGGTAGGGATGGGAGACAATGACTGTGACGGTGCAGTTGGTAATAACTTTTCTTTTCCCCATGTACAATTCATGTAGGTCAGCGCCCACCAGAAAAAGGATATTTGGTGTTCCATCGCCAAGGACGTCCGGACCCTGGAGGTCTACCACAGACGGAGCACCCACTGCTGTAAGAGATGGGAGGACATTTGCCGCTGGAGCAAGAAGACGGCGGAGGCCCAGCTGGGGATGGCCTCCCAACGTGGGAGGGGTGCCCATCGCACCATGACCCCCCTGATGTTCAGGATGCTGGCGGTGGCGTACCCGGAGTTGGATGGGTGCTTGAGGGCATCACAGCAGCCACAAGGGGGAGAGTACACTCTCATTCTGCTGATTTTGCACGCAGTGGAGGTGTCTGGGTGGGGGAGGTGGGCTGTGGGTTTCCCTAGCCCAGGGCGAGTGTGCTAGTTAGGTCCCCTTGTTCTGGCAGACCCTGTGGCACCCCACCCCACCTGTGTACAGAGCCAAGTACACCTAGTCAGGCTCTTGTATCATCCATGTGTGCAGATGTTGGCCATAGCCTTGTAGGCCATGTCCCAGGGATTGAACAGTGGAGCCCAAGTGAGCGGCGTAGTGCAGGGGGCTTCTGTGTCTGTTGTGTCCTCCAACGGTAGCGGTAATGCATTCACTCAACATGTCTTTCTTCTGTCGTCACCCCCTTTTTGTGGTCTCCCTGTTCTTGTGTGCATTAGCATCATCAGGCGGGGAGCAGTGGCACCGGAGCAGGAGGGTGCTGCATCCCACATGGCCCTGGAGAACGACACTACGGACTCGGAGTTCAACAGTGGGACGGAGGGCGAGGGGATCTCCACGGCGGGGACAGGTGCTGAGACCAGTGACACGGACTTGTACTCTGATGGGAGCTCCCTTCTGGTGGCGGCAACATCTGTGCCCCCCGCATCTACAGGTACAGCCGCCACCCCCCCTACCAGCACCACCCTCCCAGGAGCCCCTCAGTCTTTGCCCTGTGTCCGCTCACCCAGGAGGGTGGGCATCACCTTCGCCCCAGGCACCTCAGCCCCTGCCCCAGTCACCCCTGCTGCCCTCAGTGAGGAGGCCATTGACCTACTCAGGTCCCTCACTGTTGGGCAGTCTACCATTTTGAATGCCATCCAGGGTGTAGAAAGGCAGTTGCAACAAACAAATGCATTCCTGGAGGGCATTCATTCTGGTCAGGCAGCCCTTCAGCGAGCTTTTCAGACTCTGGCCTGATGGCAGCCATTGTCCCTGTCTCTAGCCTCCCCCCTCCAACTTCCTCCACCCAGACCCAATCCCCTCTACCTCAGCCTATCCCAAGCACACCTTCAGACCAGCATGCACACACGTCAACACACAAGGGAAGCTCTGGCAAACATAAGCACCACACATCCCACAGGCACTCACGCAAGTATCACACACATGCAGACACACCAACATCCACTGCCTCTACTGTTTCCCCCTCCTCCTCGTCTCCCTCCTCCCTCCCAGTCTCGTCTACACTCACACCTGCATGCACTACATCTACAGCCACTACTTCCATCACCAGCACACACACCACCACACGCCGCTCACGTGCAGTCACCACCCCTACTGCCATTCACACATCCCATGTGTCCTCTCCCAGTGTGTCTGTGACACCACCTCCCAAGATACACAATTGCAGGCACATACCCACACAACAGCCATCCACCTCACAACAGCCTACAGCGCATGCACCTTCACCCAAAGTCACCAAACTAACACCTCCTACAACCACAACCTTTTCCTCCACTTCCAAACCCCCTCCAGCTACCCTTCCCAGTGTTCACAAGAAACTTTTCCTGTCCAACCTTGACCTCATTTTCTCACCTCCCCCACCCCGTCAGTCTCCTAGGGCCCGACTCTCCAGGTCCCAACCTAGCACCTCAGCCACAACATCTCCGGAACCAGTGGTGCCTGTAGTCACCGGAATCTGGAGTGCACCGGCCACCAGGGCAGCCAGTGTGGCACGGAGCCACAGCACGGACAGACCCCCACCTGTCAAGCATCAAAAGTTAGCCGGTGCCCAGCGGAAGAGGGGGATGACTCCAGCCACCAAAGCTGCTCCCAGGGGTACAGGTGGGAGTGTGGAGTCAGCTGCGACACCTTCCAAGGTGGGGAAGGGCCACAAGAAAGTAAGCAAGTCTGGGAAGAGCCGCACGGTGGAGAATACCGCCATCATCCCCGCTGCCCAGGAGGCCACCGCCATTATCCTCGCTGCCCAGGAGTCCACCGCCATCATCCCCGCTGCCAAGGAGGCCACCGCCATCATCCCCGCTGCCCAGGAGGCCACCGCCATCCTCCCCGCTGCTCAGGAGGCCACCACCAGCACCAGCCCTGCTGCCCAGGAGGCCACCGCCAGCACCAGCCCAGCTGCCCAGGAGGCCACCGCCAGCACCAGCCCAGCTGCCCAGGAGGCCACCGCCAGCACCAGCCCAGCTGCCGAGGACACGACCGTCAGCACCAGTCCTGCTGCCCAGGACAGGACCGCCAGCACCAGTCCCGCTGGGCCAGACAGGACCGCCAGCACCAGTCCCGCTGGGCCAGACAGGACTGCCAGCACCAGCCCCGCTGGGCCATGAAGGACCGCCAGCACCAGCCCCGCTGGGCCAGACAGGACCACCAGCACCAGTCCCGCCAGCACCAGTCCCGCTGGGCCATGAAGGACCGCCAGCACCAGCCCCGCTGGGCCATGAAGGACCGCCAGCAGCAGCCCCACTGGGCCAGACAGGACTGCCAGCAGCTGAGTCACTGCCAAGGACCCCGCCACAACAAGCACCGATGAACAGGGAACCGCCGCCACAAGCACCGCTGCCAAGGACTCCACTGAACAGGGCACCGCCGCCACAAGCACTGCTGAACAGGACACCGCCGCCACAAGCACCGCTGCCAAGGACACAACCGCAAGAAGCACCGCTGAACAGGGCACCGCCGCCACAAGCACAGCTGAACAGGACACCGCCGCCACAAGCACCGCTGCCAAGGACACCGCCGCAACAAGCACCACTGGCACATGAGCGCCAAGGGCACTGACGGTACTGAGACCGTCACAAGCAGGATGAAGCACTCTGGGCACAAGGCCCCCTCCAGAACCAGTGGAGAGATACATCCACTACCTCTGTCCTTGGCCGGAAGAAGCACTCTGGGCACAAGGCCCCCTCCAGAACCAGTGGAGAGATACGTCCACTACCTCTGTCCTTGGCAGGAAGAAGCACTCTAGGCACAAGGCCCCCTCCAGAACCAGTGGAGAAAGGCATCCACCTGAGAGACTGTGGCTTTGCATTCCCCCAGGATGGAACAGTGGGCAACCCACCCACTGTAGAGACTTGAGAGACTGTGGCTTTGCACTCCCCAGGATGGAACAGTGGGCAACTCACCCACTGTAGAGACTTGAGAGACTGTGGCTTTGCACTCCCCAGGATGGAACAGTGGGCAACCCACCCACTGTGGAGATTTGAGAGACTGTGGCTTTGCACTCCCCAGGATTGAACAGTGGGCATGTGGCCCCCTCGTGGATTTGGCGTTGTGCACTCAACCGGCTGGGGTGCCCCCCCTTTCCCTTCCCCCTGAGGTGCCTGTTTTATTGCTATCTGATGCCCCTGCAGTGTTCCCTCCGTCATGTTCGGGGATTGAGTGTGGGCATCGCCCATGCCGTGTGGGCCCAGTGTTCCACGGACTTCAATGGAGCACTACCTGGACTACTGTTCTTGGTGTATATATTTGTCTATAGTGTATATATATTTTTGCGTCCTGGATTTTAATATATTACAATGGATACACTCATTTGCTTTTGTCTTTGCATTCTTCCGGGGTGTTTGGGGGGTGTAACTGTGATGTATCATGCTGTATTAGTGTGTGTGTTGTAGTGGGTGAGGGTGGGGGTGGGGATGTTGCGTGTGTGTGCCCCTGTTTTTTCCCTCCCCCTCCCCTGTGTTGTAGGTGCAGTACTCACTGTTGCCTTCGCCGCCGGCGTTCATGCTCCTGGTAGGTGAGCGTAGAAGTTGAGGGCTGGCAGGATTTGGAGCTCGGGTTCCATGGCGTCCGGATTCCTCGTGGGGTGTGTAGAGGTGAGCGTTTTCCCTTCGAAGTCCTGTTTCTGCCGTGTTTTTGTCCGCGGTGAATCCGCCCCGGAAAAGGTGGTGGATTGGTAGGTTGTGATACTGTGGGCGGTACATTGTCTTCCGCCTGTCTGTTGCCGGTGACCGCCAAGCTGTTTGTTTGTACCACCGTGGTGGTCGGAGTGTTAAAGTCGCTGTCTTTGTTGGCGGTTTCCGCCAGGGTCGTAATTGCACATTTTTTACCGCAGGCCTGTTGGCGGTCTTACCGCCGCTTTAACACCGACCGCCAGGGTTGTAATGACCACCTAAAACTTTTGGCAGGGCCCATGGTACTCAACATTTCATTGATTCTGGGTAATGGAAATCTTTCTACCCAAATGTTAGCGTTCAGGTCCCTCAAGTCTACACAAACGCGTATACCCTTTCCTCCAGACTTCCTGGTAACCACAACTGGTGCTAACCATAGAGCGATTTCAATCGGCTCTATGATTTCCAACTGTTCTAAGCGGCGTAACTCTTGTTTCAAGGGTTCCTGCATTAAAAGTGGTACAGGCCTCACTTTATGTGAAATGGGAACTGCACCCTCTTTCACTATAATTTTGTGCTGATAATTAACCAACCGGCCCAATTTATCTTCAAAGAGACTGGGGAACTCATTGCATATTGCATACTCATTACCTGGATTTTCTACCAGTAATACCGGTTCCTCCCTGCTAGGGTCTAGGCGTATGCCTAACTCCCGTTGATGTTCCCATCCCAAAAGATTAGAACCTTTGTTGGTGAAATATACTTTACCTATGGTCGATCTGTCTTTAAAAGTTATGTGCATGTTCATCATTCCCTTCAATGGTATGGGATCACTATTGTATCCCCCAGGAGAGATGTCTGCCAATTGTAAATTGTATCCTTTCCCCTTAAATTTACTCCCATAGATGCTGTAATTTATGAAGGTGAATGGAAAACACGAATCAGCATATACTCTTACATGTCCGCCATTTAGAGTTATATCATAAGATGGATACATGATGTTCTTACATGTGCTCTCATTGCTTCCGTTTACCTGCAATACGAATTTACTGTGAGGATCTTGGAAATCCTCCACCTTGTGCACTACTTTCCACCATTATACTCATTCTTCTCTCCCTTGCACACTTTTGCATAGTGTCCCTTGGCTCCGCATTTCCTACATATACAACTACGGGCCGGGCATTCAGGGCTGTTGGCTAAATGTCTAACATTTCCACATCTGTAGCATCTACTTTTAGTATTTCCTGCAGCGTTTTTCCTTAGTGAGATTTCTTGGGGTTTGACTTCCTCTTCCCCTTTAGATTCCTTACTCTCTTGATTAGGAATAGCCTTGACCTCCTTTACCTCGTCAACTATGGTGGTACTCTTTATTAATCCCATGCACTCTGCTGTGTGCTCAATGCCTTTAGCTACTTCGACGGCTTCTTTTAATGATGGATTTAATATTAATAATTTCTCCTGCACTTTGCTATTGTTGGTGCACCTTACTAATTGATCTCTGATTAGGGACTCCTCTAGACTCCCAAAATCGCATGTTGTGGCAAAGCCTTTGAGACTAGCAATGTAACTGGAGACCTTCTCATCTCTGTGCCATACTGAAAAATATATGTCTCTCAAGTACCACATTTACCCTTACTCAAAAATGACCTTCTACTTTTTTAAGAGTTTTCTCGTAAACATCTAACTCTTCCTCCTCATCCTCTTCCTCCTCTTCCTCGAGCTCTGTTAAGTTGTCATAGACTTTCCATCCATGTATACCTAAATTATGTAGTAAGATATGTTGTTTCCTCAGTGTGAGAATTTCTCCCCACCAATTGCTATTAAATATGATTCAAACAATCTTTTCCAGTCCTTCCAGAGCAAGCTTGGTTCTCCTACTTCATTTAGGAATGGAGGAGGTTGTGACATGCTGGCCGCAGCCATGTTACCTCAATTGTAAGGGATAACTCAAGGGAATAAAATGCGTTTCACCAATTGTCACAAAAATACTTGTACTGTATATATATATATATATATATATATATATATATATATGTATATATATATATATTTTTTTTTTTTCTCCTTTGAGGTACTAGAACCAGCAAAACTTAATTTGTGACTATGAATACTGTTGTCGTACCTGCACACTAAACTTCAAATATTATATTTCCCTCAATTACTTAGTACAGTTTATTTTTAATTAATATAAGCTTCAAGTCTTGTCCTTGAGAAACACCAGCTCACCAATAATCTCGACAGTTTTTTTTTTCTTATCCCAGTTTAGAGCGCTCCTCACAGCCGTCAATGTTGCCTCCTTATGTAAAAGTTTAGCGCGAGTTGGATGAAGAACCAGGAAGTTGATGTAGAACACATCAAAGGCTTTTGGATTCCAGAGGAACGTCAACAAAACACGCCCACAGCTTCAAGCCGTCACGGCCATAAAAGTACGCTCCCTTGCCGTGTGTGAAGTTCCGAAGGGCACGTTCACACCATCACAGCTCCACCCAGGAACCACCCCCTTACCGCTGCGTCACTTCTGCAGTCGCCAGCACAGGAATCTAGACTGCTGGGATAAAGGACTTCCTGCCGGGGGAAAACAGCTCCTCGGATCCCCGCCGTGCCGCACTCACTCCGCAGGCTCAATCCCAACAAGAGCCTGGAGAACGCTTGTCAGTGCCACGTTAATGCTGAGCCACCACGCACTGCACACCGAGCGCCTCACTGAATCAGTCCTCTACACCGCGCTGGCTCAACAGTATGAATTACCAGTACAGTCCCCCCACGCGTCGTCCCCGAGGTAGGATTGGATGCTTCAGCTCCGTTCACGGTCTACCGCGGCAAGTTGGTTCTCGCAATCAACACATTAATTATCACGGGACTCAGGGGTGAGGAGTCCAACTGCCCCTGTGCAGCTTCTTTATCAGGATCCCAACTTCGTCGTCAAATAAATTCTGTAGTAACCACACAGAGCAAGGTGGTTTAAGGTGTTTATTGCAAAGACTCCTCACAACGAATACTGTTCCAAAGCCTCACCAACATTCCATTGCAAACTCCCAGCTGGTCCATTGACCAACATTCCAAGGTAAGCAGGAGCGCACCATTGTATATATATTTACAATAAATGTAAACACCATTAACATATCTTAACATACATAACAGTATTATGTATAATACACTTTTAAAAGTATTATGTATAATACATTATTTACAATGTTCTTGAATGTCAGATCATTTCCATATTATTTGAATGACAGTTGTTCTACTCATTTGCTTATAACAGTATCCCTCACACAATATTAGATCCTCCATGGGTCAAAGGTTATACCAGAGAACTATTCAACTACGGGGAACAGAGAGATTCTGCTGTGAATAAACATTTGAGTTGTCAGGAGAAAAGAAAGCAAGTGTATGATGTGAGAAAATCTGTGAAAGAGACACAGGTTGATGTGGGTGATTCAGTTAAGGTCAAGCTGCCAGGGAAAACATGTGGCGGACAGTCTCATTTCAGTAAAGTTTTTAAAGTTATTAAGATATTTAAAGGAGCTGTTAAATTAGATGTTGGACGAATTTGGAATCTCAATAGAATTGTTAAGATTAAATAGTTTATGCCTTGTTTTAATGGGGGAAGGTGGTGTAGTATTGTTTATTTGTAAATTATATATTGCCTTTTCTCCTTTACTATGTTGTACCTCCTTTTCCCCTTATTTCCCCATTCCCTTTGGCTTGTGTGCATTGGTATCTTCGAGCTGCCCCTGCGCCAGCAATTGTACTAGCTGGAATGTTGGTGATGATTCTGGACGGTTGTGGAGGTAGCTGGAAGCAGGAGTGGCTGGAGTTTCCTGTTCCCCTTTACTTGAAGAAATAAAGAAGACTTTCTACTGTATTCGCTGGTACTTCCTTAATAACACTTCAGTAGGGTAAGGTAGGTGAAACATCAGGCCTTGGTCTAAGTTTATATTTGGGTATGAACTGGTTGGGTATTATATACTAGTAGGCTAATTCGCAGGGTTAATGGGAGGTACAAGATGGAAAAGTAACGGAAGCCATGAGAATAGTCACTTAGGCAGAAACTGTAGAAGAAATGTGGCACCTGCCGAGATTGGACTGCAATTTTTGGGCTGGGTGGGACAGGAAGTAAGGTGTAATTTGCTAGAAGTGGGCACTGAGCACTATACCTTTTCTTTTCAAAACTGAATGGTAGATCAGATCAGACAAAAATATAGAAGGCTGGATAGGTCATGAAAGATTGCTAAGTGGGCTTGGAAGAAAGCAAGGAATACCTTAACAAATACAGTAGTCATTAGGAAAGGAAAGAGACTTACCATGTGTCCCAGCAGCCACTCCTTCCCCCTCCAATGGATGCCCTACTCCACAAGAGCCTGGAATACTTTCAGTCCTAGACAAAAACACAGAGCACATATTTAGATACATGTAACTATCACATTAGTTTGCACAAGTTACAAAAGCAATATATCACTAATGTTGGGTTATCGACAATCCAAGGTATCGCTTTGAAAGGTTTAATGGACCAAGTAAGGAGGCAGCTGCTTGAATTGGCCCTTTCTGCAAGGTTATCCACTGCTAATCAGTGATAAAGTGCATGTGCTCTCTCCCCTAGAACTTGGTATAATTGGCTTACACCTGTTTGGCTTATTTAATTTACCTGTACGTCCCTTGTAAAGTGGTATACCATATACCCAAGGCCAGTAAATTAAATGCTTCTAGTGGGCCTGCAGCACAGATTGTGCCACACACAGAAATAGCCTTTCAAACTTGTAAACTGCAGTGTCTGTGTGTGCAGTTTACTACCACTTTGACTTGCCAAGTCAAACTACTTGCCAAGACCTAAACTCCTTATTTACTAAACCTTTGTCACCCCTAAGGTAGCCCCTAGATAGCCCCATGGGCAGGGTGCTGTGCATGTAAAAAGTAGGACATATATTCTTATGTGTAAAAGTCCTAGTAGTGACAAACAGCCTGTTTTGTTTTTCACTACAGTGAGTGCTGCTCCTCTCATAGGTTTGCATTGGGAATTCCCTTATATATGTCTACATTGTAATTCCTGACTTGTAAGGAGAAGCGTGCGCATGTTTGGTATGTTTGGAATCGTAGTGAGAAAGCCTGCTTTCTGGTGCAGATTAATTTAACATTACTATTTAAGAAATGTCACTTTTAGAAAGTGGGCATTTTTCTATGCTTATAACTCTAGTGCTTTGCAGCCTGACTCCAATCCACATCTGGGGCAGAGTTACAGCTCCACTTGGTGCATACCTTCCAGACAGCTATCATACAGGAGGGGCTGGGTATGAGAGAAAAGGCATTTGCATACTTGGTAGTCTTCCTGGGCTGGGGAGAGCGAGGGTCATTCACACCTTATTGGTGAATAGGCTGTGTCCTGCCCCTGCACAATGAACTGACTACCCCCTACTGATGTCTGGAGACAGGGGTGGGCTGAAGTTGTCTTGTGTGTCGCTTGAAAGGGTTCTTTTGAAGATACCCCTTAGACAAAGGCCCTTTTTGAGTATAACTACATGGGTTCTCGCTTTAGAGCACTTTTGGAACTGGGACTGAAAGTCTGCCAGAAGGACTGCTGAGCTGCAAAAGAACTAATCTGGACTGCTCTTCTATTGTTGCCCTGCTATTTGGGGATGCTGAGTGGCATAAAGGACTCCCTAGGATTGCTTTTCTGATTGTTGCCCTGCTGCCAGTCTGCATCCTGACTCTGGACTGCCTAGAAACTGTTGGACTGCCATGAGGAGTCACCCTTAACTGCCTTAGGGATGCTGTCGTCTCTGTCCACTGTTACCTGCCTTGTGTTTGCTCCACCAGTTTTCTCCCAGGGGCCAGCTCGTGGTTAATGTTGTTTGTGACTCCTTGGTCCCCTGTATGCCCCTGGCTCAGTGCTCCCCGCTTGCGGTAGGGACCTTGGATCATTGCCCTGTGCGTTTTGCCAGTATAGTGCCTGGGAAGCGCTTTGGTTTCTATCCACCTGGTAAGCATTGTTAATTATCCCGCAGCACGTGGAGAGCGCTTAATAACTCTTAGCGCATAACAAGCGCTTCATCAGTTTCCCCTCCACATGGACGCCTCTAGCGCGTGGTGATCGTTTTTTGGGGGCCAAGCTGAAGTGCGTGCAATCTTTGGTGAAAGAGTATGGCACTTAGAGCTGCCTCTGACTTGGGCACAACACTTTCCTTGCCTGTGGAACAGCACGTCTCGCTGCTGGGAGCGGCGCCTCGGGCTCGGGGAGAGAAGCCCCCACCCATCCTGACTTACGACTTTATCATCGGGGCAACAAAAAAATCCCGGACGACACCAGCACCACCTACCTTTCATCTCAGGGAGCAGGCCTTAACGAGTGAGACCGCCAAGAGCTGTCAGGAAAGGGGTCCATAGCTGCGCTTTCTCCATCGGCAGTCCGATTGTAGGGAGAGATGCTGCACGGAGACCGGCCACTGTACCATTCGGCATCGGCCTGTGGGGAAAGCCTGCTGCTTTTGGCCCGAGGAGGCTTGTGCCAGCCTTTGCTACAGAGGGCATACTCCACCTCTGTCCCCCTCACCTTGAACAAGGCCTGGGGGCAGTTTTGGCCAGAAGTGGCAGACCAGCATGCATCAACTGCTCCGCACTGTCGCAGCAGCTGCCCCATTGTGGATCTACACGGGAGGGGTCCAGGAGGTCTCCCAGCAAGAGTGGTTAATTTTGCGCCCCCCACCCCCTTACGTGGGTGCGTAATTTATGGGGGTGCCTTTTTGCAGTGCTATTCGCGGGACGAGGTGAAACCCTTGACGGAGGTCCCGATCCTATTGCCTCCACAGTCTACCGTATGACAGCTAGTAGAAGCGTAGCTACTCATGTGCTTCATTGTTCGTTCATGAATGAACACGGCATAGTTATCTTTTTACATGGCAGTACTCATGCAGCGTCGTATATGCCGTGCTTTTGCTAGGGAATCACTGCATTGTGCATATGTACCTCTACCATATTCACTTTTTGGTGACATGCGGGGAAATATGTACTAGGGGGATCGACAGTAATGCATAGTAATGTACCGCTCGAGAGCTAACGTGCATTTCCCACCCTAGGCCTTCACTGTTATTTGGCCTAATTTCGCTGCACTGATCAAGATAACTAGCCCTTTGGAAGTGAGTGTCTCATGCACACGGTAATGATGTTTTAACCCATGAGCTTAGCTCGTGCTGTATACATTGTGATGCTTGACAATGGCCTAGGTGGCAAAGTCATTAGTGATTTATGATCGGTCTAATGATATATAAAATATGGAAACATATTTATGATATATTCCTGTGTGGAGTCTCTTTTGTGGTGTATATATTGTGTTGCTGGTGTGAGTGTGTTGCGCAAACGCTTTACACATGACCTCTGGAGATCAGCCTGACTGCTCTGTGCCAAGCTACCGGGGATGAGCACAGGTTATCTTTGGGGTATATTTGATCTGCCCTAACTACAGAGATGGATTCTGCCTGGCTGAGGTGCATATCCAAGCCAACCAAGAACCCAATTTTTAACAGCATTCATTCAATGCTTCATAATATTTTTTTCTCATAGGTAAATGTCTCCAAAAGAATCAGATAAACAATGAAGGGGTGGAAAGGAATACATAGGATGTATTGTGGTATCCTGCAATGCTGTGCTGTCATGACATCTTGGAACTTGGAATGGCATGGCATCTATTGGGGTCCATAATAAACATCTCTGCACCTGTACTATGGACTGTTTTCTCAAAATAGCCTTCTGTCACCCTACATGATGTGAATCTTTACATTACCAACAATCTTCTGTTAACACAAGACATATAAAAGTGGTGCGAGGGAAAGGTTACTAAAAAGGCAGGGAAAGTAAGCTACAGACATGAGGAAGAAATGGAAAATAAAACACATTGAGGAAGGTATGCATGGTAAAAGCAGACACTAAAGTAGATAGAGGGAAGTTAAAAAATACAGAAGAAACTAATAAATACTAGTTTCAAAGCAGACAATATTGAACATGACTTACCAGCAGCAGTGGCAAAAGTGGAAGCTGCTCAAGTCCTAAAGGACAAGGGGTGGAGGGTGCCAGCAGTGGTGGGCAGTCCTGAAACAAGGAAAAATGAAGATACTGAATAGTACTTATTAGTAGGTACTCTTTACAAAATGTTCATCTTAGGAGCAAACAAATCTACTGCCTGAATAAGCAATAATTTACTTCCCTTCAGTTATTCCCTAAACAGAAAATAGTTTCCCTATCTTACACACAGTGGCATATTTGCAAAAATCTGACACATCAGCATTGATGCTTCAGATTTCTTGCGCCTGCCGCAAATGCCCTAATAACGCCATTGATGCGCTGTATTTACAATACAGAGCTCCATGGTGAAAGTTTTCACGGATGTGTCAGAAATTCTGATGCATCTGTTGGTACTAAAGTGACACATTGCTGGAGTTGCATCATAAAACTGATGCAACTCCAGCAATGAGTCCAAACACAGAGGTGAGTTGCATTTTAAAAGCCCGGCGTCAGTCCTTACGTCTGGTTTGAGGAGGCATAAGGATTTTACCACATTCAAGTCACAGAGTGATGCAGTGGAAAGTAGTAAATTTCACTGCATAAGATCTATGGGGGTCATTCTGACCCCGGCGGTCATGGACCGCCGGGGCCAGGGTTGGCGGGAGCACCGCCAACAAGCTGGCGGTGCCCCGCAGGGCATTCTGACCGCGGCGGTTCAGCCGCGGTCAGAAAGGGAAAACCGGCGGTCTCCCGCCGGTTTTCCACTGCCCTGTAGAATCCTCCATGGCGGCGCAGCTCGCTGCGCCGCCATGGGGATTCTGACACCCCATACCGCCATCCTGTTCCTGGCGGCTCTGCCGCCAGGAACAGGATGGCGGTATGGGGTGTCGTGGGGCCCCTGGGGGCCCCTGCAGTGCCCATGCCAATGGCATGGGCACTGCAGGGGCCCCCGTAAGAGGGCCCCACTTTGTATTTCAGTGTCTGCTTTGCAGACACTGAAATACGCGACGGGTGCCACTGCACCCGTCGCACCTTCCCACTCCGCCGGCTCAATTCTGAGCCGGCGTCCTAGTGGGAAGGCTGTTTTGCACTGGGCTGACGGGCGGCCTTTTGGCGGTCGCCCGCCAGCCCAGTGCAAAACCCAAAATACCCTCAGCGGTCTTTCGACCGCGGAGCGGTATTTTGGAGGGGCGAACTCTGGCGGGCGGCCTCCGCCGCCCGCCAGGGTGAGAATCACCCCCTATGTGTTTTTTTATGTGGGAACACCTACCCTGCATACATTATACCTGGCACAAGTATTATGTGGCGCAGGCCTCTACAAACTGACGCACTGGGCCCAATAAGTCTGTTTATAAATATGGAGCAGTGTGGAGTACGGATTGCACTGTTGCAACGTCACAAAAAATTACACAGTGATGGAGCAAGCTCCCTGTAAATATGCCCCACAGTCTCTTACAAATGATTTTGCTTCGCCCCGTGCTGCATATAGTTTTGAAATGTTGACACTGAAAGCTATAGGCAAAGTCAATCTCACTTTGTGTACTGCACTGCACAGAAATATTGCAGAATGGGGTGAGGAAAAGGTTTCTCTCACCGCAGGAAAAAAGGGGTGGATAAAAAAATGCTATATACAGGAGGATGCCAGCTGTGAAAACAGGGAATATTGACAACACAAGGAAATATGTGGAGGATACCGAGCATTTAAGGAGATTAAGTATATTTGGGAAAATGAAAAATATAGAATGCAATAATACACACTAGATGGCAATAGTTAAATGTAAGGAAAAAATAACCTCATTACCTCCCGCCTAGCCTGTGGCTGTGTTGCTGCTACTGCTGCCGGGCTTCCCCTGAATGTTGGCTCTCTTCAGTTTTTCTGGAAGATAAGATAAAGAGGGAAGTAATTAGTAGTAGTCTCGACAAAGGGCATTCAAGCATTGTGCTGTCTGACTAAACCAATGCAATTCTCCCTTCAAGCTCCTCCCTAAAATGAGTTTTCTTTCCTACACATTGTCTGCTTCCTACAAAGATACTGCTACTCCACTCTCTTCACTAAATATTTCTGTCACTAGGTAAAATCAGTTTCCCTTCGCGTACTACACCTCACAGAGATGGAAACTGTGTTAACAACATAAAGTCACCTTCCTCAAATCAC
Source organism: Pleurodeles waltl (assembly GCF_031143425.1). Taxonomy (NCBI): domain Eukaryota; kingdom Metazoa; phylum Chordata; class Amphibia; order Caudata; family Salamandridae; genus Pleurodeles; species Pleurodeles waltl. Next base: position 403,199,477 of record NC_090440.1, read on the forward strand.
TCCAACCATGCACATAGCTCACTGTGCAACACAATCTGGGGTGTATGATTTACATGATGTCCATGCCACATCCCTCCCAATCCTTCAGTCCTATACCCATCCTGTCAGGCTGGCAGTGGCAGTGGCAAAATGCCCCGCTACTCTGTGTATTACATGCACAGTTCACACCCAAATGTGTACTGAGAAACCACAACTGAAGTTATTCCATGCCTGCTCCTTTCAAATAAAGACACTGGACGTAGGCACTCTCTGATGAATAACAGTGCTTTGCTTTATGTGAGTGACACACACCAACATTTAAAATGTCTGAATTTAGCCCCGTTCAATATGAAAATGGTACCACCATGCACATAAATAAAAGTCCTTTTTGTACCTGAGGATATGTCTATCCACATCCACATACGCTGTTGCAAAGGAGTGGTTAAGTAAATTACAAGTTAAAAAGCATGTCATGAAAGATGATATACAGTAAGGGACAGATTTAAGAGCCTCTAGCGCCTCCTTGCGCCACATTAGCGTAATTTTTTTAATGCTAATGTGACCCAACGAGGCCAAAATCGCTGCTCCAAATTTACAAAGTGGCGCAATGCATGCATTGCGCCAATTTATAACCTCCTGCGCTACATTATGCCTGTGCCAATCTAAAAGATTTATTTGTGTCATTTTCTTCGGCACTTTTAATGCCTGTTCAGGGCAGGCATTAAAAGGAGGCACACCATGGTTTACAATGGACCTCAATGGGCTTTGCAGGATTAGCATAAAAAATGTTTACACTAGTTCCCCTAACTACCGCCATTGTGCGCTGTATCTTAGATACAGCGCACACATGGTGGTGTTAGGGGGGCGCCAAGGGGTGCAAGAAGAGTGTTGCTGCACTGGGTGCAGAGACACTTTTCTTAAATCAGGCCCTAAATATCTACCTCATATACATATATCTATATATATACAGTATGTATATTGCCAACAATCCTCCTGTTACATGCAGAGAGTTACCGGACACCAAGTGGAGATCCAAAAACTTTATTTACCAATGCTTCCTCCCAGAACAACGCGTTTCAGCCGTAGCCTTGATCACGTAACAATTGAGAGTGTTTCACAACCAACTATATACCACACCCAACATGCACATAAGGACAGAAATAAAAGAAGGACTATCAGATCACCCAGCTATTACATAGTGTGCAAATGTCAGCCCCATCTTGGAGTGTCTAAAACAGCCCAAATAACAAGGAAACTCCTCTCTCTCAGTGTCAAATTTTCTTCTATAACTGCGTTATATCATATTGAGGCAAACTTGTGGTGGTAAAGTGGATCAGAGATATTGAGAATCCACAACTGGTGGTCCATTGGCTTTGTCACCAATATGGCTTCCTCCTTAGAGGTGAGACGGAAAGAAAAATCCAGCAAGCTCTTTTCTGCTCACATGATTGATACTAAGGGAAGAATGGAAAACTCAGCAAATGGTGGTTCAGAACTTAAGTTGCAATTACTTCACGTAAAAATGGAAAAATTGTTGAGGAAAGAGATCTCTAAGTGGTGGGAGACTGAATCTTTACAGAAATACATAGATGTGGAAAGAGTACCGAGAGGTCTGAGAATATATAATATACCTACGTATGAAGACCCGGACCCTGATATGTTAGAGGAGTGGGCGGAAAATTTAAAAATTAACATGCTGAATATGATGAAGATTCTAATTAAATATGCGATTAAGGATAGGAAGAAGATTCTGGAAGAGATTGAGAAAGTTTCAATAGAGATTGTATCATTGACCTCAGAGGATGCAATAGAGAAATTTAAGAAGAACTTGGAGAAAAAATTAAGCAATTTTGAAGGAGATGTTATGTCTAAGAAACAACGCAAGTTCTTACGAGATTTTAAAGATTACCAATCGGGCAGGATCTTAACCTTCCATCGCAAATATGATCACATGTATGTGGAAAATGACAAAGAATTAATAGCTGAGAATAGTAACAGGGACTTTACGTCGGAGGTGGAAGAGAGTGATATTTCAGATGGGAACCAGTCCGATGTCTCTGAGTCTCTTTTGGACAAAGGTCCCGTTGCAGATAAAAATGCGAGTAGGTCTAATTTTTTAAAACAATTTCGCCTCTTAAAACAGTGAAGGACAGACCAAAGAAAAGAAACATTCCAACAACGGGGCAGGGGTCGAGGTAAAAGAGGCAGAGGGAGAGGAACCGGGCAGCCAAGATACGGGCAAGGAAAAGAACTCAGGCAAAAAGGCGTAACAACCAGAGCTCGGAAAATGATGTGACAACAGTAGTAAATATATCAAAGCAAATATTAACTGAACAAGAAAGGAGCCTCTTATCACTAGGCTGGTCGTTCTGCCCTAGAACAGACTTTGACTATGTACAGACAAGAATTGATCTTTTCCATCTGGTTAGGAAATTGAAATTAAACAAATGGCATCATACAAAGGTCACCTCAGAGGTAGTGGGAAGTGATAAGTATAATGCCAGGACATTGACCATTTCTGATGTGGAGGTATTGCATACGCTGTCAAGCTTACATGATGGTATTGAGGCTCATGAAGATCCTGTATTAAACTTATTGGATTTGGGCATAGAATTGGACTGCCCATGTCCCACTAAGTTTAAACCGCAATCTGTATTTTTACCAGCTGTTCAATGTGAAGCGATTAATGTTTTTGAAAAGGATGTTATCAAGCAATTGAAGAAAGTGAGATATCAGGTGAGAAAGAATGAACAACAGAATTTGACTAAGGTACAAAGGTACTTCACGGTCTGAAGGATGATAGTAGTATTGTTATCATACAGTCAGATAAAGGAGGAAATGTTGTTGTTCTGGATAAGGATGCTTATTTAGCGGAAGGATTGAGACAGGTGAATGATCAAACTTGCTATATACCAGTAAATCTGATCGATGTCAAAAAATCCAACACTCAATATTTTGAGATGTTGGTGGGTTGGAGGGATAAAGGGCTACTTAACTGGGAGGAATACTATTTCCTCAAATGTGATTCACCAGTAATTCCCATTCTATACCTATTACCGAAAATACATAAAAACATTGTGAATCCCCCGGGGAGACCAATTGTTTCTGCTATAGGGTCTCTCCTGGAGAATACGTCTAGGTATACTGATTATATTTTGAGACCTTTTGTTGAAAGCCTTCCATCCTATATTAAAGATACAACACAGTTCTTAAGGATCATTGATGGAATTGAATGGGAAGAGAACTATCTTCTTGTAACAATGGATGTTACTAGCCTGTACACTTGCATCCAACACGACTTGGGTTTAGTAGCAATTCGACACTTTTTAAGGGCTAGATCACTTTCATTTCTGATGCATATGGAAATGATTTGTGATATGATCAGTTTCTGCCTCAATAATAACTTCTTTCTCTTTGATGATAAACTATACAAACAAACACAGGGCACGGCTATGGGAACTTGCTTCGCACCGAGCTATGCGAATCTGGTGATGGGCTGGTGGGAGGAGCAAATATCCACCAGCTCACCAGACTGTGATGAAAGAGTCATTTTATGGTGTTGTTTCATAGACAACATCTTCGTGATTTGGAAGGGTGATGAGACGTCGGCTAGAGACTTCGTAGCCTCTCTCAATAACAATGACTATAATTTACATTTAAGTGATCAGAGTAGTAAACAACAGATTGCATTTCTTGATGTGGAAGTTATAGTTCAAGAGCAGCCATTAAGGACCAAACTTCACAGAAAATTGACGGCTGGTAACAGCATATTAAATGCGAACAGTGCCCATCCACCAAATCTTATTGCCAATATTCCCTTTGGGAAATTTTTAAGAGCCCGCAGTATTTGAAGTACTTGGGAGGATTATCACAAAGAAAGTGACAATATGCTCTCACGTTTTCTAGAGAGGGGGTATAGGAGTAAAATGATTCTTCAAGCTAAAAATAAGGCGGATAACATAAAGAGAGAAAATTTGATATACCCTAGAGTGGATTCGGATACAGGTGATCAAAAGATAAGATTTATTACAACTTATTCTAATCAGTCGCAGGTCCTGAGAAAGATTCTGAATAGGAGTTGGCATATATTACAGAATGATTCCACCCTAGGTAGCACTATATCGGAGGCGCCTGCGATTACCTTTCGTAAGGGCAGATCATTGAGAGATGATCTTAGCCACAATAGAATAACTAGGGATAATGTTAGAGCTATGTCCCTTGATCATTCTGTGGGCTTTTTCTGTTGCAGATATTGCAAGGCATGTAAACATAGTAAAAATTGCCTCAAAGTAGGTGATGAGAATGGGCATTGGACGTATCAAATTCGAGGACACTTTAATTGCAATACAGATTTCTGTGTTTATTGTTTGATGTGCCCGTGTGGGAAACTGTATGTGGGCAGCACAATGCACAAGGCTAAAAAGAGGGTTCTTGAACACATCCGAGCGATTCGCAACTTTGATCGAACTTACCCAGTAGCAAGGCATTTCCATGACAAACATAATGGGGATGAGAGGTTTTATGAGTTTTGCAGTCATTGATCAGATTAAACCCAGTATTAGGGGAGGTAATAGAGAGAAGAAGATGGGGATTTTGGAATCAAAATTGATTATTAGACTCAGCACCCTGAGCCCTGGGGGTTTAAATTCAAGTGAGGAGATAAATGTGCATTTAGGTTAATTGAAGCTGCTGGATATGTGTAGATATATATATATTTTTCGTCAGTCATTTTAATTATATTTCATTTATTTTTGTGGGTTTTTTATAGAGAAAGAAATTGTTTTGTGATAGATGTGACATTGTGGGTGGTTCTTTGATATGTGGTACGGAGTAAGAAACACATTTTTGTTTGCATGCATAGGAATTGTTTTGAATAACAACATAGGGCTGTCTAGGTATATTTGTATACTAATGGGAATTGATGTGCTTAGGAACACAATGTTATCCGATATATATCATATTTTACAGTTTTGGATTATCTTCTGATATTTACAGCATTTAGAATATTTTAATATTAAATATTTAATATGAAGGTCAGTCAAATGACTATAATTATACATAGGTCAATGAGAGAAACTAATGTGGATATTTTAGGAACAGAACGTTATCCAGTGTACAGTATGCTCTTTTAAAAACTGGTTTGGACCACTTTGGATATTAATAATATTTAATATTTAATATTGCATATTTAATGAATGCAAAGAATTGTTTTGACCTTTTGGGTTATTAATAATATTTAATATTTAATATTTTATATGCAATATGTAGGTCATTTGGAGAACCATATAGAAATTTAATCAACATATAAAGAGAGTAAATTATGTGGATAATTCTGCAATTGTAAGATCAATTTTGGTACAGCGTATGGGCTATTTTAGACACTCCAAGATGGGGCTGACATTTGCACACTATGTAATAGCTGGGTGATCTGATAGTCCTTCTTTTATTTTTGTCCTTATGTGCATGTTGGGTGTGGTATATAGTTGGTTGTGAAACACTCTCAATTGTTACGTGATCAAGGCTACGGCTGAAACGCGTTGTTCTGGGAGGAAGCATTGGTGAATAAAGTTTTTGGATCTACACTTGGTGTCCGGGAACTCTCTGCATGTAACAGGATTGTTGGCAATATGTGGATGGCTAGGTCCACGCATGGACCGCTACTGAAGTAGCAGCCTCGGATGTCTGGCAACGTTGGTGCTTCATATATATGTATATATATGTATATATATATATATATGTATATATATATATATATATTCATTGGGAAAAAAACTAATGTTACAGGGACAGTATAGTTTGGTTCAGAATTTTCTCCTACAAAACCGTAGATATTCAGCATTTATAGTTATAGTTATTTCAAATAACTGTAACTCGTGCCCTAAGGTAACAATAACATGCGCTCTTGTTATGCACAGTTTTCTTATCAATAATTTTATTGAAAATGTTGCAGTGATAATATCAAAGATGACGCAGAAGATGTTTTCAATGATATAATATGTGGAGTAATTATCTGTACATGGCTAAGTCGCGAGTTATAGTTACTCTAGGACAGGAGTTATAGTTATTTGGAATAACTCTAACTATAACTGCTGAATTTCTATGATTTTGTGTGAGTAAATTCAGAACCTATCTATAATTACCTGTAACCTTTGTTTTTTTTTCAGGAAATGTAGATTTTTTTTTGCGTAAAGCGATTTTAATTACTAAACGTTAATCCAACAATCTCCATGCACAGCCTTTGGCCACGTGCGGTAGGGGTGGCTGCAGGGCCCTTATAACCACCCAACACTGCTCCGCACACGGCCTTTGGTTGTGCGCAGCAAGGGTTGGCCACAGGGCCTGTCTCTGTAAGTGGGTGTGTGAGTGTCTCAGTGGGTCTGAAAGTGGGCACATGAGTCTCTGAGCGCATGTATGAGTGAATGAATTAGAGTATGAATGAGTCTGTAATTTTTGTTATGCATATTCTCAAACATTCTCAAATATTCTCAAACAGTGGAGGATATTCTCGAATATTCACAAATATTGCGCATGGTGAAGAAAAATCATTTGAAGCTCATAATTGGACCCTCAAGCATTTCTATACGACACCCCTGGAGTCATGGTACCTCCACCCTGACCCCTTATACTACTTATCATTTCCGTTATCAGCCTCAGGGACCCTCTCCCATAACATAAAATGGTGGCCGCAACTTTCTAGCCAATTACAGCATTACTGTTGTTATGCACATTCGCAAATTAGCCTTTAATCGCTGTGAAACTACTAAAAGGATTTACAACAAATAAGCAAAAGCATAATCTGCATACCGAAAGCTAGCTTTCTGCCAAATTTGGTGTATTTCCGTCCAGTGGTTTGAGCTGTAGTCACGTTCAAAGGTCCTATGAGAATTAACGTGGGAAACACAACTTTTTTGACCCCCGCCCTTTTTCTCATCTCCCGCTCGATGGATCACTCCTGAACTTTTCTTGTGCAACAAGAATCACCAGGCACTTTTTTGGAAAATTTAGTAAAGATTCGTCTAATGGTGCCAAAGATATAGGCAAGTAAAATACAATTTTTCTATGGAATCATGGTCCTAACTAAAACTACCTAGTGGCGACTGCCCCTAGGTAATATATATATATGTATATGTGTATTTGTATGTACATAGCATACAAAAACACACACACACATATATATATATATATATATATATATATATATATATATATATATAACAACAACAAATGGCCACACATAAATCACGCGCTCTTGCTGCCAGTGCTGATGAAGGAGTTGGCGACCACAACTCCTATAAATTCTCACTAAACATAAATCACCGCACTCCAGGAAGTTACTCTTTTCAGCTTTTTAGTCAATACTCATTCATGAGGCTGTCTCTTAAAATTTCTTAATAATAATTCCAATTATTGTCTATAAATGAATGTACAAAACGTTCGCCATCTGTGTTCAACCCAAATGGAATCTTAGGTTTGAGTTTAATAATGTATCTTGATTCCAAACGACGTAATTTTAAAGTTCTGTTGCCCCCCCCTCTCTCATTTTCAGGGACATGTGCCACTCCAAAATACCTCATCTGTTTCCAATATGTTTCCTGGCAATGTTTGTGATGTTTTACCATTGCACAACTCAAGTCACTATTATTAACTGCTCTAATGTGTTCCAATATACGTTTCTTTAACTTACAGGTTGTACTACCTACATACTTTAGACCACAACCGCATTTCAGTACATATACCACATGGGTCATTTCACAGATTATTTTTTGATCAATTGAAAAGGTTTGGCCCATTGTATCTTGAACTGTTTTTCTATTCTCACCAATTTGACAAGCTTTTGACAAGCTTTACATTTCAAACATTTGTGAAACCCTGTCACATCCTCCTTTAGCCAAGTTTGTGGTGCCTGTTCAACAAAATTACTTTTCACCAATTGAGCTTTAATGGTGGGTGCCCACTTATAGGTAATCTTTGGCCCTGTTCCCACTAAGTGTCCAATGTCAGAGTCATTATATATTAAGTTCCAATGTATTTGCAAAATCCTTGCAATATCGTTGTGTTCATTGTTGTATGGCATTTATCATCATCAATCTGCTGATTCTTTGACACTTTTTTTGATAAGGTATGTTCTCTGCATGTATTCCGTGCTTTTGCCATACCTATATGGATATCCTTTTGATTATGTACATAGATATTGATGTCCAAAAATTCTATTTTCTTCTTATTGGTTTTAGATGTAAATTTGAGGCCCAGTTCATTATTGTTTAGTATTTCAAAGAATTCTTGGAATTCCTTATCTGTTCCCTTCCCATCAATCCACATATTTCTGCAGTAATATACTGTATCAATGAGCACTGGATATTGTGTAACTAATAATGGTGGAGCCATAATAGTGCAGGTTATTTGTAACAGACATAAAATCAGTGAGCGTGGGACAAGATGGTTGTAAAAAGACATGGTTGTCTACATATTGTCAGAAAACTGTTTAATTGATTCTATGTTATTGTTCTTTTGACAATATTTTATGCACTATAATTAATTTATTCACATATTGGGAATATAATCCTAAAAACATCCATAATTTGTAATTAAGTGCTAAATTGTTAGTATAGAGCATATAATCAGGAAGAGTGTATGAATATTGCAAATGGTATGAAGATAACAAAAGATGGATATAGTAAGGAAATAGTGGATTAAGGAATAAAAGTTAAAGTATAGTTTAGGACAACCATTTATAAACGACATGGTCCAGAATGCATTGGTATAGATACTTGATAGGGACTATATAAATGTGGTGGAGGGAGACGGCTGTTACATGAGATCAAGACCTGGTTAGATTGAAACGCGTTAGGTGGTGGAAGCACTGTTCACGATATAATTAGAAGCTGAAAAGAGGAACTTCCCAGAGTGCTGTGATTTATTTTTGGTGAGAATATATATATATATATATATATATATAAATATATATATATATATATATATATATATATATATATATATATATATATATATATATATATATATATATATATATGGCAAATTTATATTGTATTTTGTATTTTCAGCTAGGTGTGGATAACACTGTGCTAAACCTAGGATTAAAGACTTTCCTATACAAATGGCAAAAGGCTTTGTCCCTTTCTATCTTATTGTGGATTGCACTGTGCTAATCCTAGGCATAAAACTCTGCCAGAAAAACAGACATTTAAGGTGAAGGGGATTCAGGGTGTCACAGGTGTTGTAGTGTGCTCCATTTAAAAGAAGTGCTCTCCTAAACGTGGGAACTACCCAGAGTTCTTTCTTTCCTGGTTTGCATAATTGTTTGGCACTCTAAGACTGAATAACTGCTGTGCATGCCTTCACATTACACAGTAGCAAAAAGAACAGATGATGGACAGAATGCGGAACGATTCAAACATTCACCCCTAGTCACAGAATTGGCTTTAATCAATCTTTATTTTGCTCACCATGCCACCCCAGTTTGGACCCAGCCATAGGCAAATCATTCTTGACCCTGCTCCCCATGGGAACAGTCCAGCCCAAACTGTCAGCCAGGTCCTCCCTGACTGGAAACATGCATCCTGGGACCGGTTTCAGGGTATCACGCTTCATCAGCCAGGATAGCCTAAATCCAGTGGCAAAGTGAGCATGGGAGCCATGTCTGGGAATATCGTTCCCACTTAAGAGTGACAAAAGCGAAAAGAACACATGATGGACAGAATTCAGAACAAATCAAATATTCACACACGGTCACAGATCTGAGTTGAATCCATCATTTTTTTCTCACTATGCCACCCCAGTTTGAACCCAGCCATAAGCAAATCAGTCTTGCCCCTGCTTCCCATGGGAACAGTCCAGCCTGAACTGACAGGCCAGATCCTCCCTGGACCAGGAACAAGCATCCTGGGACTGGTTTCGGAGTATCACCCCTCATCAGCCAGGCTAGCTTGAATCCAGTGGCACAGTGAGCACAGATCCCACATCTGGACATACCCTTCCCACTTAGTGTGACAAAACCAAAAAGAACAGATGATGGACGGAATGTGGAACAAATCAAATAGTCATCCCTAGTCACAGATCTGGGTTTAATCCATCAAATTTTGGCTCACCATGCCACCCCAGTTTGGACACAGTCATGTGCAATCAGTCTTGACCCTGCTCCCCATGAGAACAGTCCAGCCTGAACTGACAGGCCAGGTCCTCCTTAGACCGGAAACAAGCATACTGGGACTGGCTTTGGGGTATCAGCCTTCATCAGGCAGGCTAGCTTGAATCATCCAGAGGTATCTCAGGGACAAACAATACTAGAGCCAAGTTACATTCCTATCTGCATAATGTGGAATTGAAAGTCAAAAAAGCACATACAACTGCAACTACATGGGTCTGACATCTAGATGAAGTAGCTGCAAGGTACACACAGCAAAATGGGCACATGCTCAGTCAAATGCAGAGGAAACTACCACAACTAAACACCCTCCATGCCTGCACAAACAAAACTCAAGCTCCCACACATCAGACAAATTTTAAATCTAACACCATACATGCTGACATTTGATAACAAACATAACACAATGCAATTACACCACAATTGCATTTACACCCACATATCCATACAGTCAACACCTACCTTTATCTTGGGGGACACCAGCACTGCCCCCAAAGTCAGATGTTGCAAACAACAGCAAATAGATCAGCAGTCAGAGTGAAACACACACAACTGTTGGCAGGCAACACAAGTTACTCGGGAACAACATAAAGGTAGAAAAGGAATTGCAGGACAAATGTGTACACAACAAACAACTGTTTGGTTTTATTTTTAACCAAATGCAAAATGTCCAAGGCCTTTGGCCAGTCCATACGTCTTTAAAGAGCACAGTACTGTGTCAACAGTTGAGTCCTATTACTGCCAGGGAGCCTCCACAGAAAGGGGCATCAAGTGGGCAGGCAGGCACATCAAGGATCATCCTTGGGGGTGGGGGACTCGGAGTTTGGATGACTGGGTTTGGGTTTTGGGGGGCTGCTCCTTAAGAGGGGTGGGCTTCTTCTAGAGGGGAGGGGTATGGGTGCTTGCAGGGGAGCAGGTATGCCGGGGGAAGACTTAGAGGTGTGAAGGATGGGTTAGGATGTGGGTGGGGGCCTCTTGGGTTTGGGACAGGGGTGGAGGGAACAGGGGAAAGGGCAAGCTCAAACACAAAATCTTCCTTAGGAACATGATGACTGTCAGCAGAAGGGGGTGGGGATTTGGAGGTCGAGGGAGTGGTTGTCTGCTGTGTTGGTATGGAAGCCTTGGGTGTGTGCATGTGTGAGGTATGCTTATGTTTGGGTGGTGTCTGTTGCATGTGTGAGTGTGGGTGTTTGCGTGTCTCGGGCTGGGATTTAGAGGTGCTGGGTGATGGAGTGCGGGATGTGTGTGTGTCTGTTGGGGTGGTGTCTGCGGGTATGCTTGTTGTGGTGGATGTTTTTGTGTCTGTTGAGGTAGTGTCCTCAGGTATGGTGAGTGTGGTGGATGTCTGTGTGTTTCTGTTGGGGTTTTGTCTGCAGGTATGGTGGATGTAGTGGATGTCTGTGTGTCTGCTGGGGTGGTGTCTGTGGGTATGGTGGGTGTGTCATTGCCTTTGGTGGGGGTGCCTGTGGATATGCTTGATGTGATGTGTGGGCCAATGGGGGTCATGGGGATGTCTGAGGAAGTGGTGGTTGATGTTGTGTGTGTGGGTGTCTGCTGAGTGCCTGTGTGATGGTTTGTCTTGTGGTGATTATGTGTGCTGCTTTTGTGTATTGAGGTGTGTGCTTGGGATAGGCAGGGGAATGGGGGATTTGGATTGGGAAGAGAGAGGTGGAGGGGGGATGGAAGGTAGGGGTGACTGGCTGCCATCAGTGAGGAGGCCAGAGTCTGAAAATATCTCTGTGGGCCAGATATGGCACTATGAATGCCTTCCAGGAAAGCATTGGTCTGCTGAATTTGGCAGGCCAATCCCTAGATGGTTAATCTGGTAGTCTGACCCACAGAGATACCCCTCAAGCAATCAATAGCCCCCTCACTCAGGGCAGCAGGGGTGAAAGGGGCTCGGTGGTGGTGCCTGTGGCAAAGGAGATGCCCACCCTCTTGGGTGAGCAGCCATGCCCAACTGGGTTGGGTGCAACAGGGAGGGTGGTGATAGACTGGGGGTGTTAGACAAAGATGGTACAAGGGTACGTCCCAGTGGGCCCCACAACACTAGGGAGTGGCCACTGGAGGAAGAATCCGATGATGAGGATGTAGATCCCTTCTTCTCCGTGGCACTCCCCTCACCCTCTGGGTCACTGGGTCCATCTGTGTCAGTGGTGTCTTGACCCAAAATCCCGTGACCAGATGCTCCCCACTCAGCTGTGCCCAGCATCCTTTGCTTCCCGGGGCTGATGCTGCAAATACAAAGAGAAATATGGACATCACATGTCCCAGATTACACTTGAACAACAACTCCACCTAAGTGGCCCATACATGTGCCGTACCATATCCAGGCATGCCATCTGAGCGTCAACAGTTGCCCAGAGGGAAATAAGGATCTCAGACAAATATGATTGCATGGCTGAAGTTGTGCAATCAAAATAACCACTGAAAAAGTAAGAGACCACATCACCTTCAATGCTTTGCCTCATGGAGCATACATCAGTTACCTATTGTCATACAATAGCAGACCCCATAAAGGTCTTGCAGACCTACATTTGTCATATACACAATAACAACACAACAATGTGAAATGATGCTCCGAGAATATGCCATGTTGCTGACAACAGTACAATAGGAGAAGGTGGCTTGGAAATACTCATGTCACACTGGAAACATATCAACAATGCACACTTCACCAAGTGACATTTGTCCCAATGGAGTCATGGACATACTACTAATTTAGCTCAGATATGCCACACATTTGGCATGGAAATGTACACTGTAGACATCATGTGCAAAATGTCAGTGAGATATGTCCCCAAAATCCACAACACAATGAATCAGCAAGTCCCAGGGAAATCACAACTAATGTCTGGCGCTCCTTACAATGACATACCCTAATTGCATCAGTAGATGCCATTAGTCCCATGTATGTTGGAGAGGCCCAGATAATTGCAAGTACTTGTAGAATGCCCTCAACATATGGCCCAATGGGAAGCTACATTACTGTCTCCAGTTTGGTCATGCAACCCCAGATGTCTGTGGTTGAATAGATGTACCCAAACACATGTGATTTCAACATAACTGCAAGTCACTCCATGATACATGTCAACAGTCAGGTGACAAACCTTCCCCATTACATATGTGCAGTGCACTTTGCTACATATTGTCACATCAATGGCATGAAAATGCACATTGTGGCTACAATATCTAGTCATACACATCTTGTCCCCCATTGCTACTGCAGTTGTACATGCCAAATGACATGCTATGACGGGTGAGGGCATATGCCAGCCAATGACCAATGGTGACAAACACCTGTATGTGGCACCACATGAAATATAGTCCCATTGTAAATGTCCTAATCAACTCACAGGTTGACATGCACATGTATGTGAGGGAATAGAGAAATTATCCCATTACATTACATTGAACATGCATGAAACAGCAACTTACAAATATTTTCCCAAAGAGAAAGGGACACATGCTGGCAAGTAGGCACAAGGAATGTTGGCAACAGTGATGGGACATAGATTGTGTCAATGGACATTCCCCACTTACCAAGGGAAAGTTTTGATCTGTAGCTGACCCAAAGCACAATGTATGCTCTGTCACATATATGATGGACATCTTCACATTACATGTAGTAGTGAGGCACCAGCACCCATCACACACTGAAGACAAGTAGCCTCCGGGTGGCAGATGACTATATACTCATTTCACCTGACACATGGCTAAAGACAGTGATCCATCATTAACTTACATTTGACCTGTAACACTGAGGAGTATTGGCCTGTTGCATAGACGTTATACTCACTTCAACAACAAACAGTACTTGATGATAAATGTACACAGACATGTGTTGTCCCTAGAGAGCAAAATGTTTGTGGATTGTACACAGTTGTGTCCTAGGTCCCTGGGCCAATAAGCAAGGCACATCAGTATGCACCACATTACATATCTACACAATCACTCTTCTACTGTGTTACACATGGATCATTCCTAATCATCAGTGGGAGCTATCAGCACCTAATACATTCACTTGGTAATGTGACAGGCAGGAATGTTCCCTGTGCTCATCCCCTTGTGGCTGCTGTGCTGTTCTCAAATGCCCATCAAGGACTGGGTAGGCCACCACCAGAATGCGGGCCAATTGTCCGGTCCGATGTGCGCTCTGTCAATGTAGGGAAGACATCCCCAGCTGGACCTCTGAGATCTTCTGAGCCCAGGGTATCAGGTCCTCCCACCTCTTCTGATAGTGGGCACTCCGCTGGCTGTGGACCCCCAGGGTCCGCATCATCTGGGCTATGGCTCTCCATATCTCCTTCTTTTGATGGGGGTTAATCTACATGGATGCAAAAGACAAATCAACAGATTACAATCACAAGTTTGTACCTAAATGGTTGAGTCACACACTTGTCAGAAACACCAAGATAGAAATGTTCAATTTGTTAACACTCGGCAAGTGTGAAACACACAAGCCAATAAGTACAGGGACATGACTACAGACATATATAGTTCCTTCTGCAGACTAACCTACAACCCTGCTCATGGCCTACAATGACTAAACAAGCTTACTGACATCAGGTAGGCCATGCTCTAGCAACATGTACTGTGATGTGAGCCACAATGAAACGCTACATACATATGTGGCTTCTGAAGGGCAAACGCCTTAGGGCTTAATGAGCCAAAACATTCTCACCCTGTGAGATTGATTCACTGCATATAGTCCCACAGGCAACTGCCATAGTACAGACTTCACCATTGCACTTGAGTGACAATTAAGGGGCTGGCATGGTGGGTACACAAAGTGCCTTTCTTGTCTATGTACAGACATGTGGCCTAACTCATGCAGATTCATGCCACTTCAGGGGGTTGGCTCTGTGGTATGTACTTGTACGACAGAACACTCCTTTAGACATATGTATCCATCCTACAGAGATGGCATCCAACATACAAAAGCATGCATTGTACAATTATTGCTATGTGACCAAGCTACTTTCTCTCATGTCATGGTCTATCAGGAATCAACGCACTGTCTGCACTGTGGGACTGTAATTTGAGCAATAAGCCAGTACAGGACAAATATGACCTGTGTGAAGGTGACAACAAAGCTGTGTGAGTAAGGGATCTGTCATGAGTCAAAGACACGCATTGACAATGATGCAAAATGCACATATGGACTACTTCAGGGATGTACCTCTGTACCCATTCCTAATCTAGTCAATGGACTTGGGCATCCAGGGCAAGTTTTGTAACTACAGCGTCATATTGTCCACATGCCAGGATCTTACAGTGTACAGGGAGTGGACACAGTACCACAGCTGCATAGCCACAGTGATTCTCCCACAGCCTAGACTAGGCCCCATACTCGAAGATACATTTGATAGGCCCTGGTCTCTGCAGGCCGAGCATACAGAACCTACATGACATGAAATTGTGTTAGATCACTGTGGCATGCTGCATGTTCCACAACATCATCCCGTGGAGGAATATCCCATACGTCCCAGAGGAGGGGGAGTCTGCAGTGCTTCTGAAATACCAAATGAGGACAGTGGTGAAGAGGAGGGAGCTGACTTGTGAGAAGATCTCATCAGCAGCTACTTTTCATGAGTGTAAGTATGTCATGTGATGTTATGACTTGGACTGTACAATGAACTGTAGTTGTGCGAATGTGTGGAGTTGAGTGTTTTAGTAACAACTAGGGAGCTAGTACTTTGCAATATTCAGCCAAAGGCTGCTTGATAAGATAGCTTTTGACATATCCCCACCTTGATGATGTTGCTTTGTTTGTGCCAGTTTCTTTGCAATGTACTTTGTTTTTCAGTTGTTTGCTATGTGACTTGTGTCATATGTATGATTTCAAGCCTATACTCCTTGCTTTGTTCTTTGTACAGGTACCTTCACCATATCACCTTTATGTGGGCATTTCAGAGTTGTGACATTGGCAGGTATCTGATGCTGTTCTGACATACAAAGTGGCCACAGATTGTTCCAGGTTGCAGAGTTTGAATATATGAGACCTGTACCAAGAGAGTTTGCACAGTGTTTGGGTGGAGGTACAGAAGTGCATATTTGACTGGTTTTATGTCTTGTGGTGGGCCGGATGCATCATTTTTAGTCATTATGTAGTATTAAGATATGTAGTTCTAGCTTTTGACCAAGTCATTTTACCTTTACATTGGCTAAACATTTTTCCTCTGACCTGTATCTAGCTGTAGATATGTTTCATTATCGCAGGCCACAGTGCCTATGCCACAACACTGACATTTGTTTGTTTCATATCACCAGATGCATGAGCATTGGATAACGATGGGCCTGTGATTGGGGACTGTTTTACTACCATCTGTCTGTATCGTGGATTATGTGATGTTGGATTACTTTGGTGTGGTATGTGATAAGGCTCAAGCTGCTGAATGTCTGACAAATCCCTTCCTTTGGTAGTCTGGGGGAGGTCTGTGCCTTGGAATATGTACTTTGACACAGTAGACATATTGACAGTCATTGTGTTGTACACTGGAATAAAAAAAAGGTTTGATCAGACACTTGTACTAATGGTTGCAGTCCTGAGCTGGACACTGTGTACCTGTGATATATCCCTCTTTGTACAAGTACCTTGTGTCTTCATCATTTGGGTTCACATAGTCTCACATCTCTAAATAGCAAAAAGTTCAGAATTAAGCAAGCAGACAATGAGTTTGTGATGGGTGAATTTATTTCAATGCTAATGAAGAAAATACATTTGTGACATGAAGATACAAAAATGTAAAGTGAAGGGGGCAGTCTTGGTGAATGAAACCATTGGAGTAGATGTAACACCATAAGGAGTCCAATGTCCATAATACTCCTCCCATTGGAACTGGTATGTGGTTGAGGTGCAGTCAACAGAGCAAATACGTGACACACAAAGGAGGTCCTTTAGGAAGAGGTCACTTGCTGGCAAAGGTGGGTGTCTTACCATCTGCTCCTCCTGGATTCTTTGCTGGACATCCCCACTTGCGTTGTGGGGGGAGATGTGCTGCTACAGAGGTATGAGGTGTCTGGGTCTGGTTGTTCCTTTTGCGGGGTCTCCCTTCCAGTGGCTGTCACAGATTTAGATGTGCCTGGTGTTAATTAGCCAAAGGAAGTGGTAGACAGATGTTGAAAAGCCCTGGTCATGGTGGTGTGACTGTCCCTCAGCACCCTGTTAGGGAGGTCATGTTGGAATTGTGGACCTCCATCTGTTCCCGAATGTTTCTGTGCATGTCACTCTGTAGCTGTTTGATCTATCGGAGTTCAGTCAAGACCTGGCCCATCACACCCTGGGACTCCTGATAGACCCCAAAGACATGGCTGTTGGTGTCCTGACTGACAACAGTCCCAGTGGCCTCACCCCGCTTGCCCACAGCATCCCTACCACGCACCCTCCCCCCACTGGCCTGTGCCCTTGCCTCTCCAACTTGATCCTGGACCCTCATTGTCTGAAGTGTTGCGCTGCAACTCAAGATCCAGGACTGGGGGCATGAAATGGTACACACTGTAGTGGGGACACAGGTTGGGGGGCAAATGGTTGCCTGCGATGTTGAGGCAACCGGGCTGGGAGGTGCTGATGTGGCCACAGTGAGACTCACTGTTGCTGTCCGACCAGGTTCCCCAGATGGGCCAGAACCGTCCTCCATGTCCAGACATCCAGGAGTTTCTTCTTCACTGTGGGCTTCATCCAGGGTGGTAGTAGAAGTCTCTTTTGTGGCCTCTGTGTGCCCAGTGGCAGCTCAACCTGTTGATGTAAAACATACAATGTTACTGGTTGCATTATGAGACCTAACTCCAATAGTTTAGTGTTACAGTAAGCAGGGACCTTGTACAAAGTTAAATTGCAGTTAATTGTATTGTGGTATGTACCCATGGTATTGGGTGCATTGGCATACCATGTGTAAAGCATGCCAATTCATTTTGACTCAAGCAGCTGCTGAAATGTGCAAATCATTAGTATTTGGGAGGGTGGCCTGAGGATGCCATCTTGCCAGCACTGCAGGCAAAACATTGGCTAGGCAAGACATGTCTGGCCATTTGGAGGCCTAGTTATTGTGATGCAGGCAGACACAGGAGTTTGTTGTATATGTGACTAGAGTCATCCTGTCGTTAGTGCAGTGTGAATGTGCCTGCTGCCAATACCATACTGGTAATGCATCTTGAGACCTTAGGGATCATTGATCTGCACACTGGGTAAAGTGTAATTTCTGTCCTCAAAATTTATTCTTGGGTTAGCATGTCAAGATGGATCTATTTTGACAGATATGTCTGTGATTTGGGCATACTCTGAACTTGATCAGTCCCAGGTGAGTACACTTCATTTGAGAGTTGACAAACAGATGTATTTAGGCAAGTGACCACTGTGCTGGTGGATGGAGGTAGAGAAACAGTGCCTCTTGTGAGTTGCAGTCAGGTCACTCCCTCTACTTCACAACACTTGATAAATGCTATCCTCCCAGGTGAGTAAATTTCATTTGAGAGTTCACATTTAGATGTATTTAGGCAAGTGGACACTGAGGTGGTGATTGGAGTTGGAGAAACAGGGCCCATTTGACATTGCATTCAGGTCACTCCCTCTGCTTCCTAACATTTGACAAATAGTATCCTCCCAGGTGAGTAACCTTTGAGAGATTACTAACAGATAGATTTGGACAAGTGAACCCTGGTCTGGTGTGTGGCGTTACAGACACAAGGATTCCTGGCCTTAGCAGTCATGCCAGTCCCTGTACTACACACACTATACAAATGTCATCCCCCCAGATGCGTACACTTCATTTGTGGTTTACCAAACAATGGTATTTGGGGAAGACAACACAGGGCTGGTGAGTAGAGTTTCAGTAATAGAGCCTCCTGGCCTTAGCAGTCATGTCTCTCCCTGTACTACACACACTATAATTGTTATCTCCCCACGTGAGTCGACTGCGCTGGTATTTAGCGTTACAGGAACAGTGCCTCCCGGGAGTTGTGGTCTGGTCAGTCTCTGTACTACACACACTATACAAATCTTATCTCCCAAGGTGAGTACACTTCAATTGAGAGTTTAGGAACAGGGGAATGTGGACAAGTGAACATTGGTCTGGTGTTTGGAGCAATAGAAACAGTGTCTCCTGGGAGATGCAGTCAGCTAACTATCTCTACTTCACACACTATAGAAATGTTATCCTTCCAGCTGAGTACACTCCAATTGAGAGTTACCAAACAGAGGTATTTGGGCAAGTGTACCCTGAACTGGTGGTTGGAGTAATAGAAACAGTGCCTCATGGGAGTTGTAGTCAGGTAACTCTCTGTACTACACACACTATACAAATGTTGTGTATTGCATATCTGTATGCAGACTGCATAAAGGTTTCGTCATACATTTACCTGTTAAGACGTATCATGAGTCCTGTAATTATTATTGGATACTAAAAGACTTACAGGCCCTGTTTTGGACCAATGGCATGTGACGGACCTTAGTAGCTGTGCTGTTGGGTCCAACAATACAGATTGACAGTGGTTACACTCAGATACTCTGGGTATTGAATGTTGGTGGGGTATATGAACAAGACAGTGGCAAAAGGTGAGCTACAGGCATAAATGACATTGCATTTCTGTGACATTTATTTGTGTTGTGACATTCCAGACTCTACTCTTCCAGGTATTTCTGTCAAGCCCTCAGAATGCAGGATGGCCAAGACCTTCTACTCCCAGGGAAAGAAGTGTAATGGGGAACTGGGAGATCACCCACCAGTCTTCTTGGATTGCAGCTGGTGCCTGGAGACCTTGCCCCTGTGGCCATTCTACCTCTTCCTAATGTCCTCCTTTGTGCTTAGGGTGGTGCCTACAGCATTGACTCTGTCGTCTATCCTGTCCTACACTTCCATTCTCCTACTGAGAGGAGTGTGCTGGACTTGTGCTCCAAACAATTATGGCTCTACTCTTATGATTTCATCCACCATGACTCTTAGCTCGTCTTCTGAAAAACTGGGATTTTTTAGAACGTGACATGGTGGGAAAAAAACACAGGTGACAGTGACTCACTCAACAGAGGAAGTGCAAAAGGTTGTGAATATACAAAAGTGTTGCAGGGTGTTCTCTGAGATGGGGAAAAAAGGTGTGCCTAATCTATGACGTGTATAGGAAATAAGGTGCTATGGCTTCGGTGTTTTTTTGTTGAACATGCAAAGGATTGTGGTCTGTGAAGGGGTGTGTTTTATAGTGTCCTTTGCAGGTGTGTCCACTGTGGCAATGTGTGTCAGCTGTGTTGTTTTCAAATTCATCCAATGTCCAGTTGAGTATTGCTTTGCTGACCACGAACTGCTGTGGTTGGCACCACCATTGGCTGACACCATGAGGGACCACCACAGCGACTATGTGCTTGTAATAGGCTCGGTGGTTGGTCGCTGTGCTATTGGCACTGGAGTTCGGACCGTCTATTTCCAAGCCGCTGCTGACAGTCTGCCATTTTTGCTTGGTGGTCGGGGTCCTGCCTGTATAACACGTAATAGAGCAGTCTGAAAGACCGCAAACATGGTGGACTTTTGGAAATCACTAACATGAGGGTCTGGCGGTCCAACCGCCAAACTCGTAATGAGGCCCTTAGTCTGCGTTGTGTGTTTTAAGTGGAGATATAGGCCCTCATTATGACTTCGGCAGACAAAACAGTTGACCACCGAAGTCATGCCGTCCATAACACCACCAGTGATGGTGATCTTGAGACCGCCATGGTATGGCCCTCATTATGACTTCGGCGGTCAAAACAGTTGACCACCGAAGTCACGCCATCCAGGACACCACCAGTGATGGTGGTCTTGAGACCACCATATTATGACTCCTGGCAGCTCTCCACCGTAAATTGGGCAGAGAGCCGCCAGCAGCCATACTGGCGGTCAGCAGTCTAGTGGAGGTTGCTCCGCTGAAACCGCCAGGTCATGACAACACCGCCCACTGTATTACAACTTTGTAATCGGCGTGGCGGTGTTGTGGTGACGGGGCGGTGCCGGCGGAGCAGGCCCCATGGACCCCGTTCCCTCCCCGACGACTACCAGGTAAGGTGATCGACCGACAGGGGAGAGGGGGTGTTGAGTGTTGTGTGCATGAATGGGTGTGTAGGTGTGTATATGAAGGGAGGTGGGGGGTGTTGTGTGTGTTTGTGTGCGTGTGTGTGCAAGTGTCTGTGTGCTTTTGTGAATGCATGTATGCGGGGAGTGGGGGAGTGTTGTGGCCATGTGTGCATGTGTGTGTGAACGAGTGAGCGTGGATGTGTGCGTGCATGTATGTATGTGTGGATATGTGCATGAATGTCTATATGTGTGGTGTGTGCATGTGTGGTTGGGGGGATCAGTACGGAGATCAAGAAGGTGGTTAGTACGTGGATCAGGGGAGGAGGGGGTGTTGTTGCTTGAGGGGGTGGGGGGCTCCTGATGGGGTCAGGGTGCGGGGGACTCCTACAGGGAGGAGTGTTGGGGATTCCTGTAGTGGCGACAAGAATTAGTATTCTTGTCGCCAGTATCCTTACCGCCAGGGATTACCCCCTAGTGGTACATGACCAACAGCGTGGCGGTGCAGGACCACCAAATTATGACAAGGGTAGTGAACTGGCTAAATTGCAGCCAGTTCACCACCTGTGCCTTCAGGGGGGTACGACCGCCTGGCCGAAGGTTAACAACCTTCGGCCTGACGATCCACCTAACAACACCCACGGTATTTTGAGTATCCTTACCCCCAGGGATTCGGTGGCGGCAGCCTCGCCACGAAATCCCTGGCGGTAAGGATACTGGCCATAGGAATACTAATCGGTCGATCACTTTACCTGGTGGTTGTCCGGGAGGGAAAGGGGTCCATGGGGCTTGCTCTGCCGGCACCGCCCCGTCACCACACCACCACCACGCTGTTTACCAAGTTGTAATACGGCAAGCGGTGTTGTCATGACATGCGGTGCCAGTGGAGCAACCTCCACTAGACCTGTATGGCTGCTGGTGGCTCTCTGCCCAATTTATGGCAGAGGGCTGCCAGGAGTCATAATATGGCGGTCTCAAGACTGCCATCACTGGCGGTGTCCTGGACTGCGTGACTTCGGCGGTCAACTGTTTTGACCACGAAATCATAATGAGGACCATAATATGGCGGTCTCAAGATGTGGCGGTGTTATGGACTGAGCCACTGATGCTTAGTCCTCTCTTGTAACAGCACAACAGAGCTAAGAAATGGCAGAATATAATACTCATAGGCTAAGCAGGTAAAAGGTGAAGGCTCAAGCATCTCCCTCGCATTTCTGTTCCCCACCACGCTACACACAGCAAACATTATAGAATTATTCTAAGAAGTAACAAGCATTGGCAAACAAATATGTCTTTCCTTTACCAGAGCTATTGGCTTTGGCAATGTCTTTTATCCATGTTATATAGCAGCCTGGCAAAGTGGTATGGCTAAAAGATAAGTTTAAAGAATCATGCTCTTAAATTTAATGTAATTTTTAGCAAAGAGTGCAATCTGAACGTTTGTTGCCAATTGCCACAAAGATGACAGGGAGGTTGTAGAGAGACATATGCTGTGTATCTTGAAGGTGATAACAGGTTAGTATAACATAATTGTTACTATTGTTTTGCCTTTATTTTCAGCATAGTTAAAAGTGGTGATCTTCTAAAGCAATGCTTAAGGGAGATCATGTGGTATAACAGCCAGAATTGCCAACTTTGAAGCTGCAGACTCAGATTTGAGTCTTGGTGTGGGCTCCACATCCTGTGATTCTAGGCAAATCACTTACTTGTAGTTTTGGAGACATTAAAGTTTAAAAAATATAGATATCTAGGGATGCGGATCCTCTACTGATCCAACTGTCTCCAGGCTGATATCTGATTGGCTGCCAACACTTCAAAAATGCAAGTGTTGACAGCCATCTTGAGACTCGACTTCAGCTGAGTCCCACAAAAAAGTGAAAAACAGAAAAGGGGCCACGGTAGTGTCGCCCGAGCCCCTAGCCTTGATCTAGGGGCCCCTCATGAACCTCGCCAAGGTTAAAAAGCATTTTGTTTTTTAATGTATTGAAAGTCCATGGGTCCACCCTTTTGTTTTTGGGTGGGCCATGTCCGGGGGCATTGGAGGATTGAAAGAGTAGAGGGGCACAGGGGGCCCCCCTCCTAGGGCTTTTATTAGCCCCGGGGAACCCCACTTCACCGGGGCGATATCAGAGAAATATGTGGGAGGGCCAGGTAGCCCCCTTACGCTCCAGGGACCACCACTTCCCTGGTGGAAAACATTAATTTGAAATGGGGGAGGCACATGGTGAAATAAACTCGGGCCCGTGGGCCCCCCCCCATAGCCCCTGGGGCTGCCACCTCCCCGGGGCTGAAAAAAGATAATGAAAGGGGTCTGTTGCCCAGCCCCGGGGACCACAACCTCCCCGGGGCTAAACGCAAACACTGGAGGGGGACTGCACGGCCCCTCATGAGGAGCTAAAAAAGGCCCTGGGGACCGTCCCCCCCGGGCCGGCTCCTGCTATGTCCCGGGTGGCCACCCTGAGACACAGTTGTTTGCCCTGACTTGGTGGGAGCTTTGACAGCTCCTGCCAAGTCAGAGCAAACACTCTGCTCCCAGCAAGCGAGAGCTGTCAAACAGCTCTAGTTTGCTGGAAGTGGAGGTTTCCCTGTTTCCCTGCCTGCAGACATGTGGGCAGGGAAACAGAGGAAACAATTGCTCTCACAGACTCACGGCCTAAGGTAACTAACTCGCACACTTGCCATGCACTGCTAATTACCCCAGATATTACAGCACTCATGACAACTTTTATAATGTCAATAAAAATATCAATGAAACATTAGCAGTCAAATTATTGAAGAAAAAACTGTGCATGGTGGGGACACGAGTTATAGTTACCTTAGGCTGCAGGTTATAGTTACTTGAAATAACTGCTGAATTTCTCTGGTTTTGTGCGAGTAAATTTAGAAACTAACTATAACATCCCTGTAACCTTTGTTTTTTTAAGTGCAAAGAAAAAAAAAGAAAAAAAAAAAATATATATATATATATATACACACACAAACACATATATAAGGAAGACAGGGACAAGGCAATGGGGCAAGCAGTATTGATGAGGGAGAAGATGATGGGGGGCGGGTGGCAGGAAGCAACAATGAAGGGGAAACAAAAAAAGAGTACCTTAATCAAAGCAGGATCAGCGGACGGAAACTTAATTAATCACTACTTGGTCCAGCCTCTAGTGAAGAGAGTAACGCACAAAGAGGAAGTGAAGCACCCATGCAGTTACCAATGAGAAGCACAGAAATGGGTGCAATAAAGAAACCAGTCAATGGTAAGTAATGGGCGAGCTGCAAGTACCCTTTGTGTATAGAATATCTCACTCAAGCAAGAGCGCATGCATGCATGCATTGTCGCAAGTAAAACCAAAAAACAGATTGCTGCTGCTGTTTACCATAGTGTTTGGTTGGCTCAAGCAGAGTTAAAGAAACTTGCAGTGGAGCACTAAAGTGGGCCACAGGGCATGGAGATCCAAGGAGGGGGACACGGTAATATAGAGGCAGTAATACAGAGGCAGAATTAGAGATTGTAAAGATGCTGAAGCAGAGAAACAGAATAACAAAACACAGCTGTGATGCTACTGAAAAGGATGGACTTAAAAGTCCACTTCAGTTTTGGATCCATAAGCATAACATTTGGGGCCAGATGTTATAAGACCCTGTTGGCAAAAGGTGGTAACAAATTCCACACTGATTTTTAGGACCAAATGTTGTGAAGTGAACTGTGTACTAATACATCATATTACAAAATCAGCATTTGGGGGGTAGCAGAACAACCTGCCTAATTAAGATTGGTTAGGCTGGTTACAATTTGCTACTCCCCCTCCTGTGATTTGCAAACAACAGCAGACGACCATCCCTTTGTTTGCATTGAAAATCTTTAATGCAGTCTGTGTTCCTTAAAGGAACTGTTGCTGCTTTAAAATAAAAATACAAGTTTTTCATCTGAGATCACACCCAAAGCTACTAACATGATTTTTAGAACCATTTCCCTTTCGCAAATCAGTTACCACCTCCTTTGAGGTGATGGCAGCTGTTGAATGGTTCCTTACTGGAAAGGTGGTCACAAATCATTGATGCATTGCATACCAAATCACAATTTGAAAGGAATATACCTTTCACTCCCCTTCAAAATTGTGATTCGTTTTGGGTCACAGAACCCATTTTTCGAATTGGAAAAAAAACGTACTCATAAAATGAGTTTTGTACATTACAAAAAGTACTTTACATTCACAAACCCAGTGGTTTTGCAAATCACAGGGTTTCTGATCACAAAATTCTTTCCTATATCTGGCCCTTGACTCCACATTATGAATGAAAGAGTTAAAGTATAATTAAAAGCACATGAAATCAACAAATCTTGCTGATCACATAGCAGAGCTCTGAGGAGCAGGATGAGACTGTGACTAAAATTAGGTCTGAGCACCCACATTAATGATTCATGACAAT